>NC_143562.1:46858833-47169500 GCF_054136105.1 Typopeltis vanoorti | reverse complement strand
GAGTATCTGCCTGTTTGATTTTAGCTTAAAATTCGAAACCAGGTTAGTTTTGTTTATATGGATTTCAAGCCATTTTAGTTACTTCAGAAATTCGTCTAAACAATAAATAATCTTTATGAAGTTTGCCAGTCTGATTACAGAAGTTGTGAATTATACCGTTTTATTCTCTCATTATTATTTTTATGGGGGGAAAGCATAAGAAAAAAAATGTAAACACTTTTTTTTAAAAAGTCTAAAACCAAAACATAAAAGCAACTCTGTCCCAGAAGTTGGCGATGAGTAGACCATCTGCATAGGAGTTACAGGACATCGCCATTTGTTTTCATGGTCTGAAGATAAATTTCATGGCTGAGTGCATGTCGGTAACCTAAAATTTAATTAGAAGTTGCATGATTAAATGCTGAATAAATAAAATGAAACATACTGGATAAACACTATCTGTAATAGCTGATTCACAATAGCAATTTTGATTCACAATGGCGTGGGATGCAGCAATTTGAGGTTAAAACTATGTTCAATTACCTGCTGAACAAATACTGGAAAAATGCATCAGATAAGCATTATTAGAAACGCGCTTATCGTTCATTTTTTTTATTCGAATAGCAACACGTTTATTTTTATAAAGCCAATAACAAATGTTATACAAATAATAAACTAAAATGATTTCCGAGATAACAGCTGCCTACTTCGACAACTGTTTTTCTCTTCAGCATTAGTAATACGTGTAGTGTTTTATTAACTGCGTGGTTTTGATTTGATTTTTATTAACAACATAACAGTGAGAGTTCACATGAAACACTAAGGATATCTCCGATGATATATATATATATAAGTACTCATATTACATTAAAATAGGCTGATAGGTTAACGCAACTTAAATGGAACCTTGATTGTAAATCCATAAAATTTCTATTTGATTTTTACTTTAATTTTATTTTATTTTAATAATATATACATATATATATATATATATATATTATTTATTTATTTATTTATTTATTTAAGAAGTCTAAGTTCAGCATAAACCCAAACGATAGAATATTTTTTTAAAATAAATAAATAAGGTTATTTAATGTTCATGAAATGTTCATTTTGAAAAATTAAGTTTCTTTGGCGGAATCTACTGACATAAAACACAATCAAAATGCGCGATATTTGACAACCTATTCGCGACAACGCAACTTTAATGGAACCTTGGTTGCAAATCCATAAAATTTCTATTATTATAAATACACATATTTTGTTAGAATAAAAATTAAACATGTGGTCCAATACCGTGTGCGATATAAAAATTCTAGCTTTATTTTATTTAATTGTAGTCAATAAAGAAATGCCACGTGATCATCAAACACACCGGTCTCCATTTAATGGATGCTGTGACACGTGGTTAGATCGTATGATGAAAACGAGCCATGAGAGGAAGCTGCAAGTGCCACGTTTAAACAAATAAGGACTCTGAGTTTTGCTTGAACACATACTTTATAATACTGCGCTAAAAATAAAGTTACATGTAACCTTCTCTGTAATCAATTCTTCAGGAATTTCGTAAATCCATTGAAAACTTTTCACTCAAACATTACATTAATTTAATTAACAAAACTTTTATTTTCACATGGAAGGACTGGAGTGTACAGTTTCTTAAAAAGTGATGATTAACAGCATTCAACTTCATGTGAATCATAATCATAGTAGGCCGATAATCTTTGAGCCTGTTCCTAATTTTTATGAACGAACATAGGAAAAAAGAATCCAGTAAAATATTCATATGCTATTTTTCATAGTGTCATATTATATTAACGAATTAGTTAATATAATTTCACAAATTATTTGAAACCAGGTGCTCTGAATACCACTTATTTACTCACTTAAACAAATGGAAACACACACACACACACACACACACACACACACACACACACACACACACACACACACACACACACACACACACACACACAGAGAGAGAGAGAGAGAGAGAGGCCACATTGAAACTCGTACGTACTCGGCACATGATACGTTGCATAAAAAGGGATACAAAATACCAGATGTAGTCAGTGGACGACCAATCTCCAGATGGCTATGATAAACAGTGTCTGACCTCCCTTAAGCCCGCCACTACAGGCGACTCACTGTTTACATCATCATCGTGCGAGCGAGGTCATCTAATCGTTTAGTTAAAAGAGCAATGCCGGAGATATGTTTAGCACTTTCAATACATACGATTTTTCACATTTTGTAAAATGTTCCAATGCAAGCTATATATTTTGGACTCAGCGTTTCGACGGGATTACAAAAACTACGTTGTTTGATGATTTGATGTGTCAGACTATGGAATTATGCCTTGACAGAATTTAATTTGCAAACTCATAAAAGTCGGTAATGTAAGTATATTTTAAAAAGGAAAGTTAAATATTATAACGTTTCATTTAAGCAATACATGTGTAACTGTATTTTTTTTTTTTTTTTTTTTTTTTACTAAGTTGATAACATGATACTTGTAGAGGGAATATATATATATATATATATATATATATATATATATATATCAGGAACAGGATGAATATCGTCTACACTCTCCAATGATAAATAACTATTGATTACTACTTTTGTCAAAATTGTACTTCACCATCCTGCCATCTAAAAAATAACAAAAGACAGTTCTACTCACCACAGCGCCTACAAAGAATCTTACGCACAGCCCGATTAGATCTCCGGGTGTGCACCTCCGGGGTGGCCACAGCAACGAAGGTGGCAACAGCTGAGTGCTTGGAAGATCGCGGAGCCACAAACACGATATACCGCTGTTCTGGCCTTAAGTCCCGCTCGTGCACAGCTGCCATACAAGCAATGTTTTCTGAGCCGTCCGTACCCCGGCCCACCCTTGTACGATTCACGCGGGGTGGCCGACTGCCTCGACCACCACTGCTTTTGGCACTACCACTGTCACTGCTGCCGCTTTTCCTGCGACTGCTGCTCAAAGAAAATTCCACAAAAACATCCGATTTATCTTGAAGCACTACATCTTCTTTCATTTTATAAACTTTTTGAATCCGAAATAAGGCAATAATGACACTGCCACCAATGTTGATGCTGCTATTCGATGATAAAGAAAATCCTATAAGTTTTCCTTGAAAAACCACCGGAGATAAATATGCTTTCGAAGCAGGATCAAAACTTTCTTCATCTATTGCATGAAAGCAAGGGCTGGCCCGCACCCACGGAGAAAAGAGCGCTAAGCCGATGAGCACCAGCCAGCGAAGGACTGAAGTCCTCATGCCTCCGTTAGTAAGCCTGACTGAGGGCTGGGTGGGAGTGGGGCAGAGCGGGAAGGGTGCCTCAACTTCCACGCAGACATGCTTTGAATGACGCTCGTCGCTTCATGTTTGCGGGAAAGCCCTCAGCGTTAGCTCCCAAGACAACGTCATGCGCGCTGAACTTGACCTGACAATTTGTCTGCGCATGTCGTATACCGTGTTCCGCTCTTCTGTTCGTGTGTATGTGTGTGTGTGTCAGACCAATTAAAAAAATTAATTAGGTACATATTTAAAGACTGCTGATACGAACGGTCTGGGAACGTATCAATTTATTCTGTGCAACTTTTACCAGCTGATTAAAAGTGCTCCTTTTTTATTTTTTTTTAATTTTTGTTAATTTTATTTATATTCAAGCACTACTTGTTTATATTTCTCATTCGTAAAGCAAGTGAACGTATCATATTAAGCTGATCGTATCGATTAAGAATTTATATCGTGGTCCTTATCTGTCCATCCATAACTAGAAACAATGAAAAATATTTGGCACTCTGTTAAAAAATATCATTATACAGCCCATTTCCAAAAATGAGATAATCATCATTTCATAATTTGCATTCTTTTAAAGCTTTCTCTCTTTGTGTGCGTGCATGCGCACGTACACGCACACACACAAAAGGGAGAGAAAGAGAGAGAGAGAGAGAGAGATGAGGGTGACTTCAAAAATAACTGTCGCTTTTATGGAACAGTGTGTGTGTGTGTGTGTGTGTGTGTGTGTGTGTGTGTGTGTGTGTGTGTGTGTGTGTGTGTGTGTGTGTGTGTGTGTGTGTGTGTGTGTGTGTGTGTGTGTGTGTGTGTGTGTGACAGCTACAAAAGACACAGAAAAGGTTGTTCAGCCAATGCAGTAATACTCTGGATGGGTCGAAAGTAGAGAAGAAAGCAAACTTTGAAAATTAAAACTATCAATGCGAATTCTGATAGACCGACCATAAAAATATCTGTTGAAAATGAGCACGGCAGAAACTAAACGCCTGTGTGAAAGAGAGAGTGAATCTGAGAAATATGTGTCATTAATCAGTCTAAACTGCTCTCTTCTGTAATAAGTCAAGAATTTTGATGGTGCTCTTAAGAGCAACAACCTAGATGTGACAGCATTATTCTACGACCGAACGAATTTGCCATTTATATAGGGTCAATAACTGCTCAGAGGAAAGTGGCACTGCAGCGAAAGAGAAATTATAGTTTCTTTGGTGAGAGGAAATTATTGTAAACAGCATTTTGTAGGTAATGAAATGCATTAATAAATCTATCAAAAAGTGTATGAGATAACGGAAATTATTGAGATGGTCGTGTCTTTTTGTCTAAAAATAGAGAGATTTGTCCCTTTTTTTAATGAAAAAAATAATAATAATAATAATACACGCTTCCAAAGACCTGTTTAAGAGACGCCAACAAATGAGCGCGCGTTTGTCCGCGCGCACGCGCACGTATGCTTAGTCAAGAAATAATAAAAACCATATGTGCTTGACTTCTGTTATCAATTAGCTTTCAGCTCAGTTCTGAGTTAGCGGATCTCATGCTGCGATTGCTTTAGTTTTTCCTCGCAGAAACTGAAAATCAACCACTGCATGACCTGTGATATTCAGAACAAATACAGCAAACGCAACATTGCTTGCTTTGGTGAAATAACGGGAGAGTTCACAGCATTGATACTGACAGACTGAAGGTTCGAATTCCATGGTGGCATAAATATCTATAAGACTCTTTCCAGATAAACTGAAGCCAATCATCAGAACATTCAACACCCAAATAGAAACAGTCATTACCATTCAATCCCGGAAAAATTATTCTACTTTTGTAGAAGAGCGGCAGTATTTTAATTAACCTGGGTCATTGGGTAGTGATAAAACCAACTAAGTTTACATTTACATAATTCTTCCTCAAACAATGACGCTTCCATAGAGCAATTTGCCCTTTTGGAAAATGTCGCTAGTTCCAATCTTGTCTGGAATGAGAGGAAACGAATTTTATAAGGATTTTTCATTTAAAGGTGGGTTAGCTGGTTTCATACAATGGTAGGATTTCACCCTTCCAAATCTCTGAATTTTCATCCAACAAAGTGGACCAGTTAGAGAGACGCACGTAATTAACATATATAATAATAGTCTCAGCCTTTTTAGCTGTAATTACAACTTTACTCATCTGAATCCTCAGACTAACAGATAATTATACGCATACTAACGATAAAGTTACATACTTACAAAAATGCAGTGTTCAAATTTCCTAGCCACTAGATTATTCACCAATATTTAGTTAGAATTCTCTTTCTCAATATAAAAAATCTACCTAAAAAATGTTCCCTTCATGATTGTTATTTATGGCTTCAAATGCAAATATAATTTTAAATCGGGTGGTAATTGTTCTCTGCTACAAAAGCTCACATCCATAGCACATATAAAAATAGAATTAGGGATCTACTAACTTACTGATATCAAAATTAACATCAAAGCACTATAGACTCTAGAATTACATATGACTGATTTTAACTTTTAATGCCTAAATATCGAACTGATACCTTCACAATTACAATACACCATTGGCAAGACCAATGCATTTCATAACCATCTTAAAATAAGCGACAGTGCTCTTACATGAAATTTATAATTTACGGGAATCTGAACAGTATTATATCCATGTGTTCTTCTATTCATTAAATCTGCGCATTACTTCAAATGACACTTTCTACAACTAGGGTTGAAAAATTTTCTAAAATTCTCTGAAAACAGAATTAGTATATTAATATACAAAACAATCAATTGATTTATTCTTTTATACGAGGTAAAAACCTGGAGTATGAGAGAGAGAGAGAGAGAGAGAGAGAGACCAATTGAAAAAATTCAAAATTCAAGTTGATTGTAATGACAAGGACATCAAAGCAGTCCGCCAGCACTCTATAATGCACAAAAACAAAGAAAAGGAAAAAAAGCTAAAACATATGCTTCTTAAATTTAGGTCCAAGGAGCCCAGAGACAGATGGCCAGCAGGACACACGAATGTAAGATAAAAAATAACTACTAGACATATTAGCGGCATTTTAAAGTTTAAAATATATATATACTTAAATGAACATTTAACTGCAAATATGAAACGTGTGTACTCAATGGACAAAACAATAGCGATAGAGAAGATGGGAAATTGACTGACACTGCCATTCCCCGCGCATAGTGAAACGTACCCAAACCGAACGCAGATGGCAAATAGGAAGACATCGGGGCTTCCAACAGTGTATCGCAATCGACGAACATGAATAAATTTGTCGATCTTAGCGACTTTGATCGTGGACGTATTATCGGCAAAAGACAGATGGGTCATTCTATCGCCCAAGTGGTAAGAACCTAGGCTTATCGAGGACAACGTATCAAGGGTCTACCGCGAGTATACCATCAATGGACGTACCAACGAGCAAATGCTGGCCGACGACACGCAATTGATGACCGGGGTCGCCGTAGACTGTCCAGGTTCGTGTAGATCAACCGGAGGGCAACGCCGGCACAAATCACATCCAGTTTCAAAGCCAGTGAGCGAACGGTACAGCGTACCCTGAATACCATGGGCTGCGGAAACCGATGCTCTAATCGTGTACCACTGTTAACAGCTTGTCATCGGCCATTGTGCCTCGCCTGGTGTCGGGACCATCAAAACAGAACATCTGTAGAGTTGTCCAGAGTCGTGTGGTCTGATGAATCCGTTCAGTTGTATCGAGCTGACGAGAAGGTGCGGGTGTGGCAGTGACAGCATGCCACACCCGCACTCTCTGCCATGACTTGTAGTGCCAGATCGGTTCTGTTCAAGGAGGTAGTGGCTCTATGATGGTTTGGGGAGCCTTCTCATGTGACACATTAGGTCTGTTAGTGTGTCTGGAGAAGTCCTTAAACGCTGTGAGCTACCAGAATGTGCTGGCTGATCACCTACACTTTCATAGCCTTCGCGCATCCTCCAGCCGATGGTCTGTTTCAGCAGGAACAATGCACCGAGCCGCAACCACTCAGGCATTGTTTGAGGAACACTCATATGAGTTTGGGACCATCCAGTGGTCCCTAAGGTGCCCGGATTTAAACCCGATCGAATCTCTCAGGGATGCCGTAGAGCGAGACATCAAATCCATGTATCTGGGACCGACACAGTTGTGGACAATGCTGCAACAGGCATGGATGGAATTACCTCCGGCAACCATCCGGCATCTGGTGTAATCAAAACTCGGAGAGTACACGCTGTTATTTGCGCTAGAGGAGGATGACACGCTTTTAGGTAGATATCGCTAATGTTTTTTTCCATTGAGTGTATTGTATGCATCAAAGAAATATAACAGGGACAAACATTATAAGTATCTCTGGATCGAGGATAGTAAGATTTTCATAAGAAAAGATGACACTTCGCATATCTTGATGATAAAGTGGAATAAGACTTCTAAAATCTTTAACGAAAGAATGCCTGATTACCTTACGATGATACTGAGAATACGGATATTGGTACAGTTACTTCTGATAAGTGTATAATTTGCAATGATTTAACAGAATGACAAAGATTTTTGCATTTCAGTAATAAGCCTACTCTAAAAGTATCGCATTTAAATGTAAGTATTAGAAGTAAAATACTTAACGCTAATAATAAACAACTCGATTATAATTATAGATATTTTAATAGTAACAGAAATTGGATAAAATAGTCAGAAGCTGCTGGCTGATGATATTTAGGTCTTAAAAAATATTATCAGTGTGGGAATTACAACAGATCTGAGAGATTAATGGTCATTGTTCGTCGTAGATCTTAGCAGTTAATCACATTAGCACTACAATAATGGAAACAGAGAAAATTACAATTACTTCTGTATAATGGCTATTTCTAGATCTTACTCTTACACGCCATATGACTTTACACAAGAACTGAACAGCATTCTGTATGACATCAATTATGATAATGTTATCATAACTACGTTTAGACAGCAACCAAGTACCGAACATTGATTTGCTGGGCGAAAATCATTATTCTCTGGATTGCATTGACTTATTAGCCATGTATGGTCTTGAGCAGTAGGTAAATGTTCTGAAGAAGGAATACAATGGCTGAGCATCGTGTTTGCATCGTGCGTTTGTACTAATCACAGATCGCTTTCCAACAGCAGTCAAAATCCGTCTACAATCAGCATCTGAGCTCCTCTAGCGCAATTGGAAGAACGACAGCACATCTTACCCTTCAATTAGAAAAGAACCAAATTCGATTCTCATCGTGATTAGAGGAATTTTTATATGGACTTTTTCAATTGAAGGTGGTTTAGCAGATCTCATACGGAGGCAGCAGCAGCATTTTCTCCCGAAAACTCCGATTTTTCCATCTCGCATACAGGAAAATCGGTCATGAAAACACACGCAATTTACAGACAATATATACTAGTGGTGATGGGAGGTAGATGGCGCTGTGTGGCGATGGTAACAGTGTCATGTAGTTGGATGATTAAGTAAGGGAGACGGTTAGTTGTAATGGAGTAGTGTGCCCTCCCACAATGAGTCCTTAGAGGTGTCACATAACAGTAATAATAATCTACGACACAAAGGTGTGAGTGTCTAGCATCAGCGTCCTGAAACATATACATATATCTTGTACTATCTTGGAAGCAGATAAAATCTGAAAACCATGCTTAGCAATGTTTACTGCAAATTCGTTAGCATTTTAAACACCGAAATAGAAGATGCAACTCACACTGCAAGGAGCCAGGCTCAAATCAACAAAGCCACGGATAACACAAGACATAAAACACTGCATAAAACTCAGTGATAAAATGTGTAAAAAGTAAAAAAATATCCGTACAATGAATACTACGAGAATAACTTCGAACATTATAGGAAAACCAGATAAACTATAAATTGAAAGGAGAAAAACGATTATTATCATAATGAATTCTTGAAATGTAAAGGTAGTGCAAAAAAAAAATTAAATTTGTAAATAATATACTCTGAGAATATCTGGGACTCAGTATGATAACAGCGATCATAGAGATTTAAACGGCGGAAGAACGTTCATCATCACATATTCATCACGTATGAATGGGAAAATATATACAGAAATATACTTATAATAAAAACTCATGGAGATCAAGTCTATTACATGAAAGTGGGACAAGCTACTCTGTGTTTTGCCAAATGGTAAATGTCTGATGGTTCATGAGCCTCATCTTCGAACATAAATTTGCTTATATATTTTGTATTGTATTATTATGTACGCAAAAAAATAAGGTTAAATGCAGATAAATGTAATAATTACTTCGCAGCGGCAATTAAAAACTTACAAATATTCCTAATATCAGTAAATTGCGCAGCTAAAAGAAATGAAAGTTCCACATACTTTTTTCCTTACTTGTGAGAATGAAATCAAAACTATCATAATGAGACTTAAAAAACTCTTCTACTCCGTGCCATGAGATATTGTCACATTGACATTGAACGAAAGTGCCAGAAATACAGCTAACGACTGGAGTGTTTTCAACAGAATTTAAGAAAGTTGTGGTAATACCATTTCATAAAAAAAACGCAAAAAAAAATAAAATAAAAATATATATATATATATATCTTAAGGCCGATAATATCTGATCTGATTTTCCCTTTCAGTCGTTTCCAACCGTAGGTGACTTTGTAGGCATTGCCCACAAAGTACTCCTGGTGAGATTTTTACAGGTAGTTCACCATTGCTTTCCCCAGCCCCGCAATTTTATTCAGGCTCAGGACTGGCATATGGCTGGGACGTATTAATGACTGTAATCCGTGTGCGTTCAAGGGGGGCCGGTTTGCCTGTTCTGAGGGACGAAAAACCTGAGTTTTCGGGTGAAAAAAAAAAAAACCTTACACCGTATGAGACCGACTAACTCATCTTTCGTCGAAAGAGACCAGATAAAGGTTCCTCACGTCACTGACGGCAATCGAACCCAGGTCTTTCCGACCAAAAGGGGTCTATACTGACTGAGCTATGGAGGATCGATAATAATATCGGCCTTAAGATGTTTTATTACTTCCCTCTCTCTGAGTTTACTCTAGTAAAAATAGATTAGTAATTTTTTTTTTTTTAGAAAAAATCCTTTCTTCTCCAAAAATCCGAATGGGTTTAGACATGAACCAAGTACCGACCGAACACGCGCTGCTGAACTTCACAAACTTCATTTATTCAAGACCAACATAAACAACTTTATCGATTTTTATAAAGCTTTTGACACACAGTATTATATGATATTTTGAAATATATGAAATATATGAAATATATGAAAAAAAAAAAACATATATATGCCGACTATAGGAATTAGAGATTTAAAAGTTTAAAAGTTATTTATAGACCTGCAGTTATCAAGTAAATTAAACACCTTTGCAGATGATACCGCACCAATTCACTGCTTATTTTGTAAATGAAATGCAAAACAGTTTTGAAAATAGTTGCAAACTGATTACATGTGAATAAACTTACTTTCAATGCTGAAGAAGAAAAATTTATAATTTTTTAAATCAGAAATACACCGATTAGTAAAAAAAAAATTTCATCCATATATTCCGACATCACTGGAATTGTAAGAGGAAAATAATTTATATAATTGCACGGGGATAAAAAAACGTGAATACTATAAATTATTTAGGAAAAAAAGTTGATAGCAAACTAAGCTGGAAACCACATATTAGAGAAGTATACAAGAGGGTGAGATTTATGCTATGTAGCCTTCTTTTTTAAAAAGATTCTTAACTGTGGCAATGTTAAAAACATATTTCGTCTGGATATAGTCTTATACAATGCATCATACTAAGTTGGGTGGGAACATATCACTCCACATTAATACATTTAATTTCTTTACAAAATAAATCAATATGATTTTAACCAAAAGTAAATATAGAGACACTACAGTAAACACAGAGTATACCCTATTAAATATCTTACAACTTCGACAATTATATATCTGCAGGATAATTTTCTAAAGTCTGATAATCTGTACGCAAGCATTAGAAAATATACTTCTGCAGAAAAGCGGGCTTAAAATATATAATCTCAAAAGAGCAAAAAAAAAACCTTAATACTTAAATTTCTAAGAATATGAAAATTTGTTTAGAATAATCATATGAAGTGAGAAATTAAACCAATGCAAAATATTCAATTAATTAGTGAATATTTTGCATTGGTTTATATATTCCCCTGTACATTGTACAATGAGATGAATTGACGGTGTGTACGGAGTGACTGGTCTTCAGAGAACTGAAGTCATCTAAAAAAAAAAGCATACAACAGGACTACCTCGCAAAGACTGGTGTGGCACATCATCGAGGAACGGAGTGACCATACGGCATCTAATGATGTCCATTCAGTAGGATGGATACATTATTCTTGATTGTCAATATGTTTGTGCACTGCACTATTATGACCTGTATATTGATTTATGTAATCATTATACATTTTGTAATCCGGATGAAATTATGCCCTTACATATGATGTCTTTTATTGTATAATTTTGGAAAAATTTAACATGTAATATGTAATGTGATGTAACAAATTTTATTTGTATTTGTAATTATATTTGTGATTTGAATTTGTAATTTCGATGTAGAAAGCGAAATATGCAATAAAGGCTATGAGTAAAATAAAATAAACCCTTGCAAATCATCAAAATTAAACTTCTTAGAAAAGAATTTGGACCTGTAAGAGATAACAAAATAGGCGTGGACAAGATATAATTAAAACTATACCAGCTTTACATTACATATCTTCAATGCTAATAAACGAAATTAGAGCTTACAGACTGACATGGCTTGGAGACGTCTCAAGAATGGTTACCCAAGCATTTAATATGAAATCTCATAGAAGGAGACCTAGAAGAAAACCACGGAGTTGCTAGAAGGATAACATCCAAACACACTTTATTGAGACTGAATGGATCAGGACAAAAAAAGTTGCAAAAGCTGGTACTTGTAGCGAAGAACCTTAAAGCTTCAATAAGTAAGAGGAAGAAGATGAAGAAAATAAAGATAAAGAAACTTCTCAGAAGTACGAAAACAATATGGCGCCGATAAGGAAGAATAATATGGCGTCCAGATGTAATCATTATACATTATAATGTATAATGAGCGTACCAATGTGAGGGGTATGGTGTGTTCAGGAGTGACAGGGTGAATAAACTGGGGGAGGAGTGTTATTGATGAATAGCTGCTGAGCTGCAGCCAAGGAGAATGGAAGTGGAACTGCAGGATAGAGAAAATAGCACATTTGAGGCTATTTGGTGTGAGATTGAGACTAGCAGAAACAAAATATTCAGTTGGGCGCTGCTATAGACCAGGTGATGAAAGACAAAATTGCTATTTGTCCAAAATTTTAATATAAAGGATTTTATTCAGTGTACCTTTTGTGAAATGTATGCTTTGAGGAGAGCGGTTGAAGTCTGGTTAGACAATGATAGTGGAGTGAATGTGTGCAGAAAGTGTAAGGAATGTGAGGATTTAAAGTGTTTCAGGTCGTGAGAGTGACATTGTTGTTGAACGTGAGAATGTAGAAAATAGTGATATGCGAGGTATGAATAGTGAGAGTGGCGTTGAAAGTGAGAATGAAGGTAAGAATACAGAACGAATGAATGAATTAATGGATAATAAAAATGATGAGACAGATGCAATGAGTGAGATTGCACGGTTTTGCAGAGCGATACATAGGGCAAATCGGCAACTGGAGCGTTGGCAAAAATGTTTACCGAGTGTACCAACTAATAAATGGCAAAAGTATGATAAGAAAAATAAGAGTATGATAGTGGGTGTAAACAAACTGAAAGAGTGAGGGTGTTAGGATGGTGAGTCTGTTGCCGTGGTATGACAGTGAAGAGTATAGAAGGAGGGCCAAAATTGCTAATGACTTTATGTGCGGATTATGCAGGAGGAGTGGTGTGGAATTTGTGGATGTATGGAGTGAGTTCGATGGGCGAAAGGATTTATATAAGATGGATGGTTTACATTTGAATGGATTTGGTATATGGAGACTTGAACAGGTGTTGTTGAATGAAGTGGAAGTGGATGTGCAGAATCAGGGAAACTACAGTTACTAGGGGGGGGAGTAGATATGCAGACTTTAGGGAGACAGTAGAGTGTATGAATGTGTCTAATATGCCCGAGCGAGTACGAAGGACAACAAATCAGAATGGAATAGTTAGTATAAGGCATCAAAATAGGGATGGGGCAAAATGGGCTTTTGCAATTCATGTATACTAATGCCAGAAGCATTAGAAACAAGAAGGAAGAATTTTTGGCCTTAGTTGGCACTTCCAGGCCACAGGTTATTGGCATTAGTGAAACATGGCTAACAGAATATGATATAGCTAGTGGGATTGAATGAGAGGGGTATGGTGTGTTCAGGAGTGACAGGGTGAATAAACTGGGGGAGGAGTGTTATTGATGATAGCTGAAGAGCTGCAGCCAAGGAGAATGGAAGTGGAACTGCAGGATAGAGAAAATAGCACATTTGAGGCTATTTGGTGTGAGATTGAGATTAGCAGAACAAAATATACATTAAGTATAAAGAGCTAATAAGCTTCACTATATTTTACTATATTCGGCAAGAAACTCTCTGATTCCAATCTTTGAGTTTCTTATTCGGTTTTAAAACTATGTGGGATTTAATATCCCCTTAATTTAAGTAATGTTTTCATTGCCGAAATGAAGCTTATTAGCTCTTTATACTTAAGTAACTTAATAGTTGCACCTGTTTGGAAAACTCGTTCGCAGAGTACATAAGTTCTTTTCGCTATACACTTTGGTATTAGGTCTAGCTACTCACTGATGAAGCCTCAAAAAAGGCTGAAACCGGTCTGGGTAGTGACCTCCCTCCATAATGTAATAACAGCATACATTTCCTAGGAAATGTGTTTTTACATTATGGACATTATGGAAAATACCTAAGAATAGCGATCTGAACTTCCCCACCTTTGCAACGAGTCGTCCGGTATTGTACTACGTACTAGGGTCACTTGCATTGGCTAAGGCTAGTGTCGCCGATACTTTATAGTTTTACTATATTCGGCAAGAAACTCTCTGATTCCAATCTTTGAGTTTCTTATTCGGTTTTAAAACTATGTGGGATTTAATATCCCCTTAATTTAAGTAAACAAAATATACAGTTGGGCACTGCTATAGACCAGGTGATGGAATAGATGGTAGGGATAGTATGCATAGGCAAATAGAAGAAATGAGTGGAAGGAGGGTAATTATTATGGGAGATTTCAACTATGGTAACATTGAGTGGAAGGAGGAGAAGACACATGGGAGAAAGGAAGATTTTATGTGGTTATTAAGGGATAACTATATGTGACAGCATGTAATGGAAAATACTATGAGTCAGAGAGTGCTTGACCTAGTAACTGCATCTGAGAATTTGGCTGTAACGAATATGACCACGTTGCCACCGATTGGTGAGAGTGATCATAGGGTCTTGACTTGGGAGGTGGCTAAAGGTGTGGAATTTACAATTAAGACAGGGTACATGTGGAATTATCGGGCTGGTAAGTATGACAAGCTTAGGAGTTTGATTGGTTCAGTGCCATGGCATGTAAAACTGCAGGGGCTGGATGTTGATAGTGCATGGGAGGCGGTTAAGAAGTGTTTGCAAGTGGCAATGGCTGACGTTATACCTTGAGTCCGAATAATAAATCAAGTAGGGGGTTAAATGTATGATTAACACCATTAAGGTTGAGCTGGAAAAAAAAGAAACAGCTGTGCAGGGAATTTAAGTAGAAAGGTGAGCGGCAGGCACATTAACGGTATAAAGCACAGGCCAGAAGGGTAATGAGTGTGGTAAGAAAAGCAAAAGCTGATTATGAAAGAAAATTTGCCATGCAGGCTAAAGAGAATCCCAAACAGTTTTTTCGATATGTTGCAAGTAAAAGAAAAAATGTATATGGCAAAATGATTTTAAAGAATGCCAATCGTAGGGAGGTCAGCAAATCAGTTGATATAGTGGAATACTGAGCGAGCACTTTGCAAGAGTATATCATCCAGGTGGTGACATTGCAGGAATGAATAAACCAATAGCTTATATGGGAATTTTGGTGAATGAAGTGGAGGTGAATAGTCTATTAGAAAACCTCAATGTGAATACATTTGTGGGATTGGATGGTATACCAGATCGTGGCATATGTGAACCTGCTAAAGAATTGTCAGTACCCTGGACCATTTTGTTTAATTTGAATCTCGGGTCTGGATTAGTCCCGAGGGGGAAGAAAGAGGGAAAATAGTTCTACCGCATAAAGGTGGTTCCAAGACTGCTGTTGTAAATTACCGACCGATTAGCATATCAGGATTCGTTGTCAGAGTCTTGGAGAAAATGGTCAAGAGGAAAATACAGGATTGGATAGATGAAAATGGGATACTGTATGGGGGACAGAATGGTTTTATGAAGGGTATAATATGCCTCAGTAACTTGGGATTGGATAGATGAAAATGGGATACTGTATGGGGGACAGAATGGTTTTATGAAGGGTATAATATGCCTCAATAACTTGCTCACGTTTTATAACACAGTGACGGCTGAACTGGATAAGGGTAATAGGTTTACAATCATTCTACTGGTCCTTGCTAAGGCCTTTGACAGGATACTGCATGGATACCCAATCAGTAGACTGCAGCATATGGGGATAGATATAGGATTGGTGAGATGGATAGGAGGGTGGTTGATGGAGGGATATCAGAGATTGGTTTATTCAGGAGTAGAGTCCAAAAGACAGCATGTGACTAGTGGTGTGCCACAGGGTTCTCTTCTTGGACCACTACTGTTCGATTTGTTCATTAACTATATAGGAAAGGATCTGAGAGGAAGTGTTCATTTGTTTGCTGATGATGCAAAGTTAGGTAGAGCAATAGTGAGTGCACAGGATGTCAAAATTTTGCAGAATGATTTTGATAGTTTGGAGGACTGGGCTAAGGAGAATGAATATCAATTTGATGTGGCAAAGTGTAAGGTTATGAATTTTGGAGTGAAACGATTAGCAGCAGTATATCACATTGGTGGAACCGTACTCCAGGAGATTGACCAGTCCAGGGAATTGGGGAGTGTTGGTGGATAGGGAGTTGAAGTTTAGGGGGAACATCGCAAAAGTGGCTAAATCAGCTCAACAAATCACTTGGTTGTTGAAAAATACTTTAACAAGTAGAGACAAACAGGTTATTGTTCCACTGTATCGAGCCTTGATAAGACCCCATCTAGACTACAGTGCCCAGATATGGGCACCAGGGTTTCTTCTTGATGGAAAGGAGGTGGAGAGAATCCAGAGAAAGTGACCAAGATGATAGCAGGTCTATGGAATGAACCTTATGAGAACAGGTTGAAGATTTTTGGGTTGCAGAATACCGCAGGGTTCAATCGTTGGGCCATTATTGTACAATCTATACATTAATGACATCAAGCAGGGTCTCTCATCAAATGTGCAATTGTTTGCTGCTGATGCGAAGATAGGCAGGCAATCATGGATGCTACTGATATTCAGCAATTACAAAATTATTTGAATAGACTGGAAATCTGGGCAAATGAAAACGGCTTTCAGGTTAATGTTAGTAAGTGTAAAGTTATGCATTTTGGCGTGAGTAGTATGGGTGCCACTAGTGACAAGATCAAGATAAGATAAGGAATTGTGATGTCATTGGTTGTTCGGCTGATGACGTCATTGTGTGTGTGAAGTCAAGAGTTTGGAATGTTTGGAATTTTTCTGGGGACCACTGTGTGTGTGTGACGTCACGATGTTTGTTTTGTTTGCATATGGAATTATGGGTGATGATTATAGATAAGGATTCGTGTCGTGATTGGTAGGTCACTTTGAACAAGATCAAGATAAGATAAAGAACAGTGTCGTGGATGTGTGTTGTTATCAGATGTAGATAAGTGATGTCATTTGTTAGCTGTAAATAAGTGATGTAAAATTTGTTATTTGTAAATAAATGAAGTTATTGTTTTGAATGGAAAAGTAAGATATAATAGTGGATAAGGATTCGTGTCGTGATTGGTTTGGCACTTTTAAGAAGATCAAGATCAAGATAAGATAAGGAATCGTGTCTTGGATGTATGTTGTTATCAGATGAAGATAAGTGACATAATTTGTTAGTTGTAATTAAGTGACATTATTGTTTTGAATAAAAAAGGAAGTTATATTAGTGGATAAGGATTCATGTCCTGATTAGTGGGGCACTTTGAACAAGATCAAGATCAAGATAAGATAAGGAATCGTGTCATGTTGTGGATGTGTGTTGTTGTTATCAGATGAAGATAAGTGACGTAATTTGTTAGTTGTAAATAAGTGATGTAACTTGTTAGTTGTAAATAAGTGACGTTATTGTTTGAATGGAAAAGGTTGGGTATTTATTTCCTGTTAAAAAACTATGGGAATTCTTAGAGTATAGTAGAGTCTAGTGGTGGCAGCATTTAGGCTTTTCTAAATAATATAATTATATAGTGGTGTCCCCTCAAACACATACTTTTTTCTCTCATATACATAACTCATCCGAATATTTTGATTTGTCTACATTTAAGATCTTAAACTTCATTACTTTTCTAATTAACGTTATCTTTCTTACAAAATGTTTGGCTATTGGTATTTTTTACTTTACAGTCAAGAGAAAAACTAAATGGCATTTAAAAAATAAATTAAAATAAAAGGACAGTTAAATGGATTACATCACTTTTTGTAAGTAGTCTAGAAATTCTAATGATGATACAAATTACTTACAGTCTTTCCAGAACGGCTCTTCTAAATGCGAATATTCTAAAAAAAAAGGTATTCCAAAATAGTTGAATTTTATATCTACAACACACACTCACACATGATTTGAAAGAACATTTCTGTAAATAACCAGAAAATCTTGTTGACTACATCCTTTAGATTTTCATTTGTTTGGTTCTGTTCCTTTGAACTCCCTGTTAGCATTTTCTTTTAGAATCCAAAGACACAATTACATTATTAGCTATCACATCTGTTTTTTTTTCTTAAACAAAACTTTTTTTAAGTTTGGGAAACGTGATGGGTTTAACTATCTACTTTCTCTATGTAAAATAACCAAATTCTAACAGTCGTACTTTCAGTACGACTCTTTTTTCTAGTCTGGTGGAAGTTTTCTTGCTACAGATATAGTAAGAAATTGTCCCTTTTCAGGTGAAATCTTCTCCATTAAAATTCTATCTATTAATTTAAAAAACCCGTTTTTTTTTCCTCCAAAGTTATCAGCATCAGTTGGAGGTGACATCGCTAAAAGATATCTACAAATGATAGGCTCACTCATCTCCACTAGCCTGAGCAGACATCTTCTGGAGGAGGGGGAAGAACAGGGGGATGAGGGGGTTAGGGGATGGGGTGGGGGATTGCAGGAAAGACCCCTGTCACCCTCTTGAGTGCCCTTTCACTTCCAGCATTTAATGCTATTTTTTTTGCCATCCCAACAATTTCAGACATATAAGTGAGAGAACTAGTCACATGGTCTAACATCAAAAGCGTTGTTTCAGGATAAAATACTTAACATAATAAGGACAAATAATATAGAATACCCTTAGAGCCACAGAGATAAGGTTTGTCCAATGATATCACAAAGTAAGATGATCTCACATCAACATCATATCCAACACCACATAGAAACATGTCTGTGAATCATCTGCATGAAAGTTTCATTTTGGAAGGAATGGTCAGGGTTAAGAGTCAGGTAAACAGTACTATAAGGAAAAACAAATGAGTCAAGTGTCTTTGCAGTTATGGCAATTCGTTCATGCAGTGCAGCTATCGTATTGTGTTGTGGTGTTTTGTCTCCAGTAAAGTAAAGTAAAATAATGGGTGAGCGACAAAAGTCATTGAAATTTTGTTTCTTCAGGAAAATAGCACAAGACAAAACTCTTCACATAGCTTAAAAGGATGGAAACCGATTATTATTTTAGAAGACACGTACATTGTGATGTATTTATCCAGGACCACTTGAGAAAAGTTAAGCAGGAGGTGGTCTGATATCCTCGGCTACTTGCAAAGAAGAGCTGACTACAAAATGGACGTTGGTGAGTGTTATATTTTGAAATGCCAACATGGGGAACTAATACTCGATGATACAGGAGCTGATGGAAGTAAAGTTTTCTCTATTAGTTGTGAAGAAGCTGAGAGATTTTCACCAAAAATGTATGACATTGATAATCATTTATTATTTTTGTAAACTGAATTTCCAGCTATTTGTATCATGGGGAAATTATCATTAATCGTTTAAATTCATCAATGGTAAAATTAGACTTTTAAGATTTTATCCAATTCGATAAAATTTCTTTATTTTGGAACCTTTACGAACATTTTATGAAAACTGTTTGTGTATATTTGGTGACAAAAGAATACATAGAAATTTTATGGAGGCATGGTGTCATTTCCAGACTGACACAATATCAAATGTATGGAGCTGTGCTTACCATAGTATCTGATCTAAAAACTGTTTTGCGTGATCTATTTTGATGTAATGTAACCAAGAAACAGTGAGTAACGAAAATTTTCTTTATTGAACTCTTTGGAAAATGTCAAGAGTGTAAACTAAATATCGTGAAATATTTTTAGGTAATTAAATGTTTTTCGAATTTTTCTCTGTGAATATACTTGTAAATAGTATTTCAGTAAAATAAAATATGCATTTGTAAACTTAAATAAACAAAGATGTGCGCTTTTGTTGTTGTGTTTTTCCACAATGAATTTTTTACCTAGTTATTTTGATTAGAATTTGATATTTAAATCCATAACTTTATACCTTAATGCAATTCTGTTTAATTATTGTAAAAAAAATCACTACTGTGAAATTAATGCTAGGAACGGGGTAAAAAAGTTGTGAAAACTGATATCCATGTAATTGATTATTTTGGAAATTGTCTACTGCTACGTATTGACATTGTTTGAGTTATCTGAAAATATTTCGTTCACATGATCAAAAATCCAAAATGTTAGAATTTGGTGGTTTTACAGCAAGACAGCACATAATTTAACACAAAAACGTGACTTACACTCTGAAAGTTTGGTATAGAAAAAATGTTTGTATTCTACAGATAACACAAATACAAATTTTACTTTTCCTCACACAAAGTAAGATAAAAACACACCAACAGTATATCCAGCAGCATTCGAAAACATGTTGTTGAGTCACCTGTGCAAAAGGTTCATTTTTGAAGGAACGGTCAGGGTAGGGCATGCTAAGGGTAAATAAGAAAAAACCATAGAGTCAAGTGACTCTGAACTTAAGGTAATCTTTCATCCACTGCAATGTGTTTGTGGTGTTTTGTGTCCGGTAATGTAAAAATAATGGGTGAGCCACAAAATTCTTTGAAAGTTTCTTTGTGAAAAGTTCTAATAGTTCAGAATTTTGTAACAGAAAGTTAACATAATATATAAAATCAGAGCTAATAATCAGTGAAATAATAAAATAATAATGAACTATTTATTTGTGGTGCCATATGAAGTAATGTAAGAAGAATGAAGGAAAACGAATATGATAAATCTGCAGTGTGTGAAAAATACGAAATTTTGGTTATCATTGGTATAACTGATCTTCAATTTCTTTTGAATAAGACTTCAAATTTATTTCCTAAAGAAATTCAGATTTCTGATGGAATTATTGTAAGATATGCATTGACAAAATCACCTTGTAGTTGGAATGAATTACCTGAAAGAGTTAAAAAACAGAATTTTTGGTTAATAAAATATAACCATCAGCTGAAGTGAGAAATACGGTTCACTATCTCTGGAATATTTAAGAGATTGGATAAGAGAATCTAAGAAATTGGATAATAGAATCAACATGCAAATATCAAATATTGCCCACCAAAGGAAGACAAAAATCAAAAACATTAACAAAATTTATAGGGAGACCTGTTTTTGATTTAAATGAAATTGGATGCCCAAATCGTCAAAACATAATGTGTACTTTTAAATCCTTTTGGAAACATGGTGAACGTTTCTGTGCTTTTAATAATGCTCAAAAATATATGTATTAGTTTTTTTCAAAAAAATAAAAATGTGACCCTTAATTTTACTACAGTAATAAATTCCCAACGATCACAAATGAAGAAACTTTCAGATGATAGTCACATTGTCGAAAACCACATGATGGCAATTCCTCAACCATGGGAAGAACATTTGAACATGAGCGCAAAATTAACAACAAGCAGATTAAGGACCAAAAAATAAGATTGCATTTTTCACTTTATTTATTTTCTCTATATTAAATTCAGTAAATATATTGTAAATAATATTTTCCTCAAATAAAATGTAAATTAATATGAACAAAAGGGTGTCATTGATGTGTTATGCATTTTTAAGTAAAAAAAAATATATATATATATATATATGTTAAAGATGCCAAGTTATTTTAAACATGGTTTTACTCCATTTCCCAAGTAAGTAAACAGACAAATAAGTAAAGTTTGTGCCTGCACGTAGTGCAAGTCTTGGTGACCTGCAAAGTAGTGCAAGTCTAGGCAGCTCGTGGTAAAGGTGGAATAAGCGCTCTGATCACTATTGGTCTTACTTTTTTTTCTTGTGAAATTTCTTGCCACAAACTAACCCAGAGACTTTTCTGTTTTTTTTCTTGTGAATTTCTTGCCACAAACTAAAGAGAGACTTTTCTTTCTTTCTTTTTGTCAACTCTCGCAAGCAAAAGGAATTGGGTATTAAATTATTAGCTAGAATTTTAATCCCTTAACATACAAAGACGTGTGTGACACGTCTTTTGTTTATTGTACCAAAATTGATTTTGAATTTTGGTGTCACATATAAATACAACCGAATATAGACGCTAGACAATCTTGTGCCTATTTCCTTTCAGCCGAGAAAAGTTGCCAACGGCGTGTATCGGCTATTTCGTTTGCGGTTGCACAAATTCGTCGTTATTTTTCAAATGATGAATTTGATCCAGCAAATCACCCTCACCCAAATCTCGCCCAAAAAATTGGCAGAAAAACGACCGCTTTCTGATTTTTAATTGGTACGTTAAGGGGTTAATGGAGATTTCACCTGAAAAGTGACAATTTGTTACTATATCTGTAGATACCTCTACCAGACTAGAAAAAACAGTCGTACTGAAAGTACAACTATTTGAATTTGGTTATTTTACAGAGAGAAAGTAGATAGTTAAACCCATCATGTTTCCCAAATTCTTAAAAAAAAGTTTGGTTTAGAAAAAAAAAACAGATGTGATAGCTAATAATGTAATTGTGTCTTTGGATTCTAAAAGAAAATGCTAACGGAGAGTTCAAAACCTTGTTTGTCTCAATAATCGTTACTTAACTTGCTAATGCTAAAGAAAAATAAATAAATAAAATAAATTTCGGTTACAGAAATAGATTAAGAGCACAAAGAATCGAAGGTAAAATTAATAGTTAGAGAAGGACAATCAGTTATTTATTTATTTATTTATTGCTCAGTTATTCTGCATAGTAAAATGTAGTTAACTGATTTTTAAAGTAAAATAAAGGTGGAAAAAATTACGAGTCTTAATAACAAATCTACCAGAATCCCATACTCTAGCAGCACCCTGAATTGCAAACAGGAAAAAATACGTACTATCAACAAAACGACGTTTAGACTTCAAACCTATGATGTCATTTTGGACAGAACCCGAAACGTACAGTAACTATAAGGAAAAATAGTCGACTGCCTTTTCAGACATTGTATTTGTGTTTTGTTATTTTACACAGACTTTTCTTTTTTTTCTTGTGAAATTTCTTGCCACAAACTAACCAGAGGCGTTTCTTTCTTTCTGTTTTTTTTTTTTTTGAAAATCCACTCAGTGAATTAAAAGTCTTATTCGTTCATGGAAGCCCTCAAATATTTCAAGACACTGTGCCAACTCTTGCAAGCAAAAGGACACAGTTTAAGATAACCCATATGAAAAATCTACAGTGAAGAAATTCACACAATTTATTTATTGATTAGAATTATATGTATTAGTTATAAAAAAAAAAGTTTGTGTGTTGTTGTGTTATAGAAATTAACAAACTGTATTACAGAGTTAATATTCATTTGAAATAATAAGAAATAATTATTTATTTGTGAAGGAAAAAAGAAAACACTAACGAGAATTTCAAACCTAATAAGAGGATGTCACACGTGTGCGAATTTGTCGGATCTAGTCAGGAAAAGACATTAAAAACCATAGTTCAACTCACGTGAATGCTAAAATCACTTAGTGACCGTGGGAACTGAAAGAGGACCGAAAACTAAGACCAGAAATTAATGACTAATCTTCAAGAAAGACTAATGAAAATATAAGCACTGTGAGGGAAAAAAAATTCACACACAGTTATTTATTTATTTATTGCTCAGTTATTCTGCTAGAAAAATGTAGTTAACTGAATTTTAAAGTAAAATAGAGAAAAAAATTACGAGTCTTGATAACAAAACTACGAGAATTCCAAAAACCGGAAGTCGCTAGTAGGCTCAACACTATGAGGTCATTGGGAACAGATAGCTTCGGAAAAACATAGCATGAATTAAGGAATTAAGGAACAGAACCAAAACAGATGGAAATCTAAAGGATGTAGTCAACAAGATTTTCTAGTTATTTACAGAAATATTGTTCTTTCAAATCATGTGTGTGTGTGTGTGTGTGTGTGTGTTGTGGATATAAAATTCAACTATTTTGGAATATCTTTTTTTGGAATATTCGCATTTAGAAGAACCATTCTGGAAAGACTGTAAGTAATTTGTATTATCATTAGAATTTCTAGACTACATACAAAAGGTGATGTAATCCATTTAACTGTCCATTTATTTTAATTTATTTTTTAAATGCCATTTAGTTTTTCTCTTGACTGTAAAGTAAAAAATACCAATAGCCAAACATTTTGTAAAAAAGATAACGTTAATTAGAAAAGTAATGAAGTTTAAGATCTTAAATGTAGACAAATCAAAATATTCAGATGAGTTATGTATATGAGAGAAAAAAAGTATGTGTGTGAGGGGACACCAGTATATAATTAAATTATTCAGAAAAGCCTAAACGCTGCCACCACCACTAGACTCTACTCTACTCTAAGAATTCCCATAGTCTTTAGAATATGAATATAGAATAAAATATGTATGTGCTGCTATGGGAAAAAAAGTGTGTGTTTGAGGGACACCAGCATATAATTAAATTATTCAGAAAATCCTAAATGCTGCCGCCACTAGACTCTACTATACTCTAAGAATTCCCATAGTCTTTTAACAGGAAAGAAATACCCCAACCTTTTCCATTCAAACAATAACATCACTTATTTACAACTAACAAATTACATCACTTATCTTCATCTGATAACAACAACACACATCCACGACACGACACGATTCCTTATCTTATCTTGATCTTGATCTTGTTCAAAGTGCCCCACCAATCACCACATAAATCCTTATCCACTAATATAACTTCCTTTTACATTCAAAACAATAATGTCACTTATTGACAACTAACAAATTACGTCACTTATTTACAACCAACAAATGACATCACTTATCTACATCTGATAACAACACACGTTCACGACACCATTCTTTATCTTATCTTGATCTTGATCTTGTTCAAATTGCCCCACCAATTACGACACGAATCCTTATCTCAATTCACACCCACAATTCCATACGCGAACAAAACAAACAACATGATATCACAAACACAGACGTCCCCAAAAAATTCCAAACATTCCAAATTCATGATGTTACACACATAATGACGTCATCATCTGAACAACCAATCACATCACGATTCCTTATCTTGATCTTCATCTTGTAACTAGTGGCACCCATACTACTGGTGTCATAAGAGTTCCAGTGGCATATTATATTAGCGGGTTTATGCTACAACAAACTGAAGAGGCAAGGGATCTTGGTGTATTGGTGGATAAGAATCAAAAGTCACATAGCAAAAGTTGCAAATACAACTCAGAGGATAATTGGTATGCTGAAGCGAACTTTGGCAAATACGGATAAGGAAGTAATTTTGTCTCTTTATAAGGCTTTGATAAGACCACATCTGGATTACTGTGCGCATATTTGGTCTCCCGGATTCCAAGGGGATAAAGAAGCTGTGGAAAGGGTACAAAGAAAGGAGAGTTACAAAGATTATATCCGGATTATGGGATTTAGGACGGATTGCGAGTATGTGGATTGCAGACTCTGGTTAACAGGAGAAAGAGGGGTGATATGACAGAGGTCTATAAACTTTTGAATGAGTGTTATAGCATTGCAATGATGAAATTTTTCGTTATATGGAAGGCGGGGAGAGAACACCGGGGCATCCATTGAAGTTAAGGTTGTTCTCAGTCAAGGAAGGGGTAAGAGCTAGGTTTTTCTCCCAGAGAGCAATGAGTAAGTGGAATAATTTGCCCTTAGGGGTAGTGAGTGCATCTAGTGTAAATCAATTTAAAGGAAGGTATGATAGCTGGATTGGGTGATTTACAGCCTTCCTCAATGAGTTCCTTGACTCCCTGGAGGTCTCAGATAATAACAATAATAATAATAATAATAATAATAATAATTATTATTATTATTATTATTATTATTATTATTATTATTTATTAAATTTAATCATTGCTTATTCTCGATTTATTATTTTAGCATACTTAGTATATTTTTCTTTAATATATTTTAGCGAAGGGGTGGAAATATAAGCTTTGGGTTCGGATCTTTTGAGTATGTCTGGGGAAGGAAAATAGAAAGTTCTACAACGAGACGAAATAGACTGCATATCTAATTATCAGAATAGGCTACATGGTAAATTCTTATGTCTATTCACAAATGCCAGGAGCATCAGAAACAAAAGGACTGAGTTCGTTGCTTCATTGAATATGATGTGGCCTAAGATTGATGGCATTAGTGAAACCTGTCTATCAGAATCAGATATGGTAACTGGGATCGAATAGTGGGTATACTATTTTTGGGTATGACAGAAGAGATAGGAGGGGGGGGAGTACTACTAATGATATCAGACGACTTAAGTCCAGTTAGGGTAGAAATGCAAGAAAACAATGATGGAAACAATATCCCATGTAGCAGTGAGTCTGAATCTAGCTGGTGTGAAGTGGAGGTTAACAGAATGAAATATATGGTGGGATGTTGCTACAGACCTGGCAGCTCAGTTGCAGTGACTGAAGAAATGCATCGCCAATTTCGCCTTATGGGTAGTAAACGAATGATCTTTATACATTTTTGAAAATTATGGAGACAGCTACCGTGTTTGAGTAAAGCTTTAGTTTATTATAACTAAACACTACATTCGACGTTTCGACCTTTATATCAAGGTCATCTTCTGGAGCATATGCACAATATACATAGAACAAGCTAGACTACAATCTATCTGGTTTGTTAAAGTTACTGACCAACCATTACAACAATTGTTGGCCTGACCTCTAGCGAAAAAAAAGAAAGAAAAAAATAGAATATACATCAACGCTAGAGTCCTATTATTAATATTATCTGTTGGTTGTAGAATTACATTGGTCACAACAACAAGTCTATATATATATATATATATATTTATTTATTTATTTATTTACAATATGATTATACATGTACATTCCGACCAGTTGGTATGGAATGGTTTCTAATACTAGCTAGAGGTTGGCTAGAGTCCTGACTGATGCTGGATCTTATGTATTAGGTAGGCTGAATGTGTGTCATCCAGATTCTTGGAAGTTCATGCCGCCATTATTGTTGATATTTGGGTGGTTTATCAGAATTTCGTAGGCTTCCTTAAATTTCCTTTTGTACCAGGTTTTTGTATGGTGTACAGAGCGGGTGCTTTTCCAGTCGATTTGGTGTAAGGTGTTGAGCGCGTGATCTGAGAGGCCTGCTTCACCAATATGGTTATATTTATGTGTCTTATGTGTTCTTTCTTATGTATAGGGATTGTACGTCCTGTTTCACCAATGTACGGTACGTTACAGATGAGGTGGATGCAATAGACTCCAGGATGTGCCAAGGGGAGGAGAGGATCCTTAGAGGAGTTGAATATGGTTTTAAGTTTAGTAGGTGGCTTAAAGTTGAGGTTATAATGGTGTAGGATTCTGTTGATATTTTCCGATAACCCTTTAATGTATGGAATGGCTATGGTTTTACTGTAATCTAGATTTTTTTTGTTGATGTTTTATGGAGTATTTTATTGATAGTATTTTTGTTATAGCCATTATTTATGAATGTGTCGCTGATGAGTTTTAGTTCTTGCTTCAGGGCTTGCTGGTTAGAGCAAATTGTTATGGCTCTGTTTTTAAGGGAATTAATGACTCCATATTTTTGTGAGGGTGGTGGTATGAATTAGTATGTATTGACCCGTGTGTGTTGGTTTTCGGTAGACCGTGAAGGATAGACTGCCTGAGGGGAGACGTTAGTGTGTCTAGGAACGGGATCGAGATCTGATTTTCAATTTTGATGGTAAATTGTATGCGTTCATGTTGTTTGTTCAGGTGGCTAAGGAATGTGTTTAGCGTTTGTCGCCCATGCGTCCAGATAGCGAACACATCGTCAACGTATCTAAGCCATATTGTAGGTTTCTTCACTAGAGGTCAGACCAACAATTGTTGTAACGGTTGGTCAGTAACTTTAACAAACCAGATAGATTGTAGTGTAGCTTGTTCTCTGTATATAGTGCATATGCTCCAGAAGATGACCTTGATATAAAGGTCGAAACGTCGCATGAAGAGTTTAGTTATATTAAACTAAAGTTTTACTCAAACACGGTAGCTGTCTCCATAATTTTCAAAAATGTACTCGGATCACCGTGCAAGCCTAAAAGAAAGGAATGATCTTTATGCGTGTCTTTAATTAACCAAACATTGATTGGATAGAAGAGAAATCTCGTGATAAAAATGAAAAGGAATTTATTGAATTGTTGAGGGACAATTTTCTCAAGCAGCTTGTGAAACAAGGAACTCGAGCTGGAAGAGTGTAGATTTTTCATAGCGTCAGAAGGAGTCTGTTAAGAAGAATATGACTATTTTACTACCAGTTGGTGACAGCAATCATGCCGTTCTTTCTTGACAGGTTTCCAATTATATTGATGTTCCAATTAGAACAGGTTACAGGCTGAGATACAAAGCTAGAAATTATGATCAACTTAGGAGAATACTGAACACTATCTTTGGTCCTAGTATCAGTTACTGAATGGGAAAAATGTCAGCAATGCATGAGAATCTATGAAAAAAGTGCTTAAATGAGGCAGTATCTTAATGTATCCCTAGTTTTGGAAGAATAAATAGCTTGGAAGTGAAATAGATGTGCAACTTTATTAGCAAGAGATCCACAAGAAGAATATGATGTAGAAAGAATATCATGAGAATATGATTGAGAGGAGTTATGAAATAATAAAGCGCAGGCCAGAAGAGTAACGGGTATTGTGTGGAAAGCTGAATGCCAGAATTAATATGAAAGAATAACTTTATTGAATGCAGATGATACTCTAGTGCCAGAAGCTAATGAGATTGC
This sequence comes from Typopeltis vanoorti, assembly GCF_054136105.1. Taxonomy (NCBI): domain Eukaryota; kingdom Metazoa; phylum Arthropoda; class Arachnida; order Uropygi; family Thelyphonidae; genus Typopeltis; species Typopeltis vanoorti. The sequence goes on along the minus strand of NC_143562.1, from coordinate 47,140,751 downwards.
TTAATTAATGAGTGCTCCCTTTGCTAAGATATATCAAGTGTAAGCAACATGGTGCACACTGCTACTGCTACATTGGATGTTTTCTCATCATCGTTAGAGGTTAGAAGCGTTAGAGGTGCATCAAAATGAGTTTGAAAAGCAGTTGCATAACCTGGATAAGAATTTGTCAATAGGGAGGGATGGAATATTAACACGTTTTCTAAAAAAATATTCAACCGAATTGGCTAGACTTTTCACATGTCTGTATAATTTGAGTCTCAGCTCAGAAATGATATCACAGGAATGGAAGGAATATATGATAGTTCCATTGTTCAAGAGTGGTGCAAAAACTGATGTGTCTAACTACCGACCTATCAGTATCTCTGGTGTGACAGTGAAGATTTTATAGAAGTTGGTAAGAACTCACATATAGAAATGGGTAGACAAACAAGCTATACTCCGTAAGGAGCAGCAGCATAGGTTTACTAAAGGAAGGTCATGTTTTAGCAATTTGCTCATATTTTATAACAATGTTGCAAAAACTGATGTGTCTAACTACCGACCTATCAGTATCTCTGGTGTGGCAGTGAAGATTTTATAGAAGTTGGTAAGAACTCACATATAGAAATGGGTAGACAAACAAGCTATACTCCGTAAGGAGCAGCAGCATAGGTTTACTAAAGGGAGGTCATGTTTTAGCAATTTGCTCATATTTTATAACAATGTTACGGCCGAGTTGGATAAAGGGAATGGATACGCTATGATAATGTTGGATTTTTCTAAGGCATTTGATAGGATACCACACAAAAGGCTGTTGCATAAAATGAAGAATATGGGATTGTAATATAAATTCTTGATTTGGATAAGTGGATGGATGAGAGACAGATATCAAAAAGTGGTATACGGTGGGTATGAATCTGCCAGATTTAAGGTGACCAGTGGTGTAGCTCAGGGTTCAGTCCTTGAGCCAATGTTTTCAGTCTATACATTCATAACGTTATCAAGGATCTAACAGGTAATATGAAATTGTTTGCCGATGATGAGAAAATATGCAGGGCAATCAGGGATGCTACTGATATGCAGCACTTACAGAATGATTTGAATAGGCTGGAAATTTGGGCAAACGAAAATGTCTGTCAGTTTAATGTTAGTAAGTGTAAATTTATTAACTTTGGCGTGATGAGATTTTCAGCGGCATATTAAATTAGACGGGTTATGCTACAAGAAACTGATGAGGATGGGTTTTTGGCGTAATTGTGGATAGGAATGTGAAGTTCAAAGGTCACATAGCAAAAGCTGCAAATATAACTCACAGGATAATTGAGATGTTCGTACGAACCTTGATATGTAAGGATAAAGAAGTCATTTTGCTTTCTTCATAAGGCCTTGATAAGACTGCGCCTGAATTATTGTACTCAGACTTAGTCTCCTGGGTTCCAAAGGGATAAAGTAAATTGTGGAAAGTATACAAAGAAGAGTTACAAATATTATATCCGGATTATGGGAATTAGATTATGAGTACAGATTGCAAATATGTGGTTACAGACTGGTTAACAGGAGTAAGAGACGTGATATGGTAGAAGTCCATAAACTTCTGAATGGATGTTATAGGATATCGTCTGATGAAATTTTTGTTATATCGGAGGTAGGCAAAGAACACCGGAATAGCCATGGCAGTTAAGTTTGTTCGCAGTCAAGAAAGGGGTAAGAGCTCGATTTTTTTCTCAGAGAGCAGTGAGTGAGTGGAATAGTTTGCCTTTAGTGTGGTAGTGAGTGCATCTACTGTAAATGAATTTAAGGGAAGGTATGAAAGCTAGTTTGGGTGATTTATAGCCTCTCTCGATGAATCCTTGATTACCTGGAGGTCTCAGATAGTAATAATAATAATAATAATAATAATAATAATAATAATAATAATAATAATAATAATAATAATAATAATAATAAAATACTGTATAAAATCCATGCTATGATTGTTTGTTATGTAAACATTAGACTCATCAGTATTTCATTTCATTAATTATTTGGTTTTCATTGTTTTCAATGTTTTAAAAGATTTTTAAGCACTGCTAAAAATACTCAGTCTCCGCCATTGTACGACATAAAAATATTTTGATTAACTTCGAATCTGAAAATCATCTTTCTGCTGTTGTAAAATAAAAAACGATGAGGTTATTTGAGATAAACGACATATTTTTTCAAAGTTTTCTGAAACAGATCTTTTCAGGCAACTATAGATATTTTATGTTTGGGAACATAAAATATCATAAGAATTTTCTATTACACACTGTTTGAGTGACACATGAGTTGAGATTTTTGTAAAAATAAGTACTTTCCCTTTCCGCTCATAACTGTCTCATTGAAAGGTCTGGGGCTGCCGCTTGCTCCTACGCTGATTTATAATGTTCAGAACGCACTGCTTGTACTTTCATATTTAGGACACATCCACAGTTGTCATGGAACATGCGTGTTGACTTTTATTTGTCAGTTGGTCTACTTGGTTTCACTCAATGAATCTTGTGTACATCCGTAGTTTTTCTTAAATGGTAATAATTCGTGTTTCTTGTCTGTGAGAGAAAGGGACAGAGTGCGTGAGTTGCTATAATTAACAAGCGGAACAATTTTTGTTCAGTGAGTGTGGCGAGTAGACATTCATCTCTCTCTCTCTCACTCTCTCTCGTAAAAATGCCAAAATGCCTACAAATTTCATCTATTCTCTTGTATTGCTGATATATATTTAATTCGAGGATGAGTTCCTGAAATGCTCCTGCTCTATATAAACTTCTAACGTTCATGATCTTATTTGGAGTCCATTATTCCAAGGCTTGGGTAGATATAAGTTCATCCAGTAAAAATTACTTAATATTTGTTTTGCAACCCGGATCTTTTACGACATGGAGTTGTCATCGATGCTTAACCCCCAATCTAAATGACAAGGAAGGTTCTTCGTCTGATCCTTACCCTTAAACCTGCCTGACTTGAGAGATCTTACTGGTAGTCATGCTACCGCCAGCGTAGCTCACAGGACCATAAGGACAAGCAAGTCTTCCTCACCATCACATCAATGTGGAGCCATCATCAAGAGATGGGTGCCCTTCTGATGGAAAAACATTGTTTCGAATTCCATTTGGTCTAGAACGCAAAGAGCTTTTGTAAAGGTTTCTTTCAGCTGAAAGTGAATTACAAGGTCTCAAATGGGAATGGAAGGATTTCCCTCCCAGAATCTCAGGTTTTTTGTCCGCAAAAAAACAAGTAAACCTTCCTGAATCATTCCTCCACTCTCTAAAGCTACCAGTGAGCAATCATTTACTGTCTAGTTTGAAAACTTCCGAACTAACTTCTTTTATTCCGTCTATATCGGTCCTTTGTAACACCCACCCTCATGCTCTCTTCAGCAAAGAATACAACTTAGAGCTGCTCAAGAAACACATTAATCATTCCTTATTTGTCCTTAATGCCTGCCTACAAACGGCCGTGATGTGCTACTATGGTTTTTTTTTTCTTTTGCTACCTTTCTTGTGTGGGTTTTACGTTAAAAAAAAATACACTAAACATCAATAAATCAGTCAGGCTATTGCCAATTCCTCAATTACAGTTAATTTCGCCATGGATATATTGATGGTTTTGAGAACCAAATTTTAATCAAACTTGGCCGCAGTAGACGATTACCTCTTCTCAACTGCTGGTTCGCGAAGTGATTCGATGGAAATATTTCGTAATGGTGTCTTTACTATAATGCCTGATCAAGATTTACGTTCAGCAAGTGCGAACAATCCAGAAGTTAACTTTAGTTTAAGAAATTGAGCTCGTTGTTGTTAACAGTCATCGCTGGAAATGCACAGATAAGCAAATAGAAATGAATAAATCGAACATATCCTATTAGATTTACTCATTACTTTCCGAAGTGTGTATTGAGGTATAGGGTCTCTTTTGTTTTCGTGAAAAATTAATGTCCTTATTGTTTATATACTGTATATATAAACAATAAGGACATTAATAAAAAATTTCATTTTTATGCGAATCTTATGCGCAAAAGATTGTAAAATTATACATTAGTACCGTGTGTGGACTATCTAATGACAATTTAAGGCTATTCAAAATTTTCAACATCATCATTTCGAAATTTCATTGCACAAGTAATGTACTCATGACCCAAAACATTATGACAAGCTACCTAGCAGCGTATTGGGCTTCTTTTGGTCGAGATAACCCTTGCGCCCGTCTGGGCATTGACTCCACTAGACTACAGAAGGTGTCCTAAGATATTCTGGACCAAAACAGAATAATGTTCCAGAGGTTAGCAACCGAACAAGGCACTAGAGTCGACCGGCAGTTGTTTGGATATGTTCATAGAAAGAAACTTGCCTAATGTGAGCCTTAAGGTATACCTTGCTGGAAGACTCTGGATCCACTGGGCCAGCTTGTCACTTCGTAGGGCAATACCTGGTCCGAAACAATCCCAGGTAAGAATTATCAGTCAATGTGTGTTCAACTTGGAAGAGAGGACTCAGTGATGTCTATGAGAACAATCCACATACCAGGATATTGTCACCTTCGACCTGTTTTCGGTCAATCATGCCATCTGGTTGGCCAGAAACATGCCTGGCAGTCTTACCCTCTTGGTTCACACCAGGACCACGGTTCAATTTCGTCATCCACCTAAAGATAATTACAAATATCCATACCTATCGAACCTGCAATCTAATAGTTGGAGAGCAGACACGCCAACTGTTCGGCAGACGTGTGTGCGTATTATTTATAATGAGGCTTTTGAGGCATTTCTTTCACGGCAGATGTTAAGTTTACTTTCCCCCAGTTTGTTCAATATATACAGGTGTGTGCATTTGCACACACACACCTGTATATATTGAACAAACTCTCAAATATGAGATTTTGAGATTGATGAGAGTTACATCTCAAATATATAAGAGTTACATCTCAAATGCAACCTCTCAAATATTTGTGAAAGAAAAAGGACGAAAACGGCTTCGTTTTACATTATTTTAGTTTATTATAGTTGGGAGGGGAGGATATCAAACCGCCTCATCCAATTCACCTGCAGGGCAGATTTTCATCGAAAGAGTCTCGGTGGACGTCCAAATGCCAGAGTTGAGGTGTACTATCCACCTAGAACCATTCCTCAACATTCCAGTTAAGGGAAAATCGCCTGGCAGCTGCATTAGATATGTCAAGGAACACCACGCATCTAATTGCACATTCTGAAAAAAAAGGACGGTTCGTACACCTTTGTACTAGAAAAACCTGTGTTTCTCTAACGCACTCAACAGGAGCGTGAGTGTCCACTGAGATGGAATATATATTCATTGCCGAAGAGCCATTTATGAATAACTGTTTCATCACTATGAAGAACTGTTATATCACTGGCAATGTACTACAATATGTAAAGTTTGGCTTTAGTACCGACCTCTTCCTGACTATCCTACATTCTTTAGGTAGCAATATCAGTAGTTCATATAGGTAGTTCACGGCTGACGCATCTATGATTTCTGCTGACTTCGGATAAACGAGTGAATTACTCGTTCAAGTGTTGCATCATCCAGTTACATCCAGTTCAAGTGTTGCATCATCCTACTACACAGACATGCAGTCTCCAGAAGAAAAAAAGAAGAAAATAAAACACACGTCTTTTAAATCCTCTTCTTCATCAGATGATCATTACTAAGCTCCCTCTAATATATTCACTGCACAGTCACGATTGAGTTAGACTTGGAGACCACACCTTACTTTAGCTATCTGAGTAGTCATTTTGCAATACTGCAGAGCATGCACTGCACTAGAAGGCTCTACTAAACATTACAGTAATTACGATTGACTCTTTTTTCAAATCTTGAATTTTACCTTGGTAAGCTGTACGTTTTTTTTAATCATTCTATTAATTTTAGTATTTGTAAATTGAATTTAAAAAAGTTTGTCTAACATTATAAAACCTATACCCGTACATATCAGCTGTGCATTGCTGGAGGAGCAGTATTTTATACTTTCCAACAGCAGAACGAAATGTCTTTTGTCTCATGGTTTTCAAAGAATAAAGCACTGCTTTTTTTCTACCCTAATAAGTTTTTAAGCCAAAAAGAAAAACTATTTGATTATTTTCCTCTGTCACCACTCAAGACAATGCAAACGTACTTAAATCGTCTTACTTGTTTGGAAATTGCGAAATCTGAAGAAACCCACCTCATTGCATTAATCATGGTATGCGATAAGAATGAGAAAAGGCTGCTTAAAAACTCTTTTTTTTTTCTAATAATAGAATATTGCGTGATGTGTGCAATATTCTGTTATTGCAGGACCATTATCAGGGTATATGTATCCCTAAATTAAAACAATATGTTTGAAAACAAAAAGTACTTTTATGGTTGGGATACGATTTTGCCGCCCACCAAACCTGCGCTCTTAGGCATTGCACTGCATCGCCTTAATTACTTATTGGGTTACGACGGTCCTGGATAAATGTTTTCAAGAAATGCAGTAAGATAAAGGTAGACCCACAGCTTTTGGAAATTAAAAATAGGCGCTTTTAATATTGTTGGCTGAGTAGATAGCATATCCGCTCTCTGCCCAACAGGTTGTGGGTTTATTTGACTTTGATTGTAAAATAAATGTGACAAAAGAGTTCTACATCCTCTGTACAAAAAGAAATCGAACTTTTTGAAAATAGAATAAACTAGTGGCGCCACCTGTTGTATCTTTTTGTTGTCGAAAGCGGCAACTTTGATTAGTGTTGTGTCAACTGTTTATGACATTTGTTTCATTAGAAGCCGAGTTATAGTGCCAAGAGTGACAGTGTGTTTCGACGAATGGTCGGTCGTCACGATATTCATGCCATGCGCGACGAATTCTCGCTATATCGAGATAAAACTCACTATTGACCGTTCGGCCAAGCGGAACGAATTCTTTGTGAATAATGCCCTTGGAATCATAGAAACAGCATTGTCTTTATTTTGACTTCTCCAAGCAACTTTTTTTCGGATGCCCCTCTTCTGGTGGTCTCCATTCAGCACTCTGGCGCTTTGTTTCGGGCTCATACTCAAAACACCACGTTTTGTCACCAGTAACGATCATTCAAGGAAGTTTGAGTACTTACGAGCGGTTTTAACGAGGTCCTTGCAGTGTTCAATTCGATACATTTTTTGGTCGTCGGTCAACTTGTGGGGAACAAATCGCGAATTCAATTTACGAAGGCACACACTCTCGGTCAAAATGTAGTGCACAGTTGATTTTGGAATCCCCAATTCATCTTCAATCAATATCGCGGACGATTTTGGGTTTTCTTTGATGAAATCACGCACTTTTTGAATGTTAACTTCGCTCAGTCCAGTTTTTGGACGTCCGGAACGTCGTCCTCAAGCGTCTCACGACCACTTTGAAATCGCTTAAACCACTCGTAAACTTGAGTACAGGATAAGCATTCATCACCGTATACTTTTTGAAGCATTTGATGCGCTTCTGTAAAACTTTTACCAAGTTTAACACAAAAATCAATCGCAGCTCTCTGTTTGAAACTTATTTACCGACCGTTCGTCAAAACACAGTCACTATAACGCGGCTTCTAATGAAACGAATATCATAAACAATCGACACAACACTAATGAAGGTTGCCGCTTTCGACAACAAAAAGATATAAAGGTGGCACCACTAGTTTCTTCTATTTTCGAAAAGTTCGGTTTCTTTTTGGACAGAGGGTGTAGTGAAGACTAAAATATAAGGATTCATGAAAGGTAGCGTTGGGAATACAGTAGATTGAAGTCAACTGAATTACTTATACTGTCCAATCTCTATAGCATTAATTCTAGAAAATCTAGAATAAATGAAATAGAGATTGGATCCATATCATAAAACCGATAGTTTAAGATTTTTACTTACAGTAATATCTTTATTACTTTTACTAAAAGTATCTGATCTGGCAAAAAGAGCAAATAATTTCTGCTTGGGTATTAAAATTACAGTTACCTTTCCGGTAAATTATTGTTTCTATAATCCTTCATTATATTTTTTTTTTCAATGCTGAATTTTTCAGGTTGTACAATATATCAGTTCTTGATAAGATCCAATGCCCATTCACGTTATTTTTATCAATGTCCCTCTTATTCGAATCTTGTTTTTAGTTTTATGAATCGTTTCAGTAGTCCCAATGTTTCCTGGTATACGTATTTTTTTTTATTCTTTCCTTCCTTCCTGCTGAAAAGCCCACTGGTTTCCAGAGTTATCGTTTGTCCACTAGTATCTGCCTTCCAATGTGGAGAGGTTGACAAAGGGTATTAATAGAAGAGTCGTTTACATCAGTTACACCCAAACGGGTGGTCTTCTAAGCATACAAGCAGAAGTCCCTCAACAGCTATTCGATTCCCTTGATATCTACTTATAGGTAGTCTTACTGCCCTCCATCAAAGAAGTTGTTGGCTTCCTAGTCTACCATGCTCTTACTTTAGAAAGGACCAATAACCGGAGAGAAAAGTGTCCCAGACCTCAATCAGAAAATTAGAATAAAGAAAAGAATCCTATAAAGAAAAGAAATAAAAAGAATAGTAAAAAATACGTATACAGACTAGTCTAGAGACAATACAATAATAATCTGCAGTCTATGACTTGCTCAGATTGGCTATTGTAACCATAATTTTAGGATAAAGTGGTTAATCTTATGATGCCTAAATACAGGGTGTTCGGGATAAATTTGACAGTTTCGTAAGGAAAAAGAAAATCTTCTTTGTATCTATTAAATTTAATGAATTGACAAAAAAACATTACAGGCAGAGTTAATTACAATACTATCAACAAGATTTACTCAAAATAACCACCATTAGCATCGATCACAGCTTCAATTCTGCTTCGGAACCTCGAACAAGCTGATGCTACAGTCTCCCTGGGAAGGGCCGCAAAAACTGTTTTAATTTTATCCATTAACTGGGCTTTTGTATTACTGGAAGTGCGATTGGTGTCTTTTTCAACTGCGCCCCATACAAAATAATCCATGGGGTTAAGGTCTGGGGAGTTTGGAGGCCAAACATTTGGACTGGTGAAGTCGTAGAAATTTTCAGACAACCATTTTTGACTTTTCCCAGAGGTGTGGCAAGGGGCCGAATCCTGCTGCCATACATACGGCCTACCATTGGCTACCCTTGTTATCCAGGGCTTGACTACAGTTAGCAACTCCACGAACAAAGCCCGAATTCCAATGCCAGGGTTCTTCAACACCTGTTCCTGCAGATTTGCGAGGAATTCTGCAGTACGAACGCAATCAGATCGTCTGCTAGGGATCTTTCTTCTTGCTACATCCTCGTAGTCACCATTGCAAGTCTCTAGTTCATGCCTGATTGTTTTTACTGTATTCAGGGAGCATTGGGCAGCAGTCGTAATATCCTTATTTTGATGGCGGGCACGAATCATCATGATACAAGTTATTCTCTTCCATGATTCAGGTGGGTTCCAGCTATCCATCCTTTCTGACATCTTGTATATGAACGAAGAAGGGTCCAAACTTTTAAATGAAGAGAAGTGTGTGTTAATACATGTAACTTACGGAAAAATATAATTAATTATAAATATGTCAAATTTATCCCGAACACCCTGTATATGTTTTAATTTGTAAAGTGTGCGTGTTCTGCTGACCTGGTTCTACCTGGTTGCAGAATGAAAAACCCGACCGAGTTTCGGGGAGGAAACCCTACCCTCTCCCGTATGAAAACTAACCCATCTTCAACTGAAAAACTCTGATAAAGCTATTCACGTCATAGATGGAATTCGAACCCAGGTATTTTCCAACCAAACATTTCCTTCGTCGAAACGGACTGAGTTACAGAGGCTACTACCACAAATAATATATCAAAGATATATGAAGTACAACTAGATACATTTTCAAATACAGATTTGCTGCCAGTATTCATTTGTCATCACGAGCCCTCTAAGGTTGAAGGGCATACGTTTTAAGAATATTATATGAAAAACATAAAACAGAAATGCTTCTGAGAACACAAAGTTTCTCTACCTCCAAAAATTAAATAATTTTAAACGCGCGCAATATTTTACCAATGCAGAACATGTTAATTGTTCAATTTAAACGTAAAAAATGACATTTTTGACAGACGTTGCTCATCTTAACACACCGCTTCTCTCTCATTCTCCATAATGTGAAAAGATTATGAGTTCATATACGGTATGTTCAGGATGCATGAAATTCCGAAGGCAAAGCCAAGTCTCCGCCTGTTATTGTTCACCACTCCAATTTAGCTGCCTAGCAAGGTCAACAAGTTCACCCCATCTGAAGTCATCTGCGTATTTAAAAACGCTGCATGAAATACCAACTTTCTCTTGAAGCCAAGAGCCATGGGAGGTTTTTCTTTGGTATAATTAACTACCTTTCTAAGCTGTTTTCTTAATGAGGATGTTTCTTAAACCAAAATAACTAAATTATAGTCATTTCCTTATTTATAACACGGGAAATAAAAATATCTTTCAAATAATTCTTATTTTCTTAAATTCTTAAAAAATTTTAATAATCATCCAAAATTAAACGTAATTCTCTCTCTCTTTCTTTCTTTCTGAATCACAAAAAAAAAAAAAAAAGCGTTTACTTTGCTTATCGAAACGATAAGCAGAATGGAGTTTCTCATCCTGCTAGCAAATGAGCCGTATTAGGCTGTGAATACCCGGTACAGGTAGCAGGTCAAAAACATTGAGAACCTGCTCTGACAAAAAAAAAATAATAAATAAAAATAAAAAAAATAGATATTTCAGTTATAGATGCCAAATTATAAAATATACGCTATAGTATACGTAACTAGGAAGAATACATGGAAGAGTACATTTTAGATTGCTTAGATTTTTAAAATGTAGTCAATCTAAAATGAATCTCAATTTCCATGTTTCAGACCAACTTAAATATGTTATTTAAGTCTCTATGAAGCAATACCCTTTGCTCTTTATCGTTTATTACACATTCTACTTTGGTGTCGTCTAAAAATTTATATATTAAACTTGTAATCACATGAACTAAATCGTTGATCAAAATTAAGAATAACAATGGACCTAACGTTATGTCCCACCAGTTACAAGGGCCCAACTGAATGCATGACCATTCAATACTACCTTCCTGTATTCTCTTCATTAGCCATCTCCTTCCGATCACTTATCCCTTATGCTATACTTGTCTTCTTAATATTAACAGGACTTACAAATGACATCGCATTTCACTTACACTTATACTCTCTTGCAGTGTTTTTCTCAACCTTCTTTCGTGTGTTCTCCACTTTTTAACATTAGTTTTTTGTGGCGCCCCCCCCCCTCACGTTCTCCCTTGCAATTCTTGAGTTGAGACACTGACAAAAAGTTAAAACCTATAAAAGTTAGCAAAAAAAAAAAAAAAAACTAGGAATTAATTAAATTGTTTAAATATCCATACAAATTTAAATAGGTTATAAAATCTTTCGAAAATTATATAGATCTGACATCACATTATATAGATCTGCACAGACCGTTGAATCGTATCGGCCTTTCGGAAACATCTGCGTTCGCGATTTCATCACGGGAAGTCTCGAATGGTCTGGAAATGTTTCTGCGAGTCGTAAATACGGTTTGAAATGGCAAGACGGCAGTAACATTGCAACAGTGATCAACAGTTAGAAGTCGATGGTCGGCGTTATTTTACTCCCATTGGCAACGACTGTGATACACGGTATAAAAACAATCTTTTCTAGTGTAGAAAAATTGATAAAATTTTAATTGAACACAAGCGGACATCTGACGCCTGTGGAGCGTCGACGTCAACAAATTCAGGTTCACAGAATATCACTCCGAAAGTATAATCAAGAACGTATGCAGCAGAATATTTAGATTTCGGTTTTCCAAAGACTGAAGAAAATGATGAAGAAAGACCACTGTGTGTTATTTGTTTGAAAATTTTGGCGGCTGATAGCATGAAACTGAATGAACTTAAAAGACATTTGGAAACACTTCATAAGGAGTATGTTAACAAACCTCGAGAGGACTTTGCTGATAAACTGAAATGTTTTGAAAAACAAAAATCTAGCCTTAAAAAAGCTTTGTCTGTAAATGAAAAAGCTTTACTAGCTTCTTACAAAATTGCACATAAAATAGCTAGGTGCAAAAAATCCCCAGCTGCGATTGATATTGTGGAAACTATGCTTGGAGAAAGTTTTACTAAACAACTACAGTGTATACCTCTGTTGCTCGGCGAATTGGTGATATATGTAAAGATATGCAGTAACAACTTTTGTCGAAGCTTTATGACCAATTATTCTCAATTCAGCTTGACGAGGCAAAGACAGTAACAAGGATTGTCATTTATTGCTTATGTTCGATTTTGCGATGGGTTATCAGCAGTTGAAGAGTTATTGTTTTCTAGAAGAAAAATAGAAGAAAAGCCACAGCATCTGAATTGTTCAAAATATTGAACGATTTTATATGCAAGGCAAACATACAGTGGAAAAATTGTGTTTGTGTTGGAATTTGCACTGGTGGTGCTAGAGTTATGCCTGAAAGGTTTAAAAGTTCACAAACCCTTGTGAGGGAAACTCTCCACAATGTATTTGGACACATTGCATGATTCATAGAGAGGCTCTTGCTGCAAAGGAAATGAGTTCTGGTCTGAGCATTATGTTAACAACAGTTATAACCATGGTGAATTATATAAAATTAGACCCTTAAAATCAAGATTGTTTTCTAAACTTGGCAAAGACATGGCTAAAGTGGAACATTCAGCGTTACTATTTTATGCAAGACAATGTGGTTATCACAAGGAAAATATTTACAACGTGTTTACGAATTAAGAGACGAAATAGCAATCTTCTTGGAAAAGGAAAATCATGAAGAAGCAGAGAAGTTTAGAGACCACTTATTTGTGATGAAATTGAGCTACTTGGTGGACATATTCCAGAAACGAAATATATCAAATTTGCAACTCCAAGGGGAAAATACACATATCTTAGAGATGAGCGACAACGTTAATGCCTTTTTGTAAAAAACTAGAGTTATGGAACAAAAAGATAAAGCAACAAAAATTAGAAATATTTGCAAATGTGGGTGAATTTATCACCTACAAGGCAAAAAGTGGCAACAGAGTTTTATTTGTAACTATTGAAAATCATTTCACAATGTTGACGAAGAATTTAAGAAAATATTATAACCGACAACATAATGGCAATGTACGAGTGGGTTAGAAACCCATTTCAAATTACTCCTGAAGTTTCTCAATTGAGAAACATTTAGGGGTAATTGATGAGTTTTCTTGAACTAAAGTCAAGAGCTTTTCGTGCACTTTTGCCATTTCCAACATCTTATCTTTGTGAAATCGGGTTTTCTGCAGTGGCTGCCTTAAAAACAAAATATAGATCTCAGTTACATATAGAAAGAGAACTAAAAGTGTCAATTTCCAATGTATCACGATCATGTGAAAAGCTTTGCTCCGCAACACAGGCCCAAGAAAGCTATTAAGTTTTAGATTCATTGTTATTGTTTAGTTTTAATTAGTTTCTCGGTATATTTTGCAAAATTGATATGTTCCCGTAAGTGTAACTAGTTTATTCAATACAGTAGATTTTATACATTTTATTTTTAGAATGTATTTTATGTTTTTACAGTGTTTTTGTGTCAATAAATAGTTTCATTGAAGCTTTTGTTTCAATAAAATAGTTTTTCAGTTTTTCCTATGATTTCCACTTTCTTCACTTTCCTCGCGCCCCCCTTCAGGTACTTCACGTCCCCCAAAGGGGGAACATCCCATAGGTTGAGAATCACTGCTCTATTGGGATCTCAATATGGAGACAGGCTGTGCATTTTTATTTTTTGTTATATCCACTTATATCCTTTATAAGACTTTGATAATGTCTTATCTTGATTACTTGTGCAGAGATCTGGTCACCTGAGTTTCTTGGAGAGGCGGAGCGGATTCAGAGGAGATTACCGAGATGGTGGCAAGTCTGTGTGATGCCCCATATGAGGAGAGATTGAAGATTTGTGGGTTACAGAAGCTGGTTAATCGGCCGATAAAGGGGGGGGGGGTATGATAGACACAAAAAAGTGGCTTAGGTGATTATAGGATTGATGAGGAGGAAACATTTCATTGCATGAATAATGTGAGGAAATCTAGAGATCATCCATGGAAATTTAGCAAGAATGTGATTAGTAAGGACATGAGGACTAGAATTTGTTGCTTGGATAGTGCCGAATGAGTGAAGTGAAATGAATTGCTAGTCAGTTCTGTGTGTTTTATCGTTGAATTATTTCAAGGCAAAATATGACAGGCATTGATGGTTAATGTTTATGTAAGGGACCTCCCGCAATGAGTCTACGTACTCCATGGAGGTGCCAGTATGCAATAGTAATAGTAATATTTGAAAACGCACCTATAAATTACGTAGTTTTCATACATTGTTCACCTCATATTACAACTGATTAGTAATGTAGTGTAGTGTAGCGTCTGGAGGCAATGTGATTAGATTTGCTAGGATTATTATTGTTGTAATTATTTATGAAAGTTACACAAAATTCGGCGTCTCCATGAATAGTGTTTTGTAATACCTTTGCATGACTTGGATTATATGCTGTCTATTATTATATTTTTATCTGACAGTAACATCTATCACGTATATGGTATTATTAATCTCTTCTTTCATACTTCAATACAAATAATATTTAATTTAATTTGGGTTATTCCTAGCCCTACGCAACAGCTACACTTTAAAATATTAACTTTCATCTTGCACTATAAATGTTGTTTTTCTGTAGCTTACAGTACTTAATTACTATAATAACAATAAGCGTATGCAAATAATAAGTATGAAACAAATTATACACTGTTTCTGTGTATATAAGCTCATTAATTTGTTGATTCAGTTTGTAAACACGTCAACTTACCTCATATTACTTACTTGTACAACTGCATATGGAGTCCATTCTGGCACCATTTATTATTTTTATTATTTTGTAAATTTTTTTACAGGTTTCATAGATTTTCATAGTTCGAGATTTTCATTAATTTTCATAATTCGAGCTTTCATAGTTTTCATATATTGCTCAAACATATGAGATGAGCATAAAAAGCATAAAAACAAACAATTCCAAAATGTACACTAGTGGCCAAAATTGTGGAAACCTTTTGGAAAAAGGTTTCCATTATTTTTGAGGTTTGATGGCTCATAACACCACTTTTTTGGTGTAATACTATAAAATTATATATCAGTGGAAAGATAATTTAATCAAGAATGTAATGCATTAACTTTTATGAAGTATTTTTTTATTAGAACAGCAGTTATAAAGAAGAAACGTGAAACACAGAAAAAATTAGATATACACAAATTCTCACAATGTGAGTTAATACTTAGTTGGGTAACCTTTAGCGTTAATTACGGCCTTACAACTCCTTCCCATGGAATGAACCAAGTTTTTTAGTTCTGCAGCTGTTATAATGTGAAACCAAGATTGAATTATTGCTTCTATTAATTGGGTTTTATTGGTGGGTTGCTTCTGACTAACAAGTTTCTTTAGTCGCTCCATAGATTTTCGATTGGGTTAAGGTCTGGGCTATTCCCAGGCCATTCCAGCAGTGGAATATGATTATCTTGAAACCACGTTTTGCACACAGCAGCAACATGACATGGAGCTGAATCCTGTTGGAATATAAATGCTTCATTATCTTGGAAAAGATCACGTGCGGAAGGCTTCAGTTTGGGCTCAAGTATTTCATTTATGTATTTTTTGGGCATTTGTATTCCCATTAATCACGCAAATTCTGCCCACACCTTTTGATGTCATACAACCCCAGATCATAACACTAAGTGGGTGTTTCACGGTAGGTGTAATGCAATCAGGATGCAAATCTTCTCCGATTCTTCTCCTTACGTATTTTATGCCATCACTACCAAACAGGGAGATTTTGGTCTCACCACTCCAAACAACACTGTCCCGTTGTTCCGCTGTCCAGTTAACATTGGTTTTAGCCCAGTTTAATCTTTTCAACCTTTGGAAGAAATAAAAATGGCTTTTTTCGTGGAATTCTAGCATTTAGACCAAATTCCTGCAGTCTGCGCCGAACAGTCCTTGCACTCAACTTCACATTGTATTGCGCCATTTCATGTTGTATACACCCAGATGATTTTCTTCTGTCACGTAGGCACAGTCTCTCAATTCTTCTATCATCACTTGCTGTTGTGCACCTTTTCCTGCCTTTACCAGTCTGGTTTTGTAGTGACTGAGTCTCCTTATACCTCTTCAAAAATTTAGAAATGCCACCTTTGGTTAAGTTTTCACCAATTTTTCTCCTAATTTCTTCATAACTGTAGCCTTGTTCACTTAATAGTACTATTTTACATCGCTTTCTGGGTGACCAGTCAACTCTTTGCGCAATTTCTTTAATTTTATTACGTTTTACAAGCTCACTAAATGAAAGAACACACACACAAAAAAAAAAAAAAAAACTTGATAGCAATCACATAACACACTGACAAATGTCCTCCCCTCAGCTCCAATACATGACATCGAACTTTTCATAGAATACAGATAACTGAGCAAACTCTATTGCATTACATTCTTGATTAAATTATCTTTCCATTGATATATAATTTTATGGTATTAACCAAAACAAAGTGGTGTCATGAGCCATCAAACCTCAAAAATACACTTTTTTCAAAAGATTTCCACAATTTTGGCCACTAGTGTATGTGGTACTATTAATCTCTCATCTTTTACAGTTCAATACAAATAATATTTACTTTGGGGTTATTCCTGGCACTGTGCAACAGCTACACTTTAAAATACCCATTTTAGCTCGTACTATAAATTTTGTGTTTTTCTGTACTTTATAGTACTGTACTTAATTACGACAGTAACAGTAAGCGTATGCAAGTAATAAGTATAAAACAAATTAATCAGTCTTTGTGTATATAAGCTCATTAATTTGTTGATTCAGTTTGTAAACACGTCAACTTACCTCATATTACTTGTACAACTGCATATGGAGTCCATTCTGGCACCATTTATTATGCTTATTATTTTGTGAATTTTTTTATAGGTTCCATAGAAGTCAAGTTTTCACAGTTTCCATATGTTGCTCGAGCAAAAAGCATATATACAAACAATTCCAAAATAAATACTGCACGAAATATTGCATATCACTGCACATGCAGACGAACTCGACTTTCCGGAACAAATACAAGCGACGTCTATCGATAAAAACATTATGACGTGATATTATAATTTCCATTAAATCATGTTTGTATTTATCTTATAAATCTTATATTTTATAGAATATAAAAAATGAATTTTTGTAAATCTATAATTAATTGTTAATATTAATGATAGTAAAAAATTAAAAGAAGAGGATTTAAAACTGGGAAAAAACATTCAATGCATCCGTAATTCTTAAAAAAAATCGGTCTAAAAATACTAAGAATGTTCCGAAATACTGTATATTTTTGAAATCCCTTCATAAATATCAATAAATAACTTGTGTTTTAAGCATGATTTGACAAAACGGATCCGGAAGTTTTCTCTGGCGGCTGAATAATATACTTATCATTATATGCAATTTTTTTAAAAAATTATTATCAGTGTTACTAATATTATTGTAACTGAATATTTATTACTTTCATTCAGTTATTATTAAATGGTTTTTGATACCTGATTCATCCAAATTTTAATCAACTATTAGCAAAAAATGAGTTTCCATGTATAGTAATTTAACGATTTCCCAGGAAATGTTTTCGATTATGCAAAGATTTGGTCGCTTCTATAGAACCATGAAAGTTCTATAGAAGCGACCCAATCAAAATGATAATGCACCGTATTATACTATAATGGCTGAGACAAAAATTGTTTAAGGAGGAAACAGAAAGTAAACGTAGAATTAACTAACCAACAAACATGGAATCTGTAATCGCAACCAAATGTTGATCATGATGTATTGGGAACTGCGAAAATGAAGTGTTTTTGAAACACTCAGGTATCAGTATATTTTTGCAGTGTGTGTGTGTGTGTGTTTGTGTGTATGTGTGTGTGTGTGTGTGTGTGTGCGCGCGCAAATACATATCTCTAACTGTTTGCCACTTTGCATAACAGAAAACCAGAGTTTCCCCGACAGTAGGAAATCCAGATATTCATTTAGGAGGGACAATTGAGAAATACTTATTATTTTTGATGTTGTTGTTGTTTTCTTGCTTTACTTTATTTTATTTTTTCACTGGTAACAGCTACATTAAAATTGTAAAGAAGGCCTTCATGAAATGACTTGAAAAAAGTTCCACGTTTTGGTCTTTAGAGTAGTGAGAGGACTTGACGCCCACGAAGGTAAGCCGAATAAATGCACTACTACAGACGGAGCAGTAGTAACTCACTGAGCAACTAAGGAAATGCCTAGATACGACAAGTTTGGAGGGCGGCAAAAGCATATCTCAATCATAAGAGCACCAGATTTTTTTATTTTAAACATTTTCTTTTAGGGGCAGCATAGTACATCCTTTTACCTTGCTGTTTTCATAGTGCTTGCCAAATCACCTTTCAGTTACAAATGACTCCACAAAAAACTGGACAATGCAAAAGAGAAAAAAAAAGAAGGTTTTGTCATTTCAGTTCTTCCTCGAATTTAAAAACACACTTATACAGTTCAGCATTTGTTAAATCTCACCGACGTGTACATTCATTTTGTGACATGCATGCACCGGTTGATACCTCTATCTATAGTTTTTAAGAACATATTTTGAAGCTTATTGTTAGTTAGTTTTTTTTTTTTTTAATGTATGATTTAGAAATAAACTCTACTGAAAAATAAAAACAACCAACGCTCAACATACATTATTGAGTATAATGCGGAACCACAAACCCCATCACCCCTCACCAAAACGGAGTGATGGAGTTGGGTTTACTCAATAAAGAAAATTAAAACCAGAAATGAAAGCCCTGGTGATAACCCGTATCATTGTTATAGCTATAGTAAGACACAAAAGCAAAAGTAACGATCAGAAAACACTCTCATACTGCTTCTGTGTAGGGGTAATCTTTGTTCAGATTGAGAATAACTTATTTGCTGGAAATCGCAATTACTTAGTTCTGGTTGAGGATATGTGAGAGGGTCAACACTGCTAGTGCAAGTTCTGTAGCAGCAAACCATAAAAGAGGGAGGAAGGTGAGAACACTATTGCTGTACGACCCACTTTCCGACTAGTGAACCTGCTATCAGTTGAGGGAACGACAGTAACTAATTGTTTTAAAGCATTATCACATGGTGCTGACTGAGGACATGTCAGAGAGGTGTGTCAAATTGTTTGAAGTGCCCTTGGTTTTCGAAATATATTTTTTTCCTCCTGTGAGTTTAAATACATGCAGATTTTTAAGAAAAATGCAACTTACTGTAATTTAGAATTAGTAAAGATGAATAATGTTTCCAACATTTTCTTTTTATTTAAATCTTTGTGAATTGGGACATTCTTTTGTCGTGTACCGCAAATTAATCAAAAGCAATGTAAAGAGAACAGAATCGATGGGAAATTATCACAGCCTTGATTTAATGTGGATAGTGTTCGACTACATCTTTCGAAAGAACATGTTTTGCCTTACATAAATAATCCTTCTTGAAATCGCAATCGTCCAAGAAATTTAAAATTCATCTAACCACTATATTAAAAAATATAAAAGATTAAAAAATATTTTTTAACGGAGATGGCACCAAATTTTGTTTACCAGTCTCTCAGAAGTAATAAGTTTGAAGAGAAGTTAAAAATTAATATTAGACATTCCTGAAATATGTAACTTATTTAATGTTTCCTATTCATTTAATAAATTTGGAAATTTAGAGATCAATTTGGATCTAACCAACTAATGAATCTACCAATAAAATTAAAATTTGTAGATACGGTGAACTATGTGCTACTCTGCAATGATTGAATTTTAATGAAAGAGAATGAAAAACAAATATCAATCTTTGAAATGAAATGCTATGCAGTGTTGTTAAAAAGATCTTGTGTTGCGTTGGTTAGAATACAACATTAAGGGATCCATATAATGTATATTAAATGACCCACTACAAAATTTCCCATAATGCAAGTATTACAAAAACACAATAAATCTGGGGTTAATTTCTTTACAGAAGCTAGCGACAGAGAACTTAGTTCTTGCCAAGTGACCTACCCTGATAATTATAGTAAAACATGCAGTCCCCCGAGTATACATAGGTGGTAAACTTCTTATGGGACCCTGACTGCTAACGGAAGGTCTTATGCCTACCATAAAAAAGGCAGGAAATCCCCATGTAACAGTTCGTAACAAGAACTGTAGTAGTTCTCTTTAAGTATGAGAAAACATCACCCTCCTAATCCAAACAACTCCTCCACAGGTTCAATTCATTAGAACTAGAAACTTTTGCTTGCCTTAGTTTATAATACGAACTTAAAGCAACTCTGAGAGAAATCATTCTCGTCAACACATTAGGCGGGGCTTTCCATACAACTCAGAGTGAGTGTTTCGTGATTCATTACATGAATTGCAGCAATATATCTAAATAGTTACAATACCTCCCTGCACTTACAACCAGACATCAAAACAACAGGCTATTACCTTCTTTTTTTGGGATTTATTATTCTTTTAAAAGCACTTACTACAATTCCTTGAGCTACGTTTTTTCTTATTACATTATATATTCATATATTACATACTAATATAGTTACATTATTACACTATACATAGTAATGTTCATATATTTCAAAGTAAAAGAATAATAAATAATAATAATCAGCTAACGGTCTCCAAAGAACCAGCCCGCTCGGTCTCTAAAAGTTAGATAGGGCTAAAATGGCCTCGCCTATTTCCGTTTATTCCCTTATAGGGAGAATAAGCAAGGTCATTTTAGCCCTATTTAACTTTTGGAGACTGAGTGGGTAGTTGAGTGATATACATATATTACATCGTACTATTATCACATTTTCATATTATATATTCATACATTAGATCTTTTGCGAATTATATTATTATATATTCGAATTATATTAGATTGTTGCGAAGCGCACAGCCACTAGGCTAACCGCGCGGACTCGATGAGATTAAATTAATTATGTTTGATGCAATTGATGCAATACTTTATTTTTTATTAATTTTAAATAAGGCTTATAAAAGACTAAGAACTTTATTTAAATAATTGTGTGTGTGTGTGTGTGTGTGTGTGTGTGTGTGTGTGTGTGTGTGTGTGTGTGTGTGTGTGTGTGTGTGTGTGTGACTTATGATAAAGTAAAGGAACGGAAATGATATATGTATGAAAATGGTACTTCCTTTTTAATACTAATGTTAGTATTCAAAATGTAAGGGAGAGTAATCCTACTACTGACTTCGAAGCTATAGTTAGCTTTTTTGAAGACTCTAGGATTAACGATTAACATAACCTTTTTTAAGCGTTTGTTGTGTGGTTACTATACGAATGACAACTTTTGCAGTACTAGGTGTGGTGATACAATTTCACAGTTCGTGTTTTAATGTTCTGTAACTGTAATGTTCTGTAAATAAGGGTATGAGATATTCCCTCACGTCTCTCCATACAAGTTCAAGTTGTTGTAGCTCCTGGTTGTGTATAGGATTGTGTTTGGTCTTCTTCTTCTTCTGCTTTTTATTATTATTATTATTATTATTATTATTATTGTCAACAGACCTCCATGGAGTCAAGAGACTCATTGTGGGAGGTCCCACTCTCACATGCACAGCTCATCATACCATGATTTAAATGGATTCGTTGTCGCTGCACTCACCACTCTCCATGCAAAAAAATTCCTCCTTACCCCTTTGCTCACACTCACCTTATATAACTTCCAGGGATGGTCTCTACTTCTCCCCCTGTCTCCAAATATTCTATAAAAAATCTCATCCATGTTATGGTAATTATCACTTACCAACTTGTACGTCTCGATTGTCTCCCTTCTTCCTTCTGTCCACTAGGCTCTGTAATTTGCATCCTCTCAATCTGTCTTCATCCGTATTCCAGAGACCAGAAACCAAGATAGTCAATTGTCTCCTATACTCCTCATCTCATCTTTCCTTCCCAAATTTTAAAATTTGCTACATATTAAACTGATATTAAACTGAAATCCCCACACACTTACCCATTCAAGTCCTCATGCAAAGCTACAATATCTGTTCTACTTTTCATAACTCTTCTCAACTTTGCATCATCTGCACACAACTGTGTATCACGATTTAGGCCTTTTCAGTGTCATTTGCATACAAATTAAACAACAACGTCCCAAAAACAGGCTCTCGGAGCACAGCTAGTGAATTTCCTCTTCAAGGATATCACTCTCCCCATACACAACTTGCTGATACCTATGAGACCTGCTGATCTCCAATTCAATGTACAAATCTACTATCCTAAGTAGCTTTTTATGGGCCCTGTGCAAGATTTTATTTTTGGTCCCCCCCTTTTTTTGAAAAACAAAAAAAAAACGATAGAAATAAGAGATAGATGTTAATTTTTAACTTTAACCAAAAACGTTACGGAATCGGCTCCCACGCGGCAAAATTTAAAATTCGAAAATGAAAATATAATACTGATTATTTTTGATATCCGATTTCAGGGCCCCTTCGACCTGGGCCTGTGCACCCGCCTAGTTGCGGCACTGATACTATCTAACCACATATGTTCCAATTTGGCAATCTATTGAAAGCCTTTGCAAAATCTAAATATACTAATGCATATGCATCCCCCCCCCTCATCCAATGTATTCATCACCTTGTTATAATAAGTAAGCAGACTGTTAAAACACGATCTTCCTTTAACAGATCCACACTGTACATTAAAAAGAATTCTGCTGCTGTCAACGCAGTTCTAAATACTTGTCCTATCTTCTCCAACACCTTGACCACAACTCTAGACAAGCTGACTGGCCTCTAATACGAAGCTTAATCTTATCACCTGCTTTGTGAAGCAGGACAAATTTGCTATCTTTTCACTCCTTTGGAACTTGGACTAAACTAAAACACGTGTTAAAAATGTAAGTTAAAGCTGTTGTTAACTCTCTGGAACATTCCCTCAAGATACGCGATGATATACCAAGAAGTCCCATGACATCATTGAGTAAACATCAAGTTTACTCAATTCCTCATATGTGGAGAGATCTGGAGTTTGAATCCTTCATCCCGTTTACTTGCAGATCTACGAGAAGCAATCCTAAAGACGTGGTACAGCATAAATTATGCATCATGTCATGCCGCAACACATAGCGGCAGTTCTGACAGCAAGAGGTAGTCATAATATTTTGACAGGTTTGTATGTCTTCTGGTGAAAATTTTTTTTTTTTCAATCAGTCAACTTTATTATTATTCACACATAATATTTACAATATACACATGTACATTAATGTAGATACAGGTATTATATGTACTACTAATATTTTTAAATAATTTTTTGCATCCATATATACATTCACTCACGTTATATATACACACGAATTATACAAATAATTAAAAATAATAATTTTTATCAATATTAAAGTTTATTATTGTACAGCGTAATTATAAATACCAGCTCATTTCAGCTGATCGAATGGCAGTTAGCTGATCATGTCAGATATATATATATATATGAATACTATTATTAACTCGGGGTTGGGATATGTTCATTTTTAATATAAACTGACTATAAAATCGGGTTTATAGTCAGTTTATATTAAAAATGAATATATATATATATGTGTGTGTGTGTATATATATATATATATATATAAAGAAGCACCGGGTGACCGTTCCGTAATGAATAATATACAGTACTTATGTTATATACTGTAGTTTGTTGACCATGGTCTTGTTATCTAATATGCTGTTCTGGTTATTCTATATAGTTTGGACTGAAGTAGACTGCCTGGTAGAATGTAATAATAATAATAAACCCAATAACGCCTTTTATTCCACAAAGGGTACAGACGAGGCCGTTTTATCCCCTATCTAACTTTTAGAGACTGAGGAGGTCAATCTCCACACGTAGCCAATTAGAAATAGCTGTCCCAAATTATCAATGATTTTAAGCGGCATCGCGGTGAAGAGAGCACTGCACACAACTGCCGCCAGCTCTAGAGTGGCCTAGTAATATACAGAATCATTCCTTGAAAGATGGGGGAGATGGCTTGTATCAGTTATCAGGAAACTTATTGTTGCATGTTATGAGTAGCATAATTTATGAAAGGTAACATTATAATAATCATAATTCTAAGTGATATTCTCGAATCTTCTTTAGCATCTTTTTTTGAAGTACCATAGTAATTAGATGATTTTATTATGATGACATCGAATCGCATAGCACGATGCAATTAGCAGGTATCTCATATATTGCAATTTCTGTATAAAGAGTTTACATGCAATCTAAAGTTCTCCTGTAGGTGAGAATCATTAGATGGCTCACTGGAAGGGTATTTAACGTAGAGAGTAAATATTATATTCTTCCTGCTTGGCCATAGATGTTATTTTAGCCGTTAGAAATGCATTGACATGAGTACTGACAAACTCCATAGGTTGATTCTCATGTTGTTCTGTATTCTGTTTTGTAATAATTCCGTAGCAGCGTTTGTGTCGCTGGACTACTTTCTATTGGAGATAGAGAGTTTGTTATATTTGCATCTTATCTATTTTCCGTAGTTTATACGGAAATACACTTCCGTATGCAGTCAGGAAATAACGGATTATTGATTCGCACAAAGATCTATATATGAGTTTTGATGTTGGGTGGAACTATGTCTGTAACTTGGAATAGTTTTCTGCGATTATTCTTTTTTTCGAAAGTAGTTAGCATAGCCATATATATATATATATATATATATATATATATATATATATATCGTGATCTAAGTGAAGGCCGAGATAACAACAATAATACTTAAATTCTAGGAAAATGTTGAGTGAAATAAATATTTTATTAATTCATTCATTTCATATGGTGATGCAACGGCCGTGAGACCCTTTTCCACCTCAATCCCCCTATTTTTATCCCGCTCGGGACCGGCATAGTTGACAATTGAAACCTATGGCTGGAGAGATTGTCTTAAGTAATCCTGGCTGTATCCGTGTGTGTTCACGAGGCCGGTTTGCCTGCTTGCGGGATGAAAAACCCTACTGTCCACGCCCAAAACCGGCTAACCTGGCTATGGCTGAGGAAAATCCTTAAGCTTCTCACGTCGTCGACGGGAATCGAACCTAGGACACTCCTTACCCAGGCATATGATTGCGAAGCGCATAGCCACTGGGCTAACCGCGCAGACATTTCATTAATGAAATCCAATAATGTTTTGAGGCTAATATAGTAGGTATTTTAAGCATATTAACAGGATAAAAAAATAATAATAAATTTTCAGTAACAGATGAATTTTATCGCCAGGTGAGAGGACCACCATAACCATCCTACATATTGTATTGTAGAGTGACCTGATAAAGCTCCATTTTTCGTCTCTAGAACAAGGTTTTGAATATTTTAATCCTAAGCCCATTCGTGGTGCAAATGTATGTTAGTTTACAGTCTCTTATGGGTAGAATAAACATAAAAGTACAAACTGGATAACACATGAGTAATTAACAAGTGAATGAATTAAAATTAAATAATATTGTATTGGCCGTATCAGAGATCATCATGCAGTGGGAAAAATCAAGTATGTACAGTATGTACCTTGAGCTAAACCACGAAAGAATATAGCAGGTTGCATATTGAGTTACACCAACAAAAAAGTAAATATCTGATCCCTTTCCTCATTTAGGAAATAGGCTTATCATTTTTGTTTAAGCTTGGATAGCGAAGTAATGATTCATACATTTCTTTGAAGAGACATTTCAATGTGTGTGACATTTCAATTTTCATATGACTGCGGTGAAATGATTACATAGGACTCCATTTAATTCTTTGAATAGCATGTCTATTATTCGTGGAATTAAAAGGAATCGCATGCAACCATCTGGTCTGCAAGGCTCGACATATCTGAATAGAGGTGATACAACCCATGTGTTATCTTCTAATATCGGTAGATCTCGTAGTTTGACTAAAGTAACTTATATTACATGGGCAAGAAATTTTAAAAGCACTTGGAAATCACCATGGTTCATCATATATGAAGCTTCCTTTAATGCAAGAGGAGAAATGAGAAATGCAAGAGGAGTTATTAGAATTTGTTAACCAATGTAAAGGATGTAATTAAGGTGAAATAAAGAAACCAACACGTAACCACAGTAAAGATATTTTAATAAAAATATACTGTTAAATTATTGATATTTGGATTCTCGTATCACAAACTATCCTCATCGTTAAAGAATAAAAACAACGGAAAATTCAGTTACAACATTTAAACTATTGGTGTAAACAATGATTAGCAGTCGTTAAGATGAGATAGATTGCAAAATATTACACTATTAGAATCGTGTGATTATGTGTACATATACAGTATACATACACAAGAATACAGTCTCTTATGGGTAGAATAAACATAAAAGTACAGACTGAATAACACAAGAACTTCGCATCATTCCAAAAGATTCCATGTCTAGTATTGTTCGCCCAGTGTTCTGCAAGATCGTACTTTGTGACATTTAATCAATTGAATATTGATGGTCTGAAATACATTTTAAAACTGAACGGCTAGTTTATCCAAAATAGGATGAGTTGCATTTACTAATCATTTGATAGACCCCAGGTAGCAACAAAGGGGAAAAAAAATTAGGAGATGATAAAAGTAGGACGTGATGCAAAGTTGCTACATGCGCATACAAATTAAAAGTCCATTTCGAAGAAAGTGCTAAGTTCTTTCTTAGTCCCAACTTTAACTTCGATGATGGACGATTCAGGTCCAAAAATTGGGAAATTGTTATTAGCAACTATATTTCTTAAAATATTATTTTTTTAGGATCCTAACAGCGTAATAGTTTAAAACCTGGCATCCTCACGTCTGCACAGTTTTAATTTTTTTGTAACTGAATTTTCCATCGTTTTATTCTTCTACACGGTGGTTGATTTGTAATATACAAACCGAAATATCTGTGATTTTTAACAGTACTATTTTCCGTACAATATCGCCACTGCAATTGTGTGTTGGTTACATTATTTCAATAAGGAATTTAATATATATATATATATATATATATATATATATATATATATATATATATATATATATATATATATATATATATATATATATATGCAATATGTTTCATAGTTCCTCTAGGGTCCATAGACTACCAGCTGTGTAACAACACCGCTCGTGATCGTTTATTTAAAAGTAATAACACAGAGCAGTATACTCCTTAATCGCAAAGAGCAGCTTCTTGCCCATTCGGGAGGCAATCATTAACCAAAGTGGTAATATTGTTATCTTGACAGATAAAATCAGTGTATTTCGTAAGGATTATATCAGCAGATAGAAGTTTAAACTTGTTGCTTATATGGACCTTAAAAATAATGATTTTTTTTTTCAATAAAGCTATGATAGCTTACAAATTTGCTTGTATAATCTTAAGGTTATGTACTACTTAGAAGGTGAGCCCCCAAGGGCATTAGGAGCACGCTTGCTTGCACTAAAAACGAGGTAAAACTGGCTCAGTTATTATAAACAAAGTTTTATCAGTGTCATTGCATTACTACTGTATAGTAACCGCTATTTCACTTTAAGCTGGTTTTCTGTGATGAACGATCATCGGTGTGTTATCAGACTTGTGGACATTATATGACTTCTCCCTTTAAACCAGGTATGGAAAGTTATATTCAAAGGTAAAAATCACTAATATCTAAAACGCTGTGTTTAAATGTGATAACCTTTAACAGTAAGTCGATATTGCTTTCACTAGAAATGGAAGCTAATGCTATCTGCACTAGATACCATCAGATCTGGGATTGTACTTGTGGCAATAAAATAAAATGTTGACATCAGTATCAAAAAATAAAATAATAAAAAATCGATGCGTCAAAGAGAAATCTGAAAAAAAAATGGCATATGTCTACACGTGCAAATACGTATTATAAAATTAAATAATATAAACTTTTGAAAATAATATAGTTATCACATTTTTTATTAATGGTTTTAGTGATTCAGAGGCTATATTCACTAAACATCTGGACTTTGTATAAATGCGTGCGTAAAAAATTTATCCTTCTACATACTCATACTAAAGTAAAAATACAAGAGTATATATGATTATTAGTATATGTTTATGCGATTATGTGTGTGTGTGTGTGTGTGCGCGCGCGCACGCGCACACACACACACACACACACACACACACACACACACACACACACACACACACACACACACAGCGTACCAGCAGTTTAAAAAGATCATGATGTATACACACATGTATGCACATTAATATTTAAGTAATGTGATATGATATCAGACAGCTAGCATTCTACTTATGTATTAGTGCTTGAGAATTATATTTTCAAGTTTACAGGACATAACTTCCCTTTTCCGCATGCCTTGCACGTTCTCCGTAAAAACTAAGTTTGTTTTATATATATATAAAGACTCTCGAAGACTTTACTGTCGTGATAACTGCATTCGTATGTTGTAAATTTATTGATTGTAATTATTATTGATGCGTATTCCTGGTCAGCTAGTGTTTCAACGTCACCGTTGGGCACAGATGCTTCGATGTTAGTATACTATGTTCATTGCAGTACAAATGAGGAAAGAGCATTATCTCTCTTATGCTAAAGCAGATTTACTATTTTGTGTTGTAGTGATATTATTCTATTTAGCATATAGTCAGCAAGAATATACAGCTAACCTTGATTGTAATTTTACATGTGACATGTAAAATTACACTGTAAATTAATTATTTATGTGCCTGTTTCAGTCATTGTCAGTACCATGATAGTTTCAAATGTACTGCATTGAGTTTACCTGCGTAAATAATAATAATGTCGCATGCATTTCTATATTATATAACCAATTAGCATGATTTTATAATACCGTTTGTTTCAAATTAAAATCTAAAATCAAATTAAAACCCTATTAAGAGGGAACCAATAGACGAAACTTGGTAGGCCGCTAACCAGATCATGAGGAGATTTTGTATGTGTATCAGTTGTATTTGTGTTTAATGGCCGTTTGCAACTGTTGAAGGTAACATTTTATAGAGTATTAAATAAGTATATGAAAAAGTATTTTTATTTTAATAAGCATTTAAACCTCACATTAATATTGCAATTAACGCATACTTCCCAAGAAAAATATGCAATTTTTAGCATAGTAATGCAATCTTACTAATATCTACAACGGGACTTTAACATGCCATAAGATAAATATACGTCCTTCGTCACCTAAACACTTCAGCGAAGACTTGAAACAAGTAGGGTGGAGAGTGAAGTTAGATAAGAAGAGAAAAAAAATTAAAAAATACTGGCTACCGATGGTGACGACAACTTAAAAGGGTCAAAGGAAAAGCACTATGACGTATTAGATTTATCCTTAAAGAAAGCTTGTTACATTTATCGACAGGTTTTGCTCGGCAAATGACACCATTAATCATTTGATATTCTTACTTTTAATGGAATGACAGTTTCAAGGTCACAGTGTTTTTCAGCCCCATTAACAGTTGCCAACGCAGCGATAAGTATATTGATATCACAGTATTATTTATTATGGTATTGTGAACATGGATTTTTATTTGACAGGACGAAACTTATACTTTTAACACAGTTAATACAGTTTATATCAAAAATGTATTATTTCTCTTAAAATAAATGCGAATAATTAAATGCGGTTATTAAAAAAATCAATATTACCATTCCCTCCTCATAAACTTTAAAGGCGTATTTTATACAGCAAAACTAACGAAAAGGTCTCAATAATCATAGGTCCGAGTACAGTCCTTTGTGCTCGCTTCCTCGGATAACGTTTAACATTACTGATAATCTTAGGTGAACTATCTATGAATGGTTAAGGGCGGTCTGGCTTTCCATCAAATGCAAAAATAAGCGTTAGCGGATTTATTTTATTTATAGCCCTTTGTACTTGCGGCACAGATGCTTACTAGTGCATGAAAAGCAAACAGATGCACCTCGATGGATCACGTGATTGTAAACAGACAGAATCGCATGCAAGATATCTTGGAGTTGAGTTGAATCTTATATGTTTGCCCTGATCAAGTAAGTCAGCAGGGAAAACGTCTCTGGAAATATTGGAGGGAAAATATGCAAGATATCTTGGAGTTGAGTTGAATCTTATATGTTTGCCCTGATCAAGTAAGTCAGCAGGGAAAACGTCTCTGGAAATATTGGAGGGAAAATTACAGGGAAGAACACCTCCTTGTAGACCAAGAACTTTTTGGCTTGATGATATAAAGAAACTGAATGGGTAACAAGCGCTATTTCGAGATCAAAAGAATGGCAGAGGATCGGACATTCTGGCTTACCATGATTGCTAACCTCCAAATTGGAAAAACTACTTAAGAAGTGCCAGTTGCTATTTTTTTTCTTTGTATTTCTTCGTCATACAGCGGTGTTTTGCAATGAAGGATGAGTTCACGTTTACTGAATTAGCGGATACGTACTTTTATCACTAACAATTTTTTTTTTTTTTGAGTGCAGCCTAATATTTACACCACGAAATGAACGGGATAACAAAAAACTGTTAAGTTACCAGAAATTGAAGAAAACACATTGCTCTTAGTGGCACAAAATATCTACGCACTAGCCCAAGGACTGCAGTTGAAGGTTCTAGTTGTATGGAGGATGTTGCATGAAAAATGGCTTTACCAGCATCATTTCCAGCAGGTTCAAGTATTTCTACCAGGTGATTATCATCATCGATTTGTATTTGTTCAGTAGTCTCTAAGCAGTGTGGATGGGACCAACGACTTCTCTCTCTTACATAGTATTCACAGAGGAGGCGAGGTTCACTGTGATACGAGTGCATCCTGCCGGAGCAGAATGACCAATTGTGAAAAAACAGATGTCATAATATTTTGACTGGACTATATATATTTAAAATGACGTCACATCACTCGAAGGATTTACTTAAACATTTTTAGAATTTTTCATATTATTACCACTGCAGCTTAACATAAGATTACAAGAACGTATTGCATTATCGGTTACATACACTCCAAATAAGAACCGGTTACATGATTCCGCTTTTGTGATCTTAAGGTGTATTAGATGCACTTCAAAAAATACACCAGTGTAGTAATTTGCAATGAAACGTGATAAGTGAGTTAATGAGTTCGAAAACGGCTAAAGAATGATAGGGCCCTAGTTAATGTTAATGATGCATTAGAATAGGGATAAAGCCAACACACTTACTTTCTACAACAGGAGAGTGTCAGTCAATAAAGTGAAAACTAAGGGTAAATTAGTCACACTTCTGACCAGTTAATTATATACAGCATACTTTAATTCGATATAGTTTGCGAAAGGTAAAGTTTCAACTCAATGGAAAAAATAAGCGAACTGTTTAGAGTTCTGTAAACCTAAAAAGCCGATGTCACGATTTCCTATCGTGCCAGTAAAGTGTGAATCTTCCATTATGAGTAAGAGAGCAAATTCTGGGATTAAAATGGTCAGTTCAGTCCTTGACATGATTAGGAAAAAAGCACTATAGCCCAAATATACACTGCAGGATAAGCTGAAACCAGTAATGAGTACACGTTGAGAATTGTTCCCACAGATGTTGTATCGCTGCATTTGACAATGCTCATTCCCACAATGTCAACTGAATTATGGAAACACTCCAAGTGTTATAATTTAAGATCCTAATCAATACCTTGCTCCTAGAGGCATTACCTATTGCTTATCCCACCCTGCTATCAAAAGTCGTTTGAAAGGATATCATTTCGAAAGCAGGGTGGAATCACATATGAATACGATTCAGCTGGACTATTTGTACTCAAAACCGCGAAGATTATGCTGAGCTGGTTGGTTGTTTAGTTAACCAAGCAATGCAGGCAATTATATTTTCTATAAATGGTGTATTAACACAAGCAAATGTGAATGTCTTGTGCAGGTCAAAACGTACGTTTACGCTGAGAAAAAAGTTGGGAGACAAAAATCTAAGGTTACATGCACTTTGACAGTATTAACAACAGGGGCAGCTCGTGCATAGGCACTGCAGCACCCCTAATTTTTCTCGATATATAAATATATTTATTAATTTATTTATATTTGCTTGTAATATTTAATTTTATCATCAACAATCCTATACAATTCTCTTATTTTGTATAAAAAATAATAAAAATCCATCTTGTAGCACTTAGGAGGGCGAATAACGCTAGCAGCACTGTGTTTACCACAGTGTCATATTGCTACGAGCGCAAGCATACGCACGTCATAGTGAGATGCGAGCTATTAGTGTAATGCGACGCTGTCCGTCGAGCAGTTCCACTGTTGTTTATATGCAGTTTGCACCAGTAGTAGAGTGTTTATCGTCTTTACTCCGTCTCTTTAAATATCTGGCAATTGCAATTAAATCCTTTAATTGTAATGTCCAAAAAATGTAAACTGTAAAATTACTTAAAAATAAAATTGTAGATTTTATTTTTAAGTAATTTTGAATTATACTAAACTATAATTTTATCGATAATAAACAATATTTTTTCATGTTTAATTTTTTTTTAATTTTTACCATAACTTTGATATTTTATCCAAACATGTACACATTGTACTTACAGTGTGTATGTATATTTAGAAAGTTGCAGCACCCCCACGATTTCAAGCCACGAGCCAACTGATTAACAATATGCTAATATTGTCAAATATCAAAATGTGTATGATTAGTTTCACAAGTTTATTAGTTTTTAATATCCCATCCAATCCCACAGCTGTATTTGCGTTCAGATTCTGCAATATAATACTCCAATTCTTCAACCTCTGTTCTCACATAAGTCCCTTTTGCCTCTGTGATAACAGTATCATCTCTTGGATGATATATCCTTGCAAAATGATCACTCAACAGCTCAACAATTTCGTGTGTCTCAGTTACCTCTCTCTATTATCTGGACTCATTAAAGTTATCTTTCCATAGTCATCAGTGGCGAATTCTCCATGCTTGCAGCGCAAGCTCATTATAATTGAGAAAGAATTAATATTTATTTGTTAATAAATGCATGCATTTATAAGCATTCCATTTAGGCTTTTATTTTTGTAGACAGAAGACGTCCTAAGCTTGCAGGGAAATAATTGAGCTTTGCGTTGTGTATCGAAGGCCGATGCATAATAAATTTAGCTTAATCCTTTATCCAAGTGTGTGCAAACAAAGTTTGCACCTGAAAGTATCTTCAGGACTGGGGTAAAGTGGTACAACACCAGGCGACTCCTTGCAAAGGTGGAGCAAACTACCAACACTCCTATCTCAGTATCTCCCATAATGCAAAACACATCTCCTTGCGGATATGTATAATGTTATGCATTAAGGGAAGGGCCACTACCCAGACTAATTTCGACCTTTATTGAGGTCTCTTCAGTGGGAGCCAGGCCCAGTGGAGATACCAGGCAGAAGCATTAGCAAAGTCATCTCCTCCTATAGGAGCTGCCAAACGGTGTGCCACCTTTTTATTAAATTACTCTGGATTTAGAGAAAGATGTTGAAAGGGTATTTTTCACTTGGTCAGACTATAATAAATTTAGTTTAATCCTTTATCCAAGTGTGTGCAAACAAAGTTTATACCTGAAAGTATCTCCAGGACTGGGGTAAACTTTACAGCAATCAGATCAAAACCATCCAATCCAACAGTATGGCATCCTCAGGAACACTTCCAACAAACAGAAAAATGGCTAAGTTAAAATGAACCCTTGAAATGCTCGTCTAGTCAAAGCTACCTTGGCTTGCTGTTGTAGGAGCTTGCAGGTCCTCGCAGCAGCACTGTGATTTCATGCGAGTGCATAGCCATTTCACGTCGTCTCACTCTGTTGCTTAAACCACAGGCCATACGCAGTCAACGTAGCTCTAGCCAGTGAGCTTCAACAGCCTTTAGAAGTGTGCATGTTGCTTGGGAAAATTAAATTACAACCAACTTTTTATGACGATGTTATTGACCAGTTCATAAAGAAGAACAGTAAGGTAGAATTTGTATCCAAGTAGCTAAATTTAAAAATATAGAATACCATTAAAAAAAAAAAATCAGCTAACGCCTTTTTATTCCCGTTTACGGGAGTAGGCGATGCCATTTTAGCCCTATCTAACTTTTGGAGATTGAGTGGGTACCAATCAGAGATAGATGGCCCAAGGCTATCACTAATTAAGCAGTACACAGTGAAGAGAGATGGCTCAAATGTGCAGCCATCTCGTGGTCCCTAACCCTAACACAATATATTTAATGTCTGAAATAATGGGTTCTACGGTCGATTTTCTTGAATTTACAGGAGTAGACTCGAAACCAAGTTTTTCTTCGTGCGGCCAAGCGCCGTGGTATGTAAACGCCACATCCACTGAGCTACACAGGCTATAGAATATCATTTGTAATATAAATAAATGTTGTATTTGTATGATTAAATGTACATAAATTTCTAAATATATAGTTTGAAATGGTTAGTACAGGTAATCCTCGGTTTTGACAAAAACAGCCTAGAAATTGTAGTAACCCTTTATCTTTTCGTATATTTTTCACTGCGCAACTTAAAAATCAAATTTTATCTTTGTTAAATTTGTGTCTGCCCCATATCGCGCAGGTAGTTATAAGTAGCAAGTTTATATTAGGGGAAACACCCTTTAGCACGCATGTACGTCAATTGTATACCGTATAAAGTGTTTATTGTTGAAAATTGTCTTCGTTTTCTGCCAGGAAAGCGCGTTATTTTCTGGTAATTTATAGTAATGGCCACAAATTGCATTGAAAGGGAAAAAATGAAAATTGAAAAGAAAATTCGTCTCGAAGAAAAAAAATTAAAATCATGGATCGGTTGAAAAATGGAGAAAAGCCCAGTTGTTGTAAAGACTTTGAATTTAAATGAATCAACAATTCAAACATAAAATCCGAGAAAGTGTTTATTGCTGGGTCAACGGTAAGTGCAAATCTCGTTGCTCGTGTACGCAATTTTCTAAGAGAAAAATGAAGAAATATCTAATGATTTGGAAAGAAGATGCACTCAAAAGAAAATTCCTTTGGATGGAAATCTTATTAAACAAAAAACTCTCCAAGGTTATAAACATTTATAATGCAGACCTGGTGGTTCAATGCTGATGAATCTGGGTTATATTGGGAAAAAATGCCAAAACGCACTTATATTTCGAAAAATGAAAGATCAGCTCCTGGATTCAAAGTTTCCATAGACAGAATTACTCTATTGTTTTGTAGTAATGCATCAGGTGATTACATGACAAAACTAATGTTTATTAACCGATCCTCAAATCCTCGTGCTATGAAAGATTAAAATATGCACTTATTTTTATTTTGCCTAAAACATTTATGCATTACGTGCAATGAAGCTTAATTACAATTTGTAATTTTTATATAATTTTATACTATGTATTTGTGTCATAGGTTATATTTTCTTAACTTACATGAATTACCTGAATTAAATAAAAAAATATTTTTGTTGGATATGTCATTGTTGTTTATATAATTTTTTTTAAACCGATTTCAAAACATAACCCTACTTTTTGTATGTGATCTGACTCTTGCATAACGCGATTTATATATTACTATTTTATTACTATTATTACGGGCAACTCCAGGGAGTCAATAGACTCATCGAGGGAGGCCCCAAATCATATTCATCACAACTATTTGACATTCATACAGTATCTATCATACCTCGCCTTAAACTCATTCACTGTCACAGCATCCACCACAGACTCAGGGAGCGCATTCCACTCATTCACTACTCTAAAAGTAAAGAACCCAGCTCTAACACCTTTACTAACCACACTTTTGCCCAGTTTCCATGGATGTCCCCTAGTCCTCCCACAACCAGCCCTGTTCTCAAAAATATCTTCTGAATTAATTTTATAGAAACCCTTCAGTAATTTGAATGTCTCAATCATATCTCCCCTCCTCCGCCTATCAACCAATTTTTGCAACCCACAAATCCTCAACCTGTTCTCATACGGTTCATTCCACAGACCTGCTATCATCTTGGTCACTCGCCTCTGGATCCTCTCCACCTCCTCCTCATCAAGAAGAAACCTAGGTGACCAAATCTGAGCACAGTAGTCTAGATGGGGTCTTATCAAGGCTCGATACAGAGGAACAATAACCTGCTTGTCAATGTATTCTTCAGCAACCAAGTGATTTGATGAGCTGTTTTGGTCACTTTTGCAATGTGTCCCCTAAATTTCAATTCCTTATCTACCAACACTCCTAAATCTCGTGCCTCATCAATTTCCTGGAGCACGGTTCCACCAATGCAGTAAACTGCCTCCAATCTTTTCACCCCAAAATGCATAACCTTACATTTTGCCACATTAAACTGACATCCATTCTCCTTAGCCCAGACCTCCAATCTATCCAAATCATCCTGCAAAATTTTGACGTCATCTGCATTCACTATTGCCCTACCCAACTTCGCATCATCCGCAAGCAAATGAACTGTTCCTCTCAGATCATTTCCTATATCATTTATGAACAAATTAAACAGCAGTGGTCCAAGAACAGATCCTTGTGGCACACCACTAGTCACAGGCCGTCTTGTGGACTCTACTCCCGAGTAAACCACCCTCCTATCCATCTCACCAACCCTATGTCCATTCCCATATGCTGCAATTTACTGATTAGAATTCCATGTGGAATCCTGTCAAAGGCCTTGGCAAGGTCCAGTAGAATCACCGTAAACCCATTACCCTTATCCAGTTCAGCCGTCACTGTGTTATAATATGTGAGCAAGTTACTGAAGCATGGCCTACCCTTCACAAAACCATGCTGTCCCCGATACAGTATCCCATTTTCTTCTATCCAATCTTGTATTTTCCTCTTGACTATTTTCTCTAAGACCTTGACAATGATTCCTGATATGCTAATCGGTCGGTAATTCACAACAGCAGTCCTGGAACCACCTTTATGCAGTGGAACTATTTTCCCCTCTTTCCACCCGCTCGGGACTAACCCAGACCCCGAGACTCAAATTAAACAAAATGGTCAAGGGTACTGACAATTCTTTAGCTGCTTCTCGTACAACACAAGCTGGTATACCATCCAATCCCACAGATGTATTGACATTGAGGTTATGCAATAGACTACTCACCTCCACTTCATTAACCACAATTCCCGTATAATCTACTGGTTTATTCGTTTCTGCAATGTTACCACCTGGATGATATACTTTTGCAAAGTGCTCACTCAGTAACTCAACTATCTCAACTGATTCAGTTACCTCCCTACCATCGGCATTCTTTAAAATCAATCTGCCATGTACATTTTTCCTTTTACTTGCTACATATCTAAAAAACTGTTTAGGATTCTCTTTAGCCTGCATGGCCAATGTTCTTTCGTAATCTTACCACACTCGTCACCCTTCTGGCCTGCGCTTTATACCGTTCATGTGCCTGCCGGTCACCCTTCTCCTTAAATTCCCTCCATAGTTGTTTCTTTTTTTGCAACTCAAGCTTAATGGTGTTATTCATCCATTTAACCCCTATTTGATTTATTATTTGGACTCTAGGTATACAGTCAGCCATTGCTTCATGCAAGCACTTCTTAACTACCTCCCATGCACTATCAACTTCTAGTCCTTGCAGTTGTACATGCCATGGCACTGAACCAATCAAACTCCTAAGCTTGTCATACATTCCAGCCCGATAATTCCACATGTACCCTGTCTTAATTGAAAATTCTACACCTTTAGCCACCTCCCAAGTTAAGACCCTATGATCACTCTCACCGATTGGTGGCAATGTGGTCATATTTGTTACAGCCAAATCCTCAGATGTAATTACTAGGTCAAGCACTCTCTGCCCCCTAGTATTTTCCATTACATGCTGTCGCAGATAGTTATCCCTTAATAACCGCATAAAATCCAGTTCCTTCCTCCCGTGTGTCCTCTCCTCACTCCAATCAATGCGACCATAGTTGAAATCTCCAATAATAATCACCCTCCTTCCACCCATTTCTTCTATTTGCTTGTGCATACTGTCACCACCATCTTTTCCATCACCTGGTCTATAGCAGCACCCAATTGTATATTTAGTTCTGCTAGCCACAATCTCACACCAAATGGCCTCAAATGTGCTCTTTTCTCTATCCTGCAATTCAACTTCTATTCTCCTTGGCTGGAGTTCATCAGCTATCATCAATAATACTCCTCCCCCCATTTTATTCTTTCTGTCATTCCTGAACACACTATACCCATCACATTCAATCCCACTAGTTATATCATCTACAGTCAGCCATGTTTCACTAATACCTATAACCTGTGGTCTGGAAGTGCCAACCATGGCCAAAAACTCTTCCTTCTTGTTCCTAATACTCCTAGTATTAGTGTACATGAATTTAAGACCCCCATTAGCCCCAACCCCACCTTGATGCCTTATATTAACTATCCCACTCAGATTTGTTGTCCTTATTTGCTCTGGCATATTATATTCATTCTTACATTCAACTGCCTCCATAAGGACTGTATCTCTACTCCCCCCCCCCTAACAAATCTAGTTTCCCTGAATTTGCACATCCACTACATTCAGCAACACTTTCTCAAGTCTTCTTACACCGTAACCATTCAAATGCAAGCCATCCATCTTATATAGATCCTTTCGCCGATATAACGCAGCATTTCTATGGAACCTAACATCCACGTTATATGAAGGTTACCTGTAATTCATTATTTCGATAATCAGATTTCAATCACACCTCTCACTCCCTGAATGATAACGAGCAAGCGTGAATTTCAAGACCAGCATTCGCCCCTGATAGTCATTCTTCCTCCTGCATACCACACTCTGAGATTTTCTTTCTCCTGTTTAGCTAATTTCTTTTCATAATCAGATTTTGCCTTCCTTATCATGCTGGTCAACTTTGTTGCCTCCTTGTATTTTTCTTGGGTTAGCTGGTCACCTTCTCCTTATATATCCTCAACAACATTCTCTTTGTTTACAGCTCATGCTTAATGATATTACTCATCCATTTAACTCCTACCTGATTTATCCTCCTGATCTTGGCTATATAATGTGATATTGCTTTCTCCTCCCCCCATGTGCACTGCGAACATCTTTCCCTTTCAGATCTTTATGCCATGATACTGCTTCAAGCTGCCTCCTAACTGTATAATAACCACCCGTTGTAGCTCCACATATACTCCCTCCTCTTAACTGGGATCTCCATGTTTTGCTACATTCCAAGACCTCATGATCACTTTACCCACTTGGAGTTCAGAAATATAAGGCTGCATACTATATTGACGGTGCTGTGCAGCAGGAAGTGTATGAGATTTGAGAGTGATAGTTAACAGACTGAAGTTTAGAGGATATACTGCAAGTGTTACAAAGATGGCACATCATAGTGCCGTTATGATCAGAAATATTCTAAGATATAGGGATAAATAAAGAGGTGGTTGTTCCATTGTATAAAGCACTAGTCAGATTCCACTTGGACTACTGTGTTCAGATTTGGTCACCTGGTTTTCAATATGATGTAGAAACATTGGAGAGAGAGAGAGTCCAGAAAGAGTGACTAAGACAATATCAGAACTGGAATGCTAGCTATGGAGAGAAAGAGAGAGGTTGAAAAAATGTGGATTACAGAGTTTGGTGGAGAGGATGAAAAGAGGTAATATGACAGAGATGTTTAAGTTAGGATTTTATGAGATTAATTCAGAGGCAATTATAAAAAGAGTAGAAGGCAAGAGAGGAAGAACCATGAGCCATCCCTGGAAGCTATGTAAGATTGTGGTGAAGGGGGATGTGAGGAGATTTTTTATGTAGAGAATTGTCAGTGAATGGAATGCATTACCAGAATGAGCTGTTAATGCAGGGAGTGTTAAGGAGTTTAAGATCCAGTATGATAAATAAGTTGTCAGTTGAATGAATGTCCCACAATGAGCCAACTCCATGGAGGGTATAATATTAATAATTTTCTGCTCTAAGTTTAACTTCATTATAAATTTCTTTAAACTAATCTAAAACAAGTACCATGTGTAAAACAGAACAAAATAAATGTTGAATCACTATCTGTAAGAATTTTGTGAGGAAATTTTCTGTCTCAGAATGTTCTGACTTTTTCATTTCTATGAAAAACACTAATTGAATAAAGGGGAAAAATTTCAAGCATTTTCATAATTTAGAA
The DNA here is from genome assembly GCF_054136105.1 of Typopeltis vanoorti. NCBI lineage: Eukaryota > Metazoa > Arthropoda > Arachnida > Uropygi > Thelyphonidae > Typopeltis > Typopeltis vanoorti. Next base: position 47,100,593 of record NC_143562.1, on the reverse strand, counting down.
GATAAAATACTACATAGCAAGTAAAAAGAACAACCATAAAAGGATGAGTTGATAGAGGATGGTGGCTCGGGGGGGGACAAAAGAAATATTCGAGTCACTGAGTAATCACTATCACTTTGCAAAAATACACCATCCAAGCAGAGGATAGATACTGCAGTGCTAGATGTGACAGGGAATGAAGTGAGAATGGAGGTAAATGGATTGGAAGTACTAAGGATACTGCACAATATAAATGTGAACACAATCATGGGATTAAATGGGAAGAGCACATTCACAGGTATTAAAAGAATATGCAGTGGAAATGTATATTTTGTACAAGAGCTGAGACTTAAACAATGTCTGACCAGGCCATTTTATTTAAATCTCAGTTCTTGTAAGGTTCCAAGAGAATGGAAGGAGAGCAAAATAGTTGTTACATAAAGGAGACACCAAGATAAAAGAAGCAAATTACAGACCAATTAGTACCTCAGGAAGAGTAGTTAAGGTATTGGAAATGTTGGTTAAATGCATAATTCAGGAACAGATGAATAGGAATATGATACTCTGTGGGGAGAAGACAGCACAGATTTGTGAAGGGCAGTAGGTCCTACCTTAGTAATTTGCTCACTAATAAAGTAATACCTGAGCTGGATAAAGGAGATGGCTATATCATGATACAGCTGGACTTTTCAAAGACATTTGACAGAATACTGCACTAAAATCTATTACATTAACAAGAGCAAATGGGAATAGATATAAAGCTTGTAGCATGGATAAGAGGGTGGTAGACAGAGAAATATGAGAGTGGTACATGGTGGACTAGATCCATGAAAATGCAGGTAACCAGTGGAGTGTGCAAGACTCTATATTGGGGGCTGCTGCTGTTTAATTTGTGCATTAATGATCTAGGGAATAAGTTGAGGTGGAAGCTGTTTGTTAATGACAAAAACACAAAAGCTGGAGAGGATTATATAGATGATGCATAATGATATTGCAATGATTTAAACAGACTGACAATCGAAAATTGAAATGAACTGCAAGAAACTGTTGATCTGAAAAGTGAAGATAAAGTTTAAGTGGAAAATCAGACATTTTAAAACAAGTTACTAATAAAAACTAAGATTTAGTGGTTTTGATAGAAACAAAAGAAAGATACTGAATGTGAGATTCAGGGTGGTTATATACATATCTGGAGTGGAGTGGATAAAGCAAACGGAATGCAAGCTGGCATCTTTTTGTGGATAAAAATAAAATTCTGTTAAAAGCTGGAATCCAAATGAGTGGAAATGGTCATCATAGAAACATATGCTCCAAAAGAAGATGCAGTACAGGTGAAAGATGAGTATTTTGAGCAGCTGAGTGAATTGATGGAGACATGTACAGATAACCAATTTTTTTTTTTTTTTTTTTCCACTGGAGACTTAAACAACAGAACTGGTCAAACGACTGAAGATATAATAGTTGGACCTTTTATGGTGAGGATGTTAAAAGATGGATTGCATCACGTGAAACACAGGAGTGCCAGCCAGTTGATGAATTCATACTTCCAGCATAAAGATCTCCAGATTTATTTGGGTGCAGTGTACAAAAGATTTATGATCTATTATTGACCATCTGATTACAAAACAACAGACACTACACTGTAACGGATGTGTGAGTATTGAGAGAGTTGCAGAATGTGGCACAGAATACCTGTATGTTACTTACTCAGATAATTGTGCCTGGAAGGGATTAAAGGAGAAATGAGCATGATGGTGACAGACTACATGAATAGGTCAGTCTTCTTCAAGACAAGAATGTTAGAGGATTGTGTAAACGTAGGATTAAGCAAAGAATGAATGCACATGAATATTGGAGTGATAATGAAAGCTATAATTATATTATATTAAAGAGGTCTTTCATCATGCAGCTAAGGAACACTTAGTTTGAAAGGAAATTGAATTATAGTAAGATGGAGTGGATGACAAGAGAAGCTACTGAGAAGAAGCATATATCCTTCCTTCTTGGCTAAGTTCTGGAAGACAGGAGGATTAGGAAACGTATCAAATTATGAGGAAGGTGAACAAAAAATGGTATGCAAGTACAAGGAAGAAAATTGGAACAGAGTTTGTTCAAAGATTAATCACTCATTATGATATAACAGGTCACTTCTTGTGTAGAGGCTTAAGTGCTGTGAGGACATTATGTTGGAGGTTTAATGGATTTTTTACAACACTCAGAAAGAATTAAATTAGAATTTAATACTCCTATATTTCGTCCTAGTCACTAGGACATCTACGGGGATTACAAAAACAATTAATGTAACATGCACACAAAAACTTACAATACTAAGCCCAACCAAGTGGGTGACACTAAAGTCCTATCTAGGTGGAGCGCCCTCTAAGGGCAGTAGTAGGTGGCCTGGAATGTAAGGTGGGACCTCTGGTGATGAGTGTTTCCCAAATCTTCGGAAGCTTAATGCAACCGTATTTGTTAAGATTTGGTTGGTTTCTGAGAGCTGCTGCTGCTTCTAAGAAAAGTCTCTCTTTCTTGAATTTGCTGTGGTGGAGCATGGTGGTTTTCTTCCATGATACTCCGTGGGTGGTGTCCAAAACATGGTCAGCCAAGCCTGAATGGCCATAGTTGTGTTTAACGATGTACGACTTGTGTTCTTCCAGGCGGATGGATGCTGATCTGCCTGTCTGTCCAAAGTACGCAAGCTTACAGGAACAGGGTACTTTGTAAACTCCAGGCAGAGAGAGGGGGGGGGAGCTGATCTTTCGTAGAACGGATAAGAGTAGCAAGTTTGTGGTAGGGCTTATATGCTGTGTGTAGGTTATACTTTTTTAGTATCTTGGCTATTTTTTCCGAAGTGCCTCGGATGTAGGGTATGGTGATGGCATTTTTAAATTCTTGTTGATGAGAGGGACAGGGAATGGGGGAGGAATTGATTCTTTTTTTGATACTGTGTTCACTGTAGCCATTGGAGAGGAAAGTTCTGTGTATGTGGTTAAGCTCAGTAGTGAGGGTGGTTCCACTGGAACAAAGATTGTGGGCTCTCTTGGTAAGGGTTTTAATGATGCCATATTGTTGTGAGGGGTGGTAGTGGGAGAGTTTGTGAATGTATCTGCCTGTGTGTGTGGGTTTTCTGTATACAGTGAAGGCAAGTGTATCATTGGCCTGGCACGTGACTAAGGTGTCTATTTACCCTTCCTAGACACCTTTAGTCATGCACCTGCCCAATGATACACTTGCCTTCACTGTATACTCTCCCACCACCACCCCTCACAACAATATGGCATCATTAAAACCCTTACCAAGAGAGCCCACAATCTTTGTTCCAGTGGAACCACCCTCACTACTGAGCTTAACCACATACACAGAACTTTCCTCTCCAATGGCTACAGTGAACACAGTATCAAAAAAAGAATCAATTCCTCCCCCATTTCCCCGTCCCTCTCATCAACAAGAATTTAAAAATGCCATCACCATACCCTACATCCGAGGCACTTCGGAAAAAATAGCCAAGATACTAAAAAAGTATAACCTACACACAGCATATAAGCCCTACCACAAACTTGCTACTCTTATCCGTTCTACGAAAGATCAGCTCCCCCCCCCTCTCTCTGCCTGGAGTTTACAAAGTACCCTGTTCCTGTAAGCTTGCGTACTTTGGACAGACAGGCAGATCAGCATCCATCCGCCTGGAAGAACACAAGTCGTACATCGTTAAACACAACTATGGCCATTCAGGCTTGGCTGACCATGTTTTGGACACCACCCACAGAGTATCATGGAAGAAAACCACCATGCTCCACCACAGCAAATTCAAGAAAGAGAGACTTTTCTTAGAAGCAGCAGCAGCTCTCAGAAACCAACCAAATCTTAACAAATACGGTTGCATTAAGCTTCCGAAGATTTGGGAAACACTCATCACCAGAGGTCCCACCTTACATTCCAGGCCACCTACTACCGCCCTTAGAGGGCGCTCCACCTAGATAGGACTTTAGTGTCACCCACGTGGTTGGGCTTAGTATTGTAAGTTTTTGTGTGCATGTTACATTAATTGTTTTTGTAATTCCCGTAGATGTCCTAGTGACTAGGACGAAATATAGGAGTATTAAATTCTAATTTAATTCTTTCTGAGTGTTGTAAAAAATCCATTAAACCTCCAACATAATATAACAGGTCAGTTCATTCATGGAGGACCATCAGATGCACAAAAACAAAACTATTAAGCAACTGAATGGTGCGCTTTGAAATCAAAGCACACCATTCTCTGTGTGAGAGAAGAACAGGCTGGGTTTACTGCTGGAAAATCTTGTATTGATAATATTTTCATCATAAGATAGATCAAAGAAAATATAAGGGCAGGAAATGCATCTCATTTTTGTGTATCTCGAAAAGGCTTTTAATTCTGTTCCCATTAGTAGACTGTGGAGATCAATGAGGAAAATGAAAGTGAGTGATTTAATTATCAGTTTCATTAGAAGTTGTAGAGTAGTTATTAAGTGTAGGGGACAGATGAGTTTGTAACATTCAAAGGTCTGAGACAAGGATGTGGGATGCCATCGACACTACTTAAAATCTACCTTGATGTAGTGCTTTCATGTTGGAATGATTCATGTAGAGCTAAGGGAACTGAGATTGACGACAGTATCATTATCACTTGATTGTCACAATAGTGAAAACTGCTCACAATTGAGATGACATTGATTTTATGATCAGGAAATAGATGTTTATAACATGGAAGGCCTAAAAGCTAATTTTACTAAGACAGGATATTTGGTGGCGTGCAGAGAAGGCAGAAATGCAGAACTCCAAGTCAGTAGATTCAAAGTAGTAGATCATGTCAGATCCTAAGTATCTGACATGAGTGAAGAACATGTGATAAAGATGTACATGATTGTGACAACTAGACCAATAAAACTATTAAGCAACTGAATGGTGTGCTTTGAAATCAAGACATTAAGTAACCAAGAAGATGATACTCCAAATGATAATTGAGCATGTTCTGATGTATGGGGAGGTAAGAATGGACACTGAATATGAGGCAAAAAGAAAAACATAATAGCTGTGGAGATGAATGGCTAAGACAAAATATGTGTATTTCTTACCTTCAGGAAGTTCAGAACAAGACCATTATGGAAAGATTGAATTTATTATTATTATTATAAAAGAGACCTCCAGAGAGTCAGGAACTCATCGAGGGAGGCCATACTATCCAGACCAGCTATCATACCTGTTCTTGCATCCATTCACACTACTTGTGCACACCACATCCAATGACAATCCATTCCAATCACACACCATTTTATGAGAGAAAAATCTAGCCCTCATCCCCTTCTTGACAACATTCATTCTCAACTTCTAAGGAAGACCTCACATCCTTTCCCCACCTTCCATAAAATAGAAAATTCCATCTACTTAAATCCTATATGACCCTTACAGAAGTTTATATGTCTCAAGCATATCACCCCTCTTCCTCTTATTTACTAGTGTCTGCAGTCTACAAATTCTCAATCTGTCCTCACAATCAGTATTCCACAATTCTGATATAATTTTTAACATTCTCTTTTGCATTCTCTCCACAGTATCAGAATCACCATGGAGACCAGACTTGCACATAATAGTCCAAGTGAGGTCTTATCAAGGCCCCCCTTGTAAAGAGACAAAATGACTTTCTTATCTTTACATGTCAAAGTTCGGTTTAGAATTGCAATTATCCTCTGAGTTGTATTTACTATATGGACTTACTATATATATACCTTGAACTTCAATTTCCTGTCTAGTAAAACTCGAAGATTCTTAGCCTGATCAGTGTTTTCTACCAAAATCCCACCCATATATTGGATATTTAATTACACCAGCATGCACAACTTTAGATTTATAACACTGAAGTGGCAGCCATTTTCATATGCTCACAATTCCAGCCAATTGAAATCTTTCTGCAAGTACTGCTATCAGCTACACTCCTGATTACTTTACCTATCTTTGCATTCAGCAAATAGATGTATGTCATATGTCAAATCCTTTCCAATGTCATTAACATACAGGCTGAATAACAATGGGCCAGGGACTGATCCTTATGCCACACTCACTCACATCCATCATATGCCACTTTTTGATATCTGTCAGTCAGTGATCTGCTTATCCATGCCAATAGTTCATAATCCAATCCCATATTCTCCAGTTTATGCAAGAGTCTTTCATGCTGTATTCTGTCAAAATCCAAACATGACCTTCCCTTAGTAAACCCACGTTGTTCATTACAAAGTGTAGTTTCTCTATCAACCCATATCTGAATGAAAGTCCTAATCAGCTTTTCTAAAATCTTCACCACCACTCAAGCGATACCAATAAGTTGATAGTTGAATATACAAACTTTACACCATCCTTGTGCAATGGGATTACCATACAATCTTTCCACTCCTATGGAGTCTTCCCTGTTCTGAGACTCAAATTATATAGCCTGGTCAAGGGAATAGCCACCTCAACTGAATACTCTTTTAGCTTCTATGCTAAAACCCCAGTAAATCATAACTTTCAACGATCTCTATTTTATCTCCCTCTATCATAGATTCGTGTAAATTGCCAGAAGCCATCACTTTTGCTTTGATAATGTGTAAATTAAGCCCAAATTGTTGCTTTCCCCTTTTATCCAATAGAATCAACTGCTCCAGATCTTCCTTAGTTTCTGCTATAAGGGTTGTATCATCTACATATCTTAAATTATTTATTTTTCTACCACCAATCTTAATTCCAGCCGGGTTTTTGTTTAAGTTAGCCATTCCCATAATATATTCACTATAAATATTAAAAAATAGGGCAACAATATAAACTCTCTGTCGAATTCCTTTTCCCACTCAAACACTGTTTCTCCAGAGACATTTTATTGAAGCTTCTTGGTTGTCATACAGCTCACTTATCAAAAGAATTAGATACTCAGGTATTCCCATTGATCTCATTACAATCCACAGTCTTCTGTGATCCATGCAATCAAAAGCTTTCTTATAATCAATAAAACAGATGAATACTTCCCTCTGAAATTCTCTTGTACTTCCCTTTGTAAAATCTTGTATGAAGAAAAGTCATACAATTTTGTTAGAACAAAATTTTTTTATACTGATTTTACTTGGGAATTAAAAATTATACAAGATACTTTTAACTTAATTTTGCTGTTTTATAGCTGGTAAAATATTAGAGTAAATTGTTAAAATATTTAAGAACCAATGAACTTGTACAAACAAAGAAATGGCTCAGACAGGATTAGAGATGTAGACCTGAGGCTAGCGCAAATCGCGAAGGTCAATGGGTTGTGGGTTTTCCCGCCAAAACTCTGATAGCGGGGTGGCGGAGAATATCCCTCCAAGAAAATCCAGGCGATTTAATCTGAGGAAATTCCAAGATCGGGAGAGTAGGATAAAAGGGAGAAATCGAGGGGGAAAATCACTCTGTTCCTGGCTCTCGCTTTGAAGAGGTTCCTGTGTCCAGCCGTTCCAAGGATGGGGGAGTCATGCCCCCGCCAGCAGAAGTCCAACGATGACAGGAGGTTCGTAACAGCAATGACAGTCTATTCCAGAAATACTACCATGAAGTTGCTTGATGATCTCTGAGTATGCTGTATCATCATTGCCATGAATTAGTGCCCGAATGTGGTTTTCACCAGAAAGAAGAGGAATGTGTTCATGATCTCTAGGATCTTGTGTACTGAACTAGCTAGCAAGGTTACAAGTAAGATTTATGTAGAACTTTAGATTGCGAAATTTAAAGCTAAGAATGCTGATCCTTGTAGTTTTTTAGCGTAAAGAACATTTTATGAAGTTGGAAAACCGCACCTCTAAGTAACTGTGAACTAGCTATTCACAGAGTTCTGAGGAATTGCTAATGTTATGTGATAGAAAGGAAACTGAATGTTAAGTTTATTTATGCCTAATTCTGTTTTTAGCCTGAGTTAAACTACGTTAGAATATGTATATGCCTATCCACGTGTCTGATTCTTATGAGCATATATAATGTCTTTGTCATAAAACTTAAGCGAGAAATGCTAATATAATCGAGTGGAGAACCAGACATGTGCTTTACATTGTTTCCAGTGTTACTTAGTTGAGTTAATCAGAGCCAGATTTTTTTGATGAGTGTAAGTTTAATCTTTGTAATTACCTTGACTTAGAATGAATAAACAGTTTTGTTTGTTAATAGCTTGCCTGATTCTGCCTTACCAATGCACTGTCTCATAAAAATATAGAACATGTGTGTGTCCTGAAGATAGAATAGCCACGACTGACTGATATTAAGTTTTAAACATTGCTGGAATTAGAATTAAATTTTAGAGATATTTTCGTGTTTAGCTGGATGTTTCTCTTGCATGTATGGGAAAGACAAACAATTCCTCTAGGCGATCTTTAATGGCACAGTCAAAAAAACAAATAAATTTTTAAAGATCAGTGCAAGAGAAAGTCAGCAAGATAGACAAAGGAATTGGTTCCAGCCCGAAGCACTTCCTGAATCTAAACTTCATACACGTGAAAATAGCATACGACCTTGAGAGGGGGAGTGGGAATTAAATTATAGCCAGAAAGGATTAAGAGTGATTGAATTAGCTCAAGCAATGACTACAAACTCAGTGTTACAACTGATAAGGAAAAGAATATAAAAGCACAGTTCGAAGGTTTAATAACAATTAAATTAATTAAATGATAATATCTATACATAACAAAAGATTAAAAATTATTACACCATAATCCATCTCATGTTTGCAATCTGGTCTCTAGGTCCTTTACCTCTCCTAAAACCTGTGTGTTTTTTGTGGCATTTCTCTATTCACATATGGTTCCAGCCTTTGTTGGATCATATTCAGCATAACTTGACTTGCATGTGAAATTAAAATAATGGTTCTATAATTCTCAATCCGTGAGATTTGATTTATTTTGTAGGAAAATTGGGATGAATATTGATATTTTCCAATCTCTAGACCAATATATTTTCTTCCAAACCTGTTGACAAATTTCAGTTAATATATGCACTACTTCATCCCCCAGTTGCTTTCAATAATTCCAGTGACACTCCATCAGATACAGGAGCTTTTCCTTTTGGCAGCTGTTCCATTGCTGATATCATTTCATTTTTTATAATCATGGGTTTCTCAACAAATTCTGTACTTTCAAAATTCTCCTTCAATATTAATATCTTTCTTATACACTTGTGTCTAAAAGCTAAGGATGAACTAAATTTTTACCTGTACATGTTAAACGTTTCATGACTATAGCCAAATGTGGACATAAATTTATTGCCAGCATACTACTAATAAATTATATTGCACAAAAAATGTGCTATAAAGTTCATATAAATTAAATTGCATTAAGTTTTTAGCAAAAGTTACAAATTTCTTAAGGGTGTAGTTAAGGAATTGATGTACAGTGCTTACAGAATATCATGCTTACCATGGTATGACGTAGTGAGAGCTGCATCATACCATACTTAGCACCAACTGATTCAGGGGTTCTTGAGGAAAACTGGCCTACTCCTCCTTCAGAGCAAGGATAAGACCTTGTTTGTTTTCCAGAAGGGAATATCAAGTAGCAATTTGAAATTCTTTAGCAAGAATTACATCTTGGTAAATTTTTAATTTACCAAGATGTAATTCACCTACATCTTGGTGTTCCTCTGGATCTTTTTCCTGCCAACCTAGCAAACACTTATTTTGCTAATCTTTCCTCTCCTATTCTGTTTAAATATACTTTTATAAATGTTTATAAAATTATTTGTTAGTGTAAGCAAAATAAATAAAGAAACCAAAATTATATCAACAATTGCCCTCTGTTTTTGCTAAAGACCTAATATTATTGTGAAATTTTGCATTACATCAAACAAGAACTATAAGTATACACTTCAAAAGCTATTTAGTCAGCACTCCCCAGAATATGTTATATGTTACCTATGTTAAAAAAAGAGACACATTACACATTTTATTTTATTTATTTTACTTTTTTTTTGTTGTTTAATGAGTGTAATTATTATATACCAGAATCAAGCACAATAATGTCCGTTCTTGACTGTGCAGAATGCCATCAATGTCAATCATTATATATGAGCAAGCAAACATGCACACTCATGAACATAGAGAACTATAATGTTTGATGACAATATGAGGTACACAATTGTAAGCACTTTGTGTGTATATATATATATATATATATATATTATGTACATGCATATTTTATGTACATTATGTATATCATATCAATGTAACAAATAAGTATCATAAAAAAATACTATCTTTGGACCATGTAATGGTTTCAAAGACTCCATTAATTATTCCTACAACAACAAGCTCTAGTATTATTATATCAAATTACCTTCTCTATTATTTTATATCCACTATATGCTTGAATGCAGTTAACTAAATGATTTTTCAGGCATTAGAAATTAAGTAAAGTAATATGTCAATAATTTTTTTGTATGTGATTTTTAGAAATTTTCCTTTCTACTGGCTGCAAGTAACATTATTCATTCATATGTGATCAAATAGAATTACAATAAATTTAGATGGAATGGTAAATAGACAAGGAAAGAGTTTTCTACAAGCTACTCTTGTTTATAACTTTCTTTGTTACAAGAAAAAATTTCAAAGAATTGTTCAGATATCACAATAATGTCATTCTTAGCATCGCATGTGACAAGTATCTGAATGATCACAGAGATGTTTTATGTTTGTTCATTAGTTTGTTTGTTTCATGTTTGAATTAACCAATTTTGTAGTTAGCAAGTTTTTTTTTTCTTTTTTTAAATCCTGTTCAATTCAGTTTTTCAATTCTGAACACTACATCACTAATCTGATCTATGAATCAGGTAGTAATAAAAAGTATTTAAAAGTTAAGACCTTATGAAGAATGTTGAAAAAAATATGATTAAAAAAAGGAAATTATCAAAGAAGTTCAAAAAAGTTTTAATATTAAAATAGCTATAGACATTATTGGAGTCCTGTAATGAAGTAAAACAGAGCTGGTTAAGAGACATGTGCAAGAAACTTTGGCTTGATGAAGCGAGAAATTCCCCACAATTACCAGAAAACAATTTTTATAAAATACGAAGAGCCTCTGAAAAGTAAGGTAACACATTTTTTTTGCTTAATAATGATGAAAGGGAATGATATAAAACATGGACAGATAGACCTGTTAATAACATTCAAAAAGATCGCCATTGCAGAGGCACTATTCTCGCCTCATGGCTAATTCCATTTGCAAGATTGGAGCTGCCATGCAAGCATGGCCCAAAACAGGTGTGTCCGTGCAGTCATTCTTTTTTTCGGAAGTAAAAGGGGCTTTACTAAGTGACATTCACTATGAGCAGTGCATGGCAAAAACAGTGATTTCAGAGAAGCAGGTGTTTTTGGTGCAATTAACTGAAAGCAGGCCAAAGTGACATCGACATCAGGCAGGCAACACTTCATCAAGACAACATTTCGTGCATCATTCTTGAAGACCAGGTAGTGAAATTGCATAAGTGATGAACCTGAGTAAGTTCACTGTTTACAAAATTGTTCACGGTGTCCTTGGCTTTCGAAAAGTGTGCTCCTGCTGGGTACCCTAACAATTACCAGAGGAGCAAAGGCAACATGTATGGGGATGTGCCTGGAGAATTTGTTGAATACAACAACAAAAGAGAAGATAATCTCACTCGCATAGTCACAGGAAATGAAACATGGATTCATCACTTTACCCTGGGGAGAAAACAAGACTCCGTGACCTGGAAACTTTCACAATCTCCTGTGTGCAAAATATTCAAAACTGTTCCCACCAACCAAAAAGTCATGGAGATCCCAGTGTTCTGGAATCACCAAGGTATTTTCTGTTGGTGGACTTCTTGTCAATGAGGGGAACAATCGATGGAGAGCTTTACTGTGTGACACTGGACAAACTGAAAGCCTACATTCAATGCAAATGACCAGGACTCCTGACAAGCAGCATGATTTCGGTGCACAACAACACTACTGCACACACACACCACTTGTAAGTAGTTCTGCTGTAATCATTGGGAAACTCAGACACCCCCCCCCTCCTTCTCACAGCACAGACTTAGCTCCTTCAGATTTCCATTTGTTTGAGATCACTCAAGAAACATCTTTCTAGAAGGCATTTCACTATGGATGAGAAAGTTCATCAGGCAGTGCGATGTTGGTTACTGGGTGTAGGCATGGACTTCTTCTGCACTGGTATTGATAAACTGATCTATTGTTGGGACAAGATAAATTTGGAGACTTTGTGGAGAAGTAGTGCATGTTTTCACTTATTTCTTAGTGTATAATTTCACTTCCTATTATTAAAAATCCTTGAGAAAAAAAAAAGTGTTACTTTTCAGAAACTCCTCGTAGATAATAAAATAGGTGAAATTGTTTGGATTGGCAAAATCAATAGATTTTGATGAAGTGGATGAAAAAAACATTGAATTGTCTCATCATCAAGAATTAACCAATGAAAGTTTAATTGAGCTGTTATATGATGGAGGTGATACAGGAAGAAGTGGCAGTTGCAAAAACTTTATCTATCAGTGGAATGATCACAGCTTTTCAATTGGAAAGTTACTTATCATACTGTATTGAAAATAATCCAAATAAATAAATAAATCCAAAATAAAAAGGTTTCAAGGATGACAAAGGATGCTAATGCTTTTTATGAATAGTAAAATAGTAAACAAGAAAGAGTCGATTAAAATAACACTCACTCACTCACATTCTTCATCATCACTAGTTGTTTCACATAAATTTTCAGTAGAAAATTTTGTTTTGAAGAAAAAATAAATCAGATGACCATTAAATCAAACAAAATATTCCTAGAAATAATATCATAATTTGAAATATAAAATACATCAAGAAAAATCATTCTTCACAGCAATTCGTACGTAGGAAATTTTAAAACATTAAATATGATTAAAAACTGATTAAAAGTTTCTTCCCTTATGTAAATTACTTATAAAAAAGTATTACTACTATTTATATTATTCTTCCATAGCAGCTTCAACATTATCATTTTAATAATGGCAAAGCAGTAAGGTTTACTTAGGCCTTCAGTTCAATTTGCAAACTCTTAAGATATTTAATTAAATTACTTATGCCAAAAATATAGTTTTCATCTTCTTGATTAGTAAAAAATACATGTGCACAGTCAATCATATATATATCATATAATGTAGAAAGTGTAGTAGTCTTCAATCTACTACAGGCCTGTAAATCAAGGCCACATATTTCACATAAATATTCAGTTTTAGGCTCTTCTGATATATGTGTAATGATATTTTTAAAATGATCACATTTATCATATGCACTCTTCCTACTGTTTTCTTCGTGTGAAGAAGAAGAAGCTGTTGTAATATTACTATCTTTAGTTTCATAATTTAATTTACATTTCTCACAATGAAATGTAAAACCCATCTTAAGAAAATCAGTAAATTGTTGATCCCATGCAGAAATATCACCTTCATATAGAAATAATAATGAACTTGCATAAAAAGCAAATCTTCTCTGTCTTTTAAACCAGCTTTTAATTTCATGCAATTTATGGAGAAAACCAGCTAAGATCACATGAGCAGTGAACTGCTTTGATCTGTTTAAATATAAGTGAAATGCTGAAAGCCAAACAAAATGAATAAATTAATGTCACTATCTCAACTACGTCACTTAAAAAATTAAAAGTGCATATGTATGTATTTGTGTGTGTGTACACACACACACACACACACACACACACACATATATATATATATATACATAAACACACACTTGTCTTATATAAATTATACAGGAGACTATTAAAATGTGTGTGCGCACACATATGGAAGGGGGGGGGGGGGTCTGGAAAGTTCTGATAAACACCTACAACAAAATGAAGGTAATTTATGTTCATATATTCTTATATCCTCGTATGTTCTTTCCTGTGGTCATATCAGTTGCTTTAATATCAATTTTGTTATAAGTGTTCATTTGAACTTTCCAGATCTCCCTCATAAATACTTCACTTGTATAATTTATACAAGTGATGGTTAAAGTGTGTGTGCATGTGTGCATAACAAACACTTATATAAATTATACAGGTTTTTGCTATGCTCACATAAAATAAATACTTGTATCAATTACTCCTTAACTGTTCAATTCGACATCTGAGCAAATGTTAACAATTCCCTCCACACACACACACAATGGTAAACAAGATATAACTTCTTAAGTAGCAGGCTAGCCTTTATGACTAAATGGTTAAGAAAGTATAGTAAGGCAAAATTCTGTTTATTCTGATTAGTAATAAATCCTTTCCACAGTGAAATCTTTATAATTTGAAACTTGAGATAGAAAATTCAAACTACACTAAGTTGGCAAAAGTATTTGGACATCTTACATGCCACGCAAATATTGGATCCAACCATACGCAAATATTCAAGAAATGTCTGCATAAGTATGTAATAAAAGGTGGGAGGTGCTGCATGTTTTGCCCTGTACTTGATGTCAAGATGTCATGTTCAGCTGAATTGACAAACTTCTAGCATAGAATGGTAGTTGATGTCACATCAGTGGTCTTTCTGTCCATGACATTGCTATCATGGTTTTTCTGTCCATGATATTGCTATACTGAAATCCATCATTGTTTACATCATACGTGGAATATTGATGGTGCTACCACAGCAGGAAAACACCATAGGAGGCCACTGACACTCACTGACTAAGATCAACAAGCTCGTTCTCAGAATGTTCAAGCATCCTGCATGTCATCAGACCTCACAGTCAACCTGAAAAATTGTTTACAGCAGAGCTGCTGTGAAAAAGCCACACACACACACATCACATCATATCCCCCACCCTCAATGCCAAAAAATCTTTGGATTGGTGTCTTTCACACCATTCCTGGACCACAGATGACTGGAAATGAGTTCTGTGGAGCAGCAAATCATACTTCGAAATGTTTCCCTCTGATGGTCATGTTTAGATCTGGAGATTAATGAGGGAACAGTTCCAGCAGGACCGCATCATTTCAACTGTCTAGTTTCGGGAAAGTCGGTAATGGTATGGGGGGGGGGTTCAGTTGGATGGGACTTAATTCATTGGTGGACATACCCAAAACCATGTCTGATGGCTAACTGGACCTCCTGGACAACTTCATGTTTCTGATGCTGTGTAAGTACTTTAGCAGTGACCCTTGCATGTTTCAGCATGATAATGATCCATGCCATACTGCACTGTGTATCCATAAAACAATGCTGAAGTTTTGGACTTGTCAGCTCAGAATTCAGACCTCATCAAACATCTTTGGAATGAATTAGAACTCCAAATTCACTCCAGACTACAGGAGCAGTCATCAGCATTGAGTATCTTTACACAAGGAATGGAAGAATATTCCTGTTGTGATGTACCAGAAATTAGTTGAACACATGCCCTGGTGGGTAGATGCTGTCATTCAGGCCAAAGGTGGTCCCTACTTGGTACTAGAAATGTAATTAAAACACTTTTTTTTACCACACCAGGTGTCCAAATATTTTTGTAAACATGGTGTATATAAATACTTTCCACAAATTAAAAAAAAAATGCGGTTTGCTTAGTTTTTTTTGGTTTCCCCCACCTTTTTTTTTTTTAACTGGGCACATATTGTTTCAAGTTAGGGTGCTTTTTTTCCTACTTTAATAATTTAAAAAAAAAAAGGTAGCAACTGATTATAAAATACATTCATTTTGACAAACTTACATTTTGGCATAATATGAGACCAGTACAGGGTGGTCAAAATTAAACTTCCCTTGTCACATACCTGAAAAATTGTTCACAGCAGAGCTGTTGTGAAAAAGTCACACACATATCACATCCCCCACCCTCAATGCCAAACAATTTCTGATAGATCACACAAATGAAACACACTTAACTTGGAATAAGGTAAAGCAGCATTTCCCAAATTTTACATAGCCGGTGGTTCTTTGTAGTGTAGTTTATTGTAACCATCATATACATGCATGTATAAGGCCAAATAACTATGCTCTTTTTCAGGTTATCTTGGAAGTAAAGAAATATATTACAGGCTGTACTAACAATACAGAGTTGGGTTTCTAATTAAGAAAACAATTGCACACCTTATAGAAGAATTTAATTATGCAGATGAAAGAATAACAGAAATCACACAAAATAAACTCCAAACTTAAAATCAGGATCATTCAAATATATGCTCCTACCTCATCCCACACTGATGAAGAGATAGACACATTTTATGACTCACTGCAGCACACTCTAGACAAAAAAAGAGAAATAGCAATCAAAACTTTACTATAGTAATGGGTGATTTTAATGCCAAAGTAGGTCATCCCATTCACCTACTTCACCTACTTGTACCATGCACTCCCTGATTCTGGAGTGCAGTAAAGCACTCCAGAATCAGGGAGCTCCTGAAGAATAGACACAATAGGACCATACATACATGGTACAAGCAGCAACTCAGGAATGGCTCTTACAGAATTCTCTATCAGCAACAAGCTTTATATTATGAATGCATTTTTAAGAAAGCCCTCAAAAGAAATTGGACATGGAGAAGTCCAAATGGAGAAATAAAAAATGAAATAGATTATATACTGGGAAATAATAAAGAAATAGTTCAAGATACCTCAGTACTAAATTGAGTAAAAATAGGAAGTGACTACCAACTGGTGAGAGCCAAAATTAAAATAAACCCCAAATTGGAAAGAATAAAATGGCTAAACAACAAAAAAATCAAGAAGTTTTGACTTAAAACCTATTGAAAACAAGAAGAAAAATTATGAAAAAAACTCAATCAAAAACTAGACTTAATAAATATATTTGAAGAAGACATAAATAAAATAAGCAAAACCTAACAGGAGTAATAATCTCAGCAGCCAACAAATTCAAAAGCAACAAACAACAAAAAGACCATAAACTTTCAGAGGAAACCTTAAACTACTAAAAAAGAGAAAAAATATGAAACAAGACAAAAACTTAATTTCTAAAATAGAATACAAATGCAAAACTATGCAAAACAATAAGGAAAAACATGAGAAATGAAATAAGATCTTATAACATTAAAAAAAATAAAAGAAACAATGGAAAACAATAAAAATATGAAAATACTAAGAAAACATTCATCAGTTGGCAAAAGTCAAATAACTGCAATAAAAGAAAAGAATGGAACTACAACAAGGAACCAAGAACAAATCCTAAGCAGGCTAGAAGAATTTTATAAAGAACTCTATAGTGATCCTTCAATAGATAAATCTCTTCTCTTCTCCATTGCATATAGCATTCATCCCCCATTCACTTCAGATGAAATAAAACAAGCATTAAAACAAATGAAAAATGGAAAATGTCCAGGGGAAGACCAAATTCATAGAATTAATTAAATGGGGGGAAGCAATATAATTCACCATGTCACAAACCTACTAAATCTATGCCTAGAAGAGGGGAAAATACCAGAAAACTGGAAAAATGCTACTCTGATACTGTTATTTAAAAAAGGGGACAAAGAAGAACTATAGACTAATAAGTATTCTCTCCAATCTGTACAAAATTCTCACAAAAGTAATAACAAACAGGTTAACTCCTCTACTAAACTCAAATCAACCAGTAGAACAAGCAGGATTCCATAAGGGCTTTAACACAATCGATCATATTCATGCAGTAAAACAAATGATAGAAAAAGCAGAAGAACACCAATTGCCTCTCTGTTTAGCCTTTATTGATTATGAAAAAGCATTTGATTCCATCAAAACTAATGCAATAATCAAAGCACTCCAGAATCAGGGAGTTCATGAAGAATATATGGACCTCGTCCAGGAAATATATACCACACTGCAACAGGAATAATCCAACTTCACACAAGTAGCAATAAAATATCAATTGAAAAAGGTGTCCAACAAGGAGACTATCACCCAAAATCTGCGTAATGCATGTAAGCAGTGAAACAGCAATCCTTCAAGAAATATTTAATAATATAAACTGGACAAACATTAGCATAAAAATTAATAACAGAAACTTAACACCCCTAAGATATGCAGATGATATCATAATTTTTGCAAACACTCCAAAAGACCTTAATATAATGATAGAAGACCAATATCACGATAGCAGAAAAGTCGGTCTAAAGATAAACAGAGAAAAAATTAAAATCATGTTTAATCATTTTGTAACACCAAAAAACATAATAATAGAAAACAATTTCTTGGAAAGAGTCTCTTCATATACATTCTTAGGTCATCTCATTGATCTAAACTGTGGACTTCAAAAAGAAATAAATAGGAGAGTTCAACTTGCCTGGAGTGCATTCAAAAAATTGAAAAGCATTTTTCAAAATCACGATATCCCACTCTGTTTAAAAAGGAAGACATTTAACCAGTGTATACTTCCAGTCATTACATATGGTTGTGAAACTTGGTCGCTAACAAAAGCACTGGCAAATAAACTAATAACAGCTCAAAGAAAAATGGAGAGGTTGATGCTAGGCATCACATTAAAATGATAAGAAGTGAAACACCTGGATAAGAAGCCAGACTAACATCACTGACATCATTCTTCACCATAAGCAACTAAAATGGAAATGGGCCAGACATCTATCCAGAAGAGAAAATGAGCAATGGACCACCATACTAACGAACTGGATTCCAAAAGAAGGGAAACAAGGCCAAAGACGTCCTAAAAGAAGGTGGAGTGATGAACTGTCAAATTTTGTTGGGAAAAATTGGTCAACCATTGCCAAGAACAGAGAAAGGTGGAAAGAATTGGAGGAGGCCTTCGTCCAGCAGTGGACAGAAAATGGCTGAAAAGAAGAAGTACTGCTTCCGAAGGTAGCGGGATATTAGTTCGCTGTTACTATGGCAACAGTGAAGTGCATTGCATTTGTAACTAAGCACATGCATAGAAAATCCCCTAAAAGCCGTCATTGCCCGAATCACACCATTCTACGTATAACATTATGTTATGATTGCTAATATGAAATTGCACAACTAAGATGACTGTGTGGATTTTCTGGAATTAACTGATGGGCTGTAACTAAATAGATGTCATATAGTTTATTATAAACTGGCTTAAGATAAACAGTGATTGTTTACGTTATGAAGTGAACTTCACTCGTCACATTTCCGAACATAACATATTTCATTACAATAATACATACATAAACTCTTATCCTTTTATTAATTTAATGAGGAACTCCTCAACACCATTCAGGCTGTGGGTAGTATGATCAGATTGTGCATCTTCATTAAATAAAGATTCAGAGCTGTCATCTTACCATGAAACACACATTTTCCACCACCTCATCTATCATTCCATCAAGGGCCCAGAATTTTTCTTCTTCAATAACATGGGTATGCAACTTTTCCATGTGCACTCAGTATTTTTGAAAATCCTTCCATGACCAGTCTTTCAGCATCTGAAATTTTGAAAGTTGTATTTTTGGCTGCAACACGCCCCTTAATTTGTGTTCAGACAAGTTCTGTAGGGTTCAGTTCACAATGGTATGGTGGAAAACGAATAACTGTGTGTTCACCAATACTGTCAATACTGAAACTAACTCTTGACATTTGCCACCAAGTTCAATAGTTCTGTTTTCACCATATCAGAAGTAAAACCAATTCCCTTTTCTTTCAGCCACTTGTGAATGTCCTTTTGGAGTGTAGCCTGAGATGGCACATTTTCCAGTCGGGCAGAATGGTAAGGTGCATTGTCCATTACAATAACACTGTTAGGCTCATTGTTTGGCAAAAACATGTTTATGAACCAATGTTCATAGTGCTTTCCATCCATTTCCTTATGATAATCACATTGTCATTTCTGTGCTTGTAAAATTTCAAGAGCAGCTGGTGCAAATCCGTCTTCACTGCCAGCTTGTGTTATGATTATACGAGATCCATTTCCACTTGGTGCTTTCAGGCCTGCTGTTAAGCCCAGCAAAAATGCTTGATGAGCACTTTTTTATTGTGTCCTGGAGAACTTTAGTGCAGGTGTGACCGGCATTCACCCAGGTTTCGTCTGTATAATAAATTTTTCATCCCTCATGATGGTATTTCCTAATAGAACGCAAAACTGGTGATGCCATAAAATTATATCTTCCCTTTCAAGTAATGCCAATGATTGCTTTCTTGTGGCATAAACAAAACTAAATTCCTTTAACAACCGGTAAGTTGTTAATGAAATGTGAGGGAGATCTTCATCATTGTTTACAGAAGTCATTACCTTATATATCGTAGGAATTTCGTTCTTTTGGAAGAAATCGTGCACTTTCTGACGAATTGTTGACAGCGTAAAGTCGTCGCATTTCACCGAACATATGCATAGTCCTACGGCAACTAGGCCTCTTCTTCCCCAGAGTAAGCAGTTATCCCATTGTGTCAGTTCCTTTTTCATGCAGTATTCTGCCATCTTGCTCACACCTGTCAATTCAGCTGTTTGCTTCACAATATTACCCACCGTTTCATCAGGATTTCTCGTCTGTAAACCAGAGTAAACATTTAGTATGATGCGCTTTTCAGAGCTTCTCAGAGGTTTTCCTTTAGGATGCGTTACTAATTTAGGACTACTGTGAGTGGGAATACAAGAGCCAACACCACCAGTCACCTCTGCCACGTTTAGGGTAAAGTCAGTGGTCGTCGGAGACCACGTGATAGATAATTGCATTTTCCAAAAATAAATTCCCTGTAACAATTTAATGGTATGAAACATATAATTCTACTATCGGCAAGTAAGGAGGTAGTAAAATAATTATATACACAGTACCACACAATGTGATAACAAAAAATGTTAAGGAACTATTTTAAGCCTATAGTAAAAATGGTAAGAAAAGCCGGAAATGTGGCTTATTCCATTACTTCCAAGATAACCTGAAAAAGAGTATAGATTTATAATACCAGTATATTTACTTGTTATTTTCCTGTTGTCTAATCAATATCACACATCAATTAGACAACAGGAAAATAACAAGTAAATATACTGGTATTATTATTCAATATGTAAATATGAAATATTTACATATTATTAAAAAGCTAATTACTGTGGCATACATGTGAACTTATAGTTATGAATACTCTACAGGTTTCTCTATATAAGAAAGTCTTATTAACATTAATAGCATCCAAGAATGTGTCAGCAGAGCTAACATAACATGGTAAGGCCACTTAAATAGAATGGGTGAGGAAAGGTTAGCGAAACAGGTATTTGATGCCCAGATGGCAGGAAAGAGACCAGAGATCTAGATAGATTGATTTGGTCATGCCTTAGAAGAACAAAATGTTATATATGACAGTATCGGAGCACTCACAAGTAATAGATTGATTTGGAAGAAAATTGTTGATAGGAGATTAATAATAATGTAAATTTAATCATGTAGTGCTGTCATAGTAACCTGAACACCCCCTTAGGAATACATATCAGGGAATTGATGATGACATTGATGACTGAATGATGTTTACAGCTAATCTAACAGTGTTCTTGGATATATAAACTACACACAAAATACTTTCACTTCAGACAAATTATGTAGACTACAACCATGTTAGAAATAATTATTTTAATTTCCCAACTTTCGACCTTCATTTTAAGGTCATCATCTGGAGTATACACATATATATAAAGAGACAAGTACATTACATTCAAACAGTATGCTAAAGAGACAATGATCTGATCAACAATTATTCTACTGGGCTGACCTCTAGTGGAAAAAAAAAACATTACATCAAAGCTATATTCTATTTATTACATCATCAGAGAACAAATTCATATAGATAGTTTTATTACAGCAAAAGTGGTGTCCTAATTTAACATGAGTTGTTATATTAGAGTTAAGATCCTGGATTACTTAAAGTCCTATTTATAATTAACTCTTAGATGAAAAGGTTGTTATGTGGGTATAATATATGCCTTCCATATTCTTTGGGACTTTTAGACCATCATTATGGTTAAGATTAGGGGTGGTTGATAAGAAATTCATATTCATACCATGTTTTGGTGTGATGTAAACAAATTGATTTGTTTACATCACATGCCTTTCCAGGCAATTCTATGTAGAATATTCAGGGCATGATCAGAAAGGCCGGATTTACCATAGTTATTAAATCTAACGTGCCATTTATGTTCCTTCTTTTTGGATAAGAATTGTGGATCAAGTGCAACGAATACAGTATACTCCAGGGTGGGTCAGCAGAGGAAGTGTATCCTTGGATGAGTTAAATAAGGTTTTTAAATTTTGCAGGAGGATTAAAGGTGGCATTAAGGTTGTATTTCTGTAGTATTCTGTTTATTTTATCTGATATTCCTTTAATATATGGAATGGTTACAGTTTTATTGTAATCTAGTTTATTTTTGTTATTAAGTGACATCTTGTGAAGAATTTTGTTGATAGTATTTTGGCTGTAGCCATTTTTCAGGAAGATATTGCTGATAGCTTTTAATTCATCTCATTAAATGCTTGTTCGCTGGAGCAAATCTTCAAATTCCTGTTTTTCAGTGTGTTAATTACATCTAGTTTTTGTGTTGGGTGGTGGTAGGAATTTATGTGTATATATTAGCCAGTATGTGTAGGCTTCCAGCAAACAGTGAAGAAAAGACTGCCAGAAGGAAGATGTGTGACAAGTGTATCTAGAAAAGGAAGTGTGTTCTGACTTTCGATCTCAATTGTGAATCGTATGCATTTGCGTTGTTTGTCTAGGTGGTAAAGGAAAGTGTCTAATGTCTGGTGGCCACAGGACTAGTTTCTTGGCTAGATGATAATTGGAGCTGTCTATAGCTTCAACTGTCATCCAGAGCAGTACATTCTACTTGTAAATTTGGGTAAACCATACATTCTCGGGGAACAAACTTAGCGCAGTAGTTTTTTAACTTTATCCTCGAGCCAAGAAGTGACTGATTTAAGTAATTTTTCTGTTTTCTTTTTTATCCAATTAGTTGGGTTATAGCTAACAAGTTGATAGGTGCTGTTGTCTGAGACTAATTGATTCATTTTTTCCCAAGTACATTGTTCAAGTTTAAAATAACAGTGGCACTGCATTTATCAGCTCTAGTGATTACAATGTCCTGATTTGATTTTAACAATTTCACAGCTGCCAATTTAGATTTGGTTAAGTTGCTAGTTACTGTTTTCATATTATTTAAATCATCACCTGCCCAATATCACAGTGTTGTTTGTACATATACTATGTTTTGGCTATTTTGTGTGGCAAAACACTTTCTACCTACAAAAAGAAGGCACAGTCATGGGCTCACCATTATTCCCCCTCAAAAACTAGATGTTAATGACATCTAGTTTTTGAGTAACGTACTCTAGATTCCTTTACTTTAAAACCCAAAGTGTCGCTTAGATACATTAATGATGTTTTCACTATCTGGTCCCATAGCTGCCAGACATTAGATATGTTCCTCAGCCCACACCTAAACAAACAACACAAGCAATTCACAAATGAGATGGAAAGTCAGAACACACTTTCTTTTCTAGATACACTTGTCACACGTCTTCCTTCACTGTTTACCAGAAGCCTATACATACTGGCCAATATATACACATAGACTCCAATCACTACCACCTAACACAAAAACTAGATGTCATTAACACACTAAAAAACAGGGCTTTGAAGATTTGCTCCAGTGAATAAGCACTTAAAGATGAATTAAAAGCTATCAGCAATACCTTCCAAACAAAATTCTTCACAAGACCTGACTTAAAAAATAAATAAATAAACTAGATTACAATAAAACTGCAACCATTCCATATATTAACGGGATATCAGATAAAATAAACAGAATATGACAGAAATATAACCTTAATGCCACCTTTAATCCTCCTGAAAAATTAAAGAACTTATTCAACTCATTCAAGGATACACTTCCTCTGCTGGCCCACCCTGGAGTATACCATATTCACTGCACCTGTAATTTGTCCAATAAAGGTGAAACAGGATGCACAATTCTTATCCAAAAAAAAGGAATATAAGCCTTTCTGATCATGCCCTAATATTCTACATATTTTTATCAATCTTAATAATAATGGTCTAAAAGTACCATGAATGTAGAAGGCACATATTCCACCCACATAACAACCTTTTCATCTAAGAACTACTTTTAACCGGGTGTTAGTAAGGTGGGGTGAGGACCCCAGCACACTAAACTTGCTTGCGCACAACATCCTGTCATCTATGGCGTCGATTTATTCATATAGTCAATTATATGATCTTTGGGGTCTGTTATAATCAATTTAAAATCTTCGGGGTCTGTGACATCCCACCTTACTAACGCCGGATTAAAAGGAAAGTAATCCAGGATCTTAACTCTAATATAATAATTCTCATGTTAAATTAGGACACCACTTTTGCTGTAACAGAACTGCCTATATGAATTTGTTCTCTGATGATGTAATAAATAGAATATAGCTTTGATGTAGTATTTTTTTTTTCACTAGAGGTCAGGCCAGTAGAATAATGGTTGATCAAATCATTGTCTCTTTGGCATACTGTTTGAAACATAATATAGCTTGTCTCTGTATATACATGTGTATACTCCAGATGATGACATTAAGTTCGAAACATCAGGAAATTAAAGTAATTATTTCTGATATGGTTGTAGTTTCCATAATTCATCAGAAATGAATGCTGATCACCATGTAACACTAAAGGAAAGGATACAAACAAAATACATACACCTCATTTAGAGAAAAAAAAAAAAAGTCAATTAATGTAAAAAAATAGCTAACTCAACTCACCATCTGATAAACTTTCTGATGTTTGCTGCTTTCCAAAATTCTTCCCTATATGCAGATAGTTCTGGTTTGAAGGTTGAAACACCTAAACAAGCAGTAAGAGGAATTTCAATGTAATAGTTTAAGATTAATAGTTTAAGACTGAAGCATCTGTTTTATTAAGTGGCCAAATTTATTAAAAGCATCATCGTCATCAAATTTAAAACACCAAAAATAAAGCACTAACAAAGCACTCTTTATTATCCGGATATACCACCTTCAATTACAACTACAGACTTATAACTTAACACGTTAACACTGAGCACCAGACAAATTGATTGTTGTGTATTTGCCCATGGGGTTGGATGCAATAAATAGCTTTCCTTCTGATTTGTATATCAGACAGGAAGGCAAAAAAATCAATGTATGCTTTCCCGAGAAATGAAAGTTATGCAGAATGGAAAAAATACTTTTTGTTTATAGATTATACAAGTAACTAATAATCATAAGAAATTCTTTCATTTGTTTGCATTTTTATATTTCTAAAGTTGTAGACAATATTTTGCAATCTGCATTAATCAGATATGAACAACTGTAGCATGATGTATACATCTGAAAAAAAGATCAGGCAAGAATGTAAATAGACTTGCTACAAATAAATATGAACTTTATAAATGTAATAACACGGGTGGTAGTGAATGAATTGCATGTCATCCTATATACTAGTTATACTATGAGTACTAATTAAGAGCTTTGGTCAAAAAAATAAAAAAATAAATAATGGTGGGAGGAGGAGGAAGGGATTTATGAATAAATGATATAGTGAAAAAAAATTCTCCCTTATACACAAATACTGACCACCACCACCACCACACTGCACAGGCATAAGCAAAGCAAAGTAAGCAAAAAAAAAAAAATCTAGTTGAATATTATTATTATTAAGAGAGACCTCCAGGGAGTCAGAGACTGATCGAGGGAGGCAACATACTACACACACACCAGCTATCATACTTATTCTTGAATTCATTCACACTTCTTGCACTTACAACATCCAATGGCAATCCATTCCAATCACGCACCACCCTCTGAGAGAAAAATCTGGCCCTTACACCCTTCTTGGCAGCCTTCATTCTCAGCTTCTAAAGATGCCCTCTTGTCCTTTCCCCATCCTCCATAAATTGAAATATACCATCAATTGAAATCCTGTATGACCCTTTCAGCAGTTTGTAAGTCACAATCATATCACCCCTCTTTCTCCTATTTGCTAGTGTCTGCAACCTACAAATTCTCAACCTATCTTCAAGGCCTTGTAAAGAGGGAAAATAACATCCTTATCTTTACATGTGAATGTTCGTTTCAGCATTGCAATTATCTTTTGAGTTGTATTTACAATCTTTGCCACATGGCCCCTGAACTTCAGCTTCCTATCTATTAACACTCCAAGATCCCTAGCCTCATCAGTTTCTTGTAGCCTAATCCCACCAATATAATACGACATTGGATAGGTAATCATGCCGAAGTGAATGACTTTACATTTACTGACACTGAACTGACACCCATTTTCCCATGCCCACAATTCCAGCTTATTCAAATCATTCTGCAAGGTCTGCATATCAGCAGCATTCATGATTACCCTGCCTATCTTTGCATCATCAGCAAATAACTGTATATCGCTTATCAAATCCTTCCCAATATCATCAATATACAGATTGAATAACAGTTGACCAAGCACTGATCCTTGTGATACACCACTTGTTACCTTAAACCTTGCAGACTCAGATCCCCCGTATACCACTTTTTCATATCTGTCAGTCAGCCATCCTCTTATCCGTGATAATGTTGTATAACCCAAACCCATTTTCTCCAATATATTTTCTTAATAATGATTGCATGCATTAATAACGCATAGCCGATTGCCACATACCCCCCCTGAAGAACCTTTCACGTACCACACTTTGAGAAACATTGTCTTAGGACAACTATCAATATGCTTTCTTCCTTTATGTAACCCTGATGATCTTTTCTTTCTTTTCTGGTATTCTTTCCCTCATATTTTGAAGCTTTCTCAACAGTCTCTAGAACATTTTTGCTACCATTGTGAAACAGCATTTATGTTTTATAGACTTCCGTGATTTCTGTTCAGCAAATTTTATACATAACTTTCTTACATTGTTCTCTGAATTCTCTAAGAGCATATGCTGACTTACTTCAGTACTGTTTCTTGAACTTCTTGAATCTACCAAAAAGTTTGGAATTTTCTATCCTTGCAAACAACTTCATCATATGAGACTTCCTGGATGTAATAATTAATCCATGGTAACTTCAGATTCTCTCCATAGTTTTCTAATGTTTGAATTTTGTATTCAAATACTTTTTCTGCAATAATATTGGTATATTTGTGTCGACGGTTCACTACAGATAGGGATCACTCCCTATTTCAAATCCTTGCATAATTCAAATCTTTTGTATGTTGAATGACTCTTGGTAATACTGCTGATGATTTCGATTAAGACATCAAAATTACTATCGACAACATTTATTATTATACTGGAATAACCTGATGATTATAATTTACTGGAATAACATAATCAATAAAACTTTTGTTTCTATGTGTTCTTTCTCAATGTGAATGTGAATGGGAGCACAGCTTTATGTTGGGATATGTTTATAATGACTGGTCCACATCCTGAACAGCAATCTATCAGGAACTTACCATCACGTGACTGGCTTCCACAGAGCCATAGTCTCAATGCCATTCAACATCTTGGGATGAACTGGAGTGTTGGATGAGGTCAAGGGACGTTCACCCCACAACAGTCCAGGACCTCATTACAAGCCTACAGGAAGAATGGCCCAAATTCCTTTTGATTGCTATCATACGCTTGTGGAGCGTATGCCTAATGGGATTGCTACAGTCATCACAATTAAAGGAGGTCCTATGTCATTAAGGTGGCTGTTTGTTACTCACTATGGTGTCTGTTGACTTCTTTCCAAGCAGTGTACGCAGTTAAGGCATTATTCACATAACATGAATATGAGAAGTGCATGTAAAAAAGAATCATTAACTAAATCAAGTGTGTGTGTGTGTATTCATAGCCTGAATACAAGTATTCATAATTTAGTTATTCGTTCTTTTTTTACATATATACTTTTTCTACTGACTTTATGTGAAGACTACAGTAGCGAGCAATTTGTACAGCAAAAAATGGATACATCTCCAAGAAAGCATTCAAAAATATGTACCCTTCCTCAGCACACATCCATGACTCAAAGACAAATTGCCAATGAGTGTGGTGTTGGTTTGGGTGCTGTTCATGTGTTTTTTTTTAGGGAAATAGGTACCTTTTCTCCTTACAGAAAAAGAAAATGTGGGCAAAAAAGGAAAACTGGACATAGTCGAGATCGTTTACTAGTTAGTAAAAGCAAAAAAATCAAAGATTGTCTGCTGTAGACTTAAATAGAGACTTGGCAGCTAGTGGGATTAATGTTTCTGACATGACAGTTGATCAAAGATTGTTGGAAGCAGGGACGACTGCCCACAGACCAAAAAAGAAACAACTGCTGACAAAGGCTATGTAGAAAAAGAGGTTTCACAGTAAGTAAAAGTATACAATGATTGGACTGTTGAGAAGTGGAAGAAGGTCATATTCTGAGATGAGAGACATTTCTTTCTCCAAGGAGAACGAGTACCCTATGTTTGCAAATCAGCGACTGAGAAGATTTCTCCTGCCCACCTTCAACAAGCTCCTAAACACCCAGCTAAAAAGATGTTCTGTTGTTATTTTACACATGACAGTTCAGGGTCACTTGTGCCTGTTGATGGTATGATGAAAAGTAACCAATATATAAAAATATTGGAGAAAAGAGTTGTCCCACAGATCCAGAAAGATAAAGAACTCATCATCCAACAGGCTCTCGTTCCATGCCACACTTCAAAAAAATTGCACATCAAAAATCATAGCATCCAATTGCTTCTGTCACCAGGTGACTCTCCTGACATTAACACAATAGAAAATTTGTGGGCTATAGTGAAAAGGAGACTTAGAAAATTAAATTGTGTTATAAAGGATAACTTAATACAATCCATTATAAAAGTATGGTTTCAGGATGCAGAAATAAGAAAAATGTGCTCTACGTTGAGAGAGTCCATGCCTAAACAAATTAATGAACTTATTAGGAACAGAAGAGCACATATAAATTATTAGGTGAAGTTAGAGTTTAATTTTTGTATGTATTTTCTTGAAAAATTAAAATTTTCTTTAAAATATGAGTGTTCAGATTAATTTGTTCACTACTGTACATGCACTGTAATGAAATTTTTTCCTCTTTTTGTTTTAAGCTTCAGCTTGCATGAAATTTTATGTAAACAGCATAATTTAATTGTTAATTCAATTTCATTTTTAAGTTATCAACTGCTCTTTTTAAACTGTCTCTATTTTTGCACCCTAGCAAACTGTGCTCTCCTTTGTTCATTGTCTAAGTTTGTTTATACATGTAAAACATCCTGTGAATTTTTACTAATTATCAAAATTGTCACACTAAATAGAAAGGCATGTATCTAAGAATTTGAAAAAGGTGGAATAACCTAGCTATGCTAACGTTCCCACAGGTTCCTAAAAGTATGTCACTAGCCAGAGAGTGGTAAAAAGATAGCACTTTGTAACCAATGTTTGTCATTCCATTCCTGTTTCATGTAACTGTCATATCTTTTTTGTGTCTTCACTTTAATGTAATGAGATAATCGATCACAAAATGCTTTATTTTTGTTTAAGTAATTTACATATGTAATAACTTCATTATGTCTATGAATTACATTAGTATTAATATCAAATTATGCAAAAGTCATAAGAGCTCTAGTGTTCACTTAATGAATATCTTGATACAAATCATTAAATTTTAGAAAATTTGCTATTTTTTTGCTATCGATACTTTTAGAAGCCATGGATGAGAGAAGATAATAACACACATAAACACCATATTACTCATTCGTGTAGAAAGGCTTATGTGTTCATCGTTCATGTTGTTTAATTTTGACAGTATATATCAGAACACAGAATTATAAGTAAATAATTATTTATTGACTTATTGCTGATATTTCGCTGGTGTTATAACCAGCATCTTCAGAGCACAAAAACACAGATTGTCACAGTACACGAGACTACAACAACATGGTTTAACTAAGGAACTAGTTTAACAAAATTGTAGCAAAAGCACAAAGACTGAAGTCATAATTAGGCACCCTCTATCAAAAAAAAAAAAAAATATATATATATATATATATATATATATATATAATATATATAATGTAAGTGAGAGTATTAGAGTGCAAAAACAGAAGGTGAAAGAATTAATAATTGTGGCGGGTACGAATGAATTGAAAGGTGATAAATTTTTTATGAGAGAGGACTTGAAAGTATTGTTAAAGGTAGCGAAAGAAAAGAGTGACAGAGTTAGAATGGTGAGTCTGTTGCCGTGGTATGACAGAGAGGAGTTTAGAAGGAGGGCCATAATTGCAAATGACATTATGTGCAGGTTATGCAGACGGTGTGGTGTGGAATTCGTGGACATGTGGAATGAGTTTGATGGGCGAAAGGACTTATACAAGATGGATGGCCTGCATTTCAATGGACTTGGTGTGCGGAGACTGGAAAAAGTGTTGCTGAATGAAGTGAATATGGATGTGCAGAACCAGGGAAACTAGAACTACCAAGGAGGGGGGGGGGGAGAGATGTGGACATCAGTGAGACAATTGAGTGTAAGAATGTATATAATGTACCCGAGAAAGTACTAATGACAAAAAATCAGAATGGGATAGTTAGAATAACACATCAAAATGGTGTGGGACCCCATTTTGATGCGTTATTCTAACTATCAAACGTTATTCTAACAAAGGGACCACTGCATTTCATGTATACTAATGCCAGGAGTATTAGGAACAAGAAGGAAGAATTTTTGGCCTTCATTGGCTCTTCCTGGCCACACGTTATTGGCATTAGTGAAACATGGCTGACGGAAGATGATACAGTTAGTGGGATAGAATGTATAGGTTATAGTGTGTTTAGGAGGGACAGAGAGAATAAAATGGGGGGGGAGTGTTATTGATGATAGCTGATGAACTGCAGCCAAGGAGAATTGAAGTTGTATTGCAGGATAGTGAAAAGGCTATTTGGTGTGAGATTGAGACTGGCAGAACAAAATATCCAGTTGGGTGCTGCTATAGACCAGGTGATGGAATAGATAGTGGAGATATTATGCATAAACAAACTGATGAAATGAGTGGAAAGAGGGTAATTATTATGGGGGATTTCAACTATGGTAACCTTAATTGGAAGGAGAAGAGAACACATGTGAGGAAGGAAATGGATTTTATTCAATTATTAAGGGATAACTATCTGAGACAGTAACTGAAAATACTAGGGATGTGAGAGTGCTTGACCTGGTAATAGCATCTGAGAATTTGACTGTGATGAATATGACCATGTTGCCACCTATTGGTGAGCATGATCATAAGGTCTTGACTTGGGAGGTGGCTAAAAGTGTGGAATTTTCGATTAAGACAGGGTATATATATGGAATTACCATGCTGGCAAGTATGACAAGCTTAGGAGATTACTTGGATCAGTACCATGGCATGTACAACTGCAAGGGCTGGATGTCGATAGAGTATGGGAAGTGGTCAAGGAGCATTTACAGGAGGTTATGGCTGATTGTATACCTAGGTTCCGAATAGTAAAACAAGTAGGGATTAAATGGATCAATAACACCATTAAGCTTGAGGTGCAAAAAAAAGAAACAATTGCGGAGGAAATTTAAAGAGAAAGGTGACCTGCAGGCACACGAATGGTATAAAGTGCAGGCCAGATGGGTAACGAGTGTGGTAAAAAAAGCAAAAGGGGATTATGAAAGGAAACTAGCTATGCAAGCTAAAGAGAATTCCAAACAGTTCTTTCAATATGCTGCAAGCAAAAAAAAAAAAAACTGTACACAGAATGATTTTACGGAATGCCGAGGGGGTAAGGAGGTCACTGAATCAGTTGATATAGTGGAGTTACTGAGTGTGCACTTTGCAAAAGTATATCATCCAGGTGGTGACATTGAAAAAATGAAGGAACCATTAGTTTATATGGGAATTGTGATGAATGAAGTGGTGGTGAATAGTCTATTACAGAACCTTAATGTGAATACATCTGTGGGATCGGGTGGTATACCGCCACAGGTCTTGCGTGAAATGGCTAAAGAATTATCAGTGCCCTTGACCATGTTGTTTAATCTGAGTCTCGGGTCTGGTTTAGTCCCGAAGATGTGGAAAGAGGGGAAAATAGTTTCACTGCATAAAGGAGGATCCAAGACTATGGTTGCAAATTACTGACCGATCAGCATATCAGGAGTCATTGTCAAGGTCTTGGAGAAAGTAGTCAAGGGAAAAATACAGGAATGGATTGATGAAAATGAGATACTGTACAGGGGGATAGCATGGCTTTGTGAAGGGTAGATCATGCCTCAGTAACTTGCTCAAGTTTTATAACAAGATGACGGATGAACTGCATAAGGGAAATGGGTTTACAGTGATACTGCTGGACCTGGCAAAGGTGTTTGACAGGATACCACATGGAATTCTAATCTGTAAACTACAACATATGGGAATGGATATAGGGTTGGTGAGATGGATAGGTGGGTGGTTGATGGAGAGATATCAAAGAGTAGTTTATTCAGGAGTAGAGTCCAAAAGACGGCCTCTAACTAGTGGTGTGCCGCAGAGTTCTGTTCTAGGACCACTGCTGTTTAATCTGTTCATTAACAATATAGGGAAGGATCTAAGTGGAACAATTCATTTGTTCGCTGATGATGCAAAGTTGGGTAAGGCGATAGTGAATGCAGAAGATGTCAAAGTCTTGCAGGATGACTTAGATAGATTGGAATTCTGGGCTAAGGAGAATGGATGTCAATTTAATGTGACAAAATGTAAGGTTATGCATTTTGGGGTGAAAAGATTAGCAGCAGTATACCACATTGGTGGAACTGTACTCCAAGAGATTGATGAGGCCAGGGACTTGGGAGTATTGGTGGATAGGGAGATGAAATTTAGGGGGTACGTTGCAAAAGTAGCTAAATCAGCTCATCAACTCACTTGGATGTTGAAAAATACCTTGACAAGCAGAGACAAGCAAGTTATTGTACCTTTGTACCGAGCCTTGATAAGACCTCATCTCGACTACTGTGCCCAGATTTGGTGACCTCGATTCCTTCTTGATGGGGAGGAGGTGGAGAGGATCCAGAGGCGAGTGACTAAGATGATAGTAGGTCTATGGAATGAACCATATGAAAACAGGTTGAAGATTTATGGGTTGCAGAAACTAGTTGATAGGCAGAAAAGGGAAATATGATTGAGACATTCAACTTGCTAAAGGGATTCTATAGGATTAATTCAGAGGATATTTTTGAGATCAGGACTGATGGTGGGAGAACTAGGGGACACCTATGGAAGCTGGGCAAGAGGGTGGTTAGCAGGGGTGTTAGAGCTGGGTTCTTTACTTTTAGAGTAGTAAATGAGTGGAATAAGCTGCCAGAGTCTGTTGTGGGTGCTATGACGGTGAGCGAGTTCAAGGCAAGGTATGATAGATACTGTGAGAATGTCATATAGTTCTGTGGACATGATGTTTAGGACCTCCCTCGATGAGTTTAAGGACTCCCTGGAGTTGCCCGAAATAATAGTAATAATATATATTTTAACAATAACACAAAGACTAAAGTCCTAAAAAAAAAAACGAGAGAGAAAGCAGGTACTAGTTATGTCTTAAGATGACTGTCTCCCAAATCTTAGACAAATTTATACAGCCATATTTGTTGAGATTCTAAGTATGTTTCAGGGCTTCTGTTGCTTCTAAGAACAATCGCTCTGACTTGTAAAAGCTTCTGTGCAGTACTTTTGTTTTCTTCCAGTTGATACCACTGCACACAGGATCAACTGGAAAAAAACAAAACTACTGCACAGAAGTTTTTACAAGTCAGAGCGACTGTTCTTAGAAGCAACAAAAGCCCTGAAACATACTCCGAATCTCAACAAATATGGCTGTATAAATTTGCCAAAGATTTGGGAGACAGTCATCTTAAGACAACTAGTACCTCTATACCTGCTTTCGCTCTTTATTTTTTCTTTTAGGACTTTAGTCTGTGTTATTGTTACAATATATATATATATTTTTTTGATAGAGGGTGCCTAATTAGGACTTCAGTCTTTGTGCAGTTGCTACAATTTTGTTAAACTAGTCCCTTTGTTACACCATGTTTTGTAGTCTCACGTACTGTGACAAACTGTGTTTTTGTGCTCTGAAGATGCTGGTTATAACACCAGCGAAATATCAGCAATAAGTCAATAAATAATTATTTACTTATAATTCTGTGTTTTGATATATACTGTCAAAATTAAACAACTTATTACTCATTGTTTAAGCACACAATCACTTGTTAGCAACCACTTGCTCTGTCTTTAATATACTGTCATAAGCGATTGCAAACAAATAAGTAAACTTCTCATGGAATTCTCGTGGAAAGGCTTAGACGTTGGTTATGCATTTTTTACTAAATAATTTAAGGAAATTACAACATGAACTAGGATATACATTAAAATAAATTTTAATATACTTCAATATTTCGGCAACATCACGTTGCCATTTTCAAGAAACTTAAGAACAAGATATGTGCACGCAGACACAACAAACAGTAAGTGAGGAAGAAGCAGGAAGCTATTATTTCTCCTAAAGTCCTGATGGTGCCCCCAAGCAGGCAATGTTGGTATTGGTATTCTGGCTGAAGGTTTTCTGATGTAGGTTTCCCAAATTTGAGGCAGTCTCATGCAGCCAAATTTGTTGAGGTTTGGATTGTTTCTTAGGGCTGAAGCTGATTCCATGAAAAGCCTTTCATATTTGTATTTACTACGGTGTATTATTGTGGCTTTCTTCCGACGTATTCTATGACAGGTATCCAAGCGCATGGTCAGCAAGACCAGAGTGGCTGTATTGGTGAAACCTGATGTAGTCCTTGTGTTCTGAAATTCTGATATTTGCTGTCCTACCTGTTTGGCCAAAGTAGGACAGCTTACAGCTGCAAATAAGTAAACTGCTTTTTTACAATTCACTATAAGTTTGCTTGAATGATATAACCAGATTTTTAACTTGTATACAATTGTTTATTTATACTACATGTATTTCCTCTCCATGTTTTGCTGTCTATATTACTAACATCATCATCAGAAGGTTACTTAACATGAATAAAAAAAATTTCAAAAATTTAAAACATTTCCAACAGTAGTTAATATCTATAATTGAAAAGATTAGAATAACAGTCTAATTAGGCATGTGCAGTCTCTCCATTGTTGTGTAAACTGTATATAATTGCTGGCATAGAACAGATCTTTAATTTTACCCATTAATTAATGACTGGTAGATGTCATTAAGAACTATTCCTTGATTTCTATTTAGTATGCCCTTTGAGTAAATCACCTCAGAAAACTCCTTCAACAACCTTTGAGTAATTCTTATCCAAGTATGAAACGGAAGATGTTTGCCAATTTACCGTGTGATGTTCTTTGAGGATGTGCACTATGAGTCTGCTTTTTTTTCTGCCCATTTGTTTTCAATGTCACCCTATGTTCTTTGTTGCAGATTTCAAAACTTCTCCTAGTCTGACCTACGTATATCTTTCAACAAGAGCACAGAATCTTGTATACACCCAAATGTTTATAAAATGGAACTTTGTCTTTAAGGGAGTGTAGAAAAGCTCCGTAAGGTGTTGACTGGTTTGAAGGCTGTTCTGATGTTAACTGCCTTTAATATTTTGGCTATTTTTCTCTATGCATTGCCAACATATGGAACAGATACCATGCCTCTGTAATTAATTCTGTGTTATTACAGGGTGGTTCATCAGAAAATAAAAGGAGACTTGAGGAGGAAGTTAGATTAGTGTTTAAAGAGAAGATATGTTGGAGAGCTTCTGTCGTCAACTATTGGACGTAGAGCAATGTCTGTGTTATGAACTTTAGGCACACTGACTTGGTCATTACACTTAAAAACAAATTATCCAATCTTCAGTATTTTTGAATTTACAGAAAACCTTAAAAAACAACTGAAATCCAAATACCTGATCAATCCGAGATTATATGGCATGCCCAAAGTTCACAAGACAGACATCTCTTTAAGTCCAATAGTTGATGGCAGAAGCTCTCCAACATATCTTCTCTCTAAACATTTATCTAACCTCCTCAAGCCTCATGTGGGACATACTTATATTTATAAAACTCAAAGCATTTTGTAGATAAACTTTCAAACATCCAAATTTCCCCATCAGATATATTAGCCATTTCAGAAATAGTTTCGTTATTTACCAATATCCCTGTTGAATAATCAATAGATATACTTGAAAACCTATTTTCTCAGGATATCACAAGTCTCTTCCAACATTACCTTTATAAAATCTTCATTCTCCACTTGGAAAGGAAAATTTTACTACCAAATATATGGTATTGCAATGGGCTCACCTCTGATCGCCAACTTATACATGGAAAAATTTGAAGAATCAGCTAAAGAAACAGGCACCCTTAAAGACAGTGGTGGTTGGTGAAAATTTTAAGTGGGGGGTGCTGCATATACAAAATAAGAAAAATAATTCATTTTTTCCCTAATCAGTAACCAATTTATTAATAAGTAAATTTACATATTAAAAAATTGCTTTATTAAAAATATTTCATTCTCACCAAGAATAAAAGTTTCATACACAGAAATAATGTGTGCAAGAATACAATTTATCTGTAGCAATACTGCTCAAAGAGCAGTGTCAGTCTCAACATTCTGACACTGTGTTATATTGTATTGCATTTGTTTCGTGTAATGATAATTGAGAAAATATAATTCTATTCATATTTTCAACAGCAACACTCATCATAATTCAGCATTGTATTTATAATAAATAATTATATGTTATTTTAACAGAATAAAATAAGATTTGCGAAAAATATTTTACCCTCGCCACGAACACACCCAGAGGATTAGTGAGGCTATGGCCAATGTGGCCTCAAAAACAGGCGGTAATTTTACATGGGTGAAAAAATTGAGATTTTTAACTGCGAAATATATTATTAAAAAATATTTTTAAAAAAATTGAAAATGAGAGAGACATAAAAAATATTTTTGACATTTTTATATTTTTGATAATTTGCAAAAACACAGCAGTAATTAATTATCTAATATTCGCGTGTAAAATATCTTTGTAAAACACCTAACACCTTTCCATGTATCTTGTGATGAATTTTATTTCAAGTAATGATGGCAACGATACCCCGCTTCTCTGCACTATGCTGACAGTCATGCAAAGTTTCTAGTCATGTGATAAATTCAAAATAATGCTTCATTAGTATTTTACAGTAATTTTTATGTTAAGTTGAAAAATATACATTTTTAATTAATTAAAATTGTTTCCATTAAAATAAAAATTATAATAAATGAAAATTATAATAAAAATAAAAAAATTAAAATACTGCACATAGAAAATAATCCAGTAAAATTGAATTTCTTAGAAGCCTTTGAAATACAAAATGCAATTCAACACCAAATTTCCATCAAAAAAAGTCCTCAAAGAACAATTAGATCTCTTTAAAGAATTTTCTGTAAAATTGCTGATCTTTCGTAAATCAGTGATCTTATAGCCTTATCATATAAAGTCTTTAGATATTCTGCCATAATTCCATCCATTCCTGGAACTTTTTCTGGAATTACCAGTTACCGTAATTGGTAATTCCTAATCCGCAAGTTTCCCAACATCTAGTTGTTTACCTGAGAATTAGTTTAATTAAATGCGAATTGCGAATACACCATTCTTGTAGAGTCTTTGACAATGGCCTAACAGCCAAAATATCATCATTATCTTCTTCTCTTCATCAAATTCCTGCCATGTACCCTCAAGGGGTGTACAAGATATGACAGTACTACATGAAAAATTTACATCATTACTAACTTCCTATCTACAATTTTCCTCCAAATCAGTCTGTTACTTGTCAAGACCCCAACATTATCAGAACTTATATTTCTATCGTCTAAGGCACTTTATACCATATCAATCCACCTATATCTTGGTCTTCCTCTGGGTCGTTTTCCTGCCAACCTGGCAGAGAACGTTTGTTTTGCTAATCTGTCCTCTTCTATTCTATTTAAGTGACCATACCACCTGAGATTAGCTCTGCTAACGCATTCCTGGATGCTGACAATTTCAAGTTCTTTCCTAATATCCTCATTTTTAATATGATATTGCCATTGATGCCATCTGTTCACGCCTATAATCTTTCTCAGGACTCTCATATCTGCGGCCTTTGGTCAAGTGTTTTACTTCTGACCCAGCTCTCAGATCCATAAGTTAAAACTGGTTTGAACACTGTCTTGTATACAGCTAATTTAGTGTTCCTACTAATTTCTCTCTTATTCCATATGAATTTATTCAATTGACTTCATACCATACCAGCTTTGCTGATTCTGTTGTCTATTTCTATATTTAATTTACCATCTTCAGTAAAAATCGTGACTAAGTAGCTGAAATGTTTCACTTGTTCCACAGGTTCTCCATTCACAACAATGCTGACATTTTCATTGATTCTGCCTATTTTCATTGTCTTTGTCTTTTTATTGCTGATCTTCATACCATATATATTACAACAGCTATTCAATTTAGTCAGAGAATCTTGCAGACTTGTAGCGGATTTATTTAGAAGTATAACATCATCCGCATAAAGCAAAGAGCTGACATTAACATCTCCAATTTTGATATCAGGTTTAATACCACTTTCCTTCATAATGTGATCTATATAGATAATGAATAACAGAGGGGATAATGTACATCCTTGTGTCACACCAGATTTAACATTAAACCATCTTCCTGTACTTCCTTCAATTCTAACTGCAGACTTACAACTCAAATAAAGACTAATTATTGCTTGATATAATGCCCCATTGACACCATATAACTGCAGCATATTGAATAGCTTCTCTCTTGGCACCTTGTCATATGCCTTTTCAAAATCGACAAAACTTAAATACAGATCTTTGTTATATTCCAATGCTTTCTCGACTATTTGTCGTAAAGTGAAGATCTGATCCTGACAGCCTCTATTTGGCCTGAATCCAGCTTGTTCTTCACCAAGCTTTTCTTCCACAATTCTTCTCAACCGTTTCTCAAGTATACTTGCATAGATCTTGTCAGGAACACCCAGTAGGGAAATACCTCTGTAATTCTCACATTTAGTTTTATATCCCTTTTTATATATGGGTACTATGAGAGCTCTACTCCAATCATCGGGAATTTGTCCCTCTGTCAAGGCGTTCTGAACTATGCAGTGCAGACACTGTAAGACGTTTATACCACCATACTTCAGCATTTCTGGTCGAATATCATCTACTCCTGCTGCCTTTCCACATTTCAAGCCTTTGATGGTTTTTTCTACTTCAAGTATGGATATGTATTCCTGACTGCATGCCTGGTCAGTGTTTTTTATCACTGTGCTGTCATCATTGCTTGTTTCATTTAGCAGCTTTTCAAAGTAATTACTCCATACTTCAAGGATATCTTTTTCTCCTGTTTTCATGTCACCTTTATCATCTCTAACTCCTTCTACAGCACTCTTTCCTCCATTCCTAAGCTTCTTCAACAACCTCCAGAATATTTTGCCACCTTCTTGATATTTATTTTCTATATTCTTGCCAAAGTCCTCCCATGACTTTTGTTATGCTAGTTTTATGCACTGTTTAGCTTTCTTACATTTGTCTCTGTATTTTGTAAGAGTAAAAGTTGACTTATTTGCCAGGAACTTTTGATATGCTTTCTTCTTTTCCTTCACTGCCTCTTTAACTTCCTGTGTCCACCAGGGAGTTCTGATTTTTTTATCCTTGCACACAACCTCACCACATGCCTCTCTGGCAGAATCAATCAATGTTTTCTTCAGAGTTTGCCACTGAATCTCTAAGGTTTGATTCCTGTTCTCAAACTCTTTCATTTTCTTTTCAATAATCTTTCTGTATTTTAGTCTATAGTTCACATCTGAGAGCTGCTGAACTTTTATTCGCTTTAAAACTTTCTTACATGTTATTCTTTTCAATATGAAATTCAATTTTATCCTACTCAAGACTAAATAGTGATCACTTCCAATTTCAAATCCTCTGTACACTCTGGTGTCCTGCACCAGGGAGAAAACATCACTATCAACAATAACATAGTCAATGAGACTTTTCTTATTCCTAGCCTCTTCTCTCCATGTGAATTTGTGCACATTTTTATGTTGGAACATGGTGTTAGTAATAACCAGTCCATGTCCTGAGCAGAAATCCAACAGATATTTGCCATTATTATT
Organism: Typopeltis vanoorti; assembly: GCF_054136105.1. Taxonomy (NCBI): domain Eukaryota; kingdom Metazoa; phylum Arthropoda; class Arachnida; order Uropygi; family Thelyphonidae; genus Typopeltis; species Typopeltis vanoorti. The sequence continues at coordinate 47,060,558 of NC_143562.1, read as the reverse complement.
AGCTTTGCTCTTTTCTCCAAATTTTCCCAAAATATTTTTGTATGTCTCACAATCATTTCCTACTCTGCTATTTAGATCCCCAACAAGGACCAACTTTTCCTTTTTCATTGTGTCAGCTGCTTTTTCTAAAGCGTCAAAAAATTCCTCCACTTCTACCTTAGTAGAACCTTCTGTGGGACCATAGGCACAAATAAGTCTCATTGTCCAGTTCCCCATTCTCGTATTTGCCCACGTTACTCTACTTGAGACTGAATGCCATTCAAGAAGATTAGCCTTGTATTTTGTGTTGAATACTATGGCTACTCCTTCTTTTCCTTGATTATCATTGCCTGAATATAACATTTTGTATTTATTGTTCAGAAAGATCTCACCAGTTTTGGTCTTTTTTGTTTCAGTCACCCCTATTATGTCGATCTGGTACTTATCTAATTCCTCAGCTAGCTCCATTTCTTTGCCATTCAGGCTTCTTACATTGATAGTACCGATCTTTAACTCTGGTGATGTTGAGTTGGGGTTTGTTTTCAGATTTGTTCCAGTAGCCGACTTTTCGCTGTTCGCCCTGGTTCCCTGCCGAAAACAACGGGGACCTTGTTTAACCGGGCGACGTCCCAGCCGGCATGAAATTTTGTCATGTTGTACCATCATTTTTTATTTTGGTTTAACCAATAAGAATACAATTTGGACGGCTAAATCCCAAATTGCCAGCCCATCCTCGCTCGTTCAGTATCCAAGTAGATACCCAACAGGGTGCACCACGAGAAGGTGAGGATTGGACATTAGGTCAGAAACCCTGGTCGGTTCTCCGCATTCCTTTAAAGGCTATGTGGAGGTCTTCTCTCAGTTATACAGCTTTGACCCTTAAGCACCCCAAATCAGACAATAAATAAATTTAGTGGAACAAACACCGAGTGCTTTCTTTTGAAAAATCCTGATTTCATTATTTAAATATAAAATGAAAATATTTGGAAATGACCCTATTGTTTATTGTCAATAACTATCAATAGTTTTTTAATTGACCGCTATTATATAATGTCATGTAACCTTTCCTAACCCTCCCTTAAATTCATTTGTTACTGCTTGTTACTCGATCGCAAAATAGTGAAAAGTGTGTTTTAAAAATAATATTACTATTTTGTTTGTGCCTTTTTTTGTTGGTGAATTTTTACATTCAGGTAAGTTATTTTTTAATATAATAATATATGTCATTATAGTTTTATTAGTTGTATTATATAACTGTTAATTAAACCAAATAATAAATTAAATAAATTATTAATAAATTATAAAACTATAATTTCTACCAACTTGGTATAAAAATACAGTAACAACACGATATCAACAGATACAAAATTCATCACATGCATTGATATTTTTTATTTTAAATTACCACTGAGTACGCAGTAATTTAAAATAAAAAATATCAATGCATGTGATCAATTTTAACATGGCTGAAACTCATTCTTTTATGTCAAGCGAGATAAATGAATGACTTTCAGCCATGTTAAAATTGGTGTGTGCGTGGTAATTTAAAATAAAAGGTGTTAATGCATAGCAAAAATTTGTTTAAATTCAACTTTCGTAAATTGAAAATAATTTTTAGAGTTTAAATTCTAATATCCATTATAAACTCTTAATAATTTTAATAACTATGTATATCATTTTAAAATTACAATAAAATAAAATTTTTATTTTTTTAATAAATTTTATGGCACATTATGTACATTCTAATTTTAACTATCTTTTAGCCTAAAAGTTTTAGGCAACCCATATCGAAATGTTCCATAGGAAAAAAAAGCCAGGTTGGAATTTCAAGAAAGAACAAGACAGGAAACAATTAGAGCTAAGGAGACAATCAAATGCACTTAATCAATGGTTTTAAAAATCAAATGAAGCAGAAATGTTGCAAGCCAATCCAGGCGATGAACATGCCAAAGTTAGGACAAAGGAAGATGCATCTGATGAAGAAGATCAAACAAAATTTAATTTTTTTGTTTTTTTTTCTTGGGGGGTGCTGCAGTGTCGCAGTGCTTATGTATGAGCCACCACTGCTTAAAGCAATATGTATGGTGGATGATGTCTTTATCATCTGGAAACACACTCAAAAGACCTGGAGGATTTGCTATATTTTCTGAATAATTGGCATATGAAAATAAAATTCACATTAGAAGTAGAAAAGAATGAAAAATTACCATTCCTAGACATTCTTATTAACAAAATCATCACTTAAGGATTATCATTAGAAGTCTGTAGGAAAGAACTCATACAGGCAGTTACCTACAAGCAAACTCATTTCATCTCCCTCAACAAAAAATTAGGTAAAATCGAAACCTTGAAAAATGGAGCTTTGAGCATATTAAAAAATGATGACATCAAATGAAAACAAGAACTTCAAGTTCTATTTCACTGTTCCTCCAAAATGGATACTCAAAATAGGTAATAAAGAACTTTTATTTTTTGACGAACCACCCCATGATAATACAGAAATTAATTACAAAGGCACTATTTAGTTGAATGCTATAGCTGCTTCATACTTTATTTTCTTGTGAGATTTATTTAAAAAAAAACATGAGCATTTGCTATGATATGTTACAGATTATTAAAACAAGATGTTTCCTTAACAAATCCATATTAATTTCATATCCCTATCTACCCACTACTGAATGCTTGCACTAATTACCTTTGCCAAAACTTTCAACAACCACTCCAAAAAATGCTAACTGGCCCATAATCTGCCACCTCCAATTAAGAACCCTCACTGCACTTTCCACAAATCTGGTAGTGGATGGTAAAGTTATAATGCAAATTAAACAACACATTAAAACTTTAACAGACATGCATGCAAGCACACTGATAATGCATTCAGTCCTACTGTTGGTTTTACATCAAGATTTTGTAACATCTATACATACGTACAGATAAGCATAGATTCATTATGATTTCATGATGATGGCTTATCATGATCTCTCAGTGACTGAGATGAAATATAGGATTAATTAAACATGTGTTTGATTATTTTCAGCTATGGAACAGGCACCTTTAAAGCCATATGTATGGTGGATGACATCTTTAAACAATTTACATTCATTCCATTAAACCTAATAATGAGTAAACTAGCATAAAAGCCTATAACTAGCATATAGCAACAAACTGCTTCATGGCATAAACAATGCAATAGAAGACTACTGTTGTGTCAGTAAATATCAAGAAATACTGTTATATATCAATGTTCTGTAAATTCCTAATTATTATCTTCTTTTTTTTTATTTTATTTTATTTATTCCTTTTTTTAATTAGGAATTTTTGACTGTTTGCTGTCTTACTTAAGTTATTATTTTTGATGAACCACCCCATGATAATACAGAAATTAATTACAAAGGCACTATTTAGTTGAATGCTATTTTTCATTTGATTAGACTATAATAAATTTAGTTTAATCCTTTATCCAAGTGTGAGCAAACAAAGTTTGTGCCTGAAAGTATCTTCAGGACTGGGGTAAGGTGGTACAACACCAGGCAACTCGTTGCAAAGGTGGAGCAAGCTAACATCACTCCTATCTCAGTATTTCCCATAATGCAAAACACATCTCTTTGCGGATATGTCTAATGTTATGCATTAAGGGAAGGGCCACTATCCAGACTAGTTTCGACCTTTATTGAGGTCTCTTCATTGGGAGACAGGCCCAAGTGGAGATATCAGGTAGAAGCATTAGCAAGGTCATCTCTACCTATACTTCCACAAGAAGTAAAAAATACTTAAGTTATGGTGGCAATTTTTAAAATACTTCTATTATTTGCATTTTACTTGTGTTCCATTGTCAATGTATTGAAGATGCCTTAGATATTATATTATATTATAGATATTATAGCGAAAATTTTACGCATGTTAAATTTATTTTTTTGTAATTTTTAGTTTCCATCTTTAATTTCTATGGTATAAGACCCATCATCTTATTAAGATATTTCCCCTCTGATATATTTGAATTATTCAAATTCATCATTCATTCAGGTTATTTTTGATTTATATTTGCATTTGTATGTTTTTCTTTTCCATTCCTGGAAAAGAAAAACATACAAACAAATAGATGGGACTGCAATGGATTCACCTTTTTTTTTTCTCCCCCTGTAGTCAATTAATGTGTTTACTATTTGATCTCATGGCTCAGAAAGATTAGATACATTTTCAGTGCATTGAAATATATCTAAAACAAATATAAAAAATAAACGAATATCCAAAAAGTTACTTCACTAGAGAAAAGGAAACTAATCCCCTTCCTAGATATCCACAACCACTGGTTCATTACCCTTTTCTGTTTATAGGAAACCCACACACACACAATGGAAGTTATTTACATAAGCAAAGTCATTTACATAAGCAACCCTTGCTGCTAAACTTAGGTATACTTTCTACACACTTTTTTTTAAAATACTGCATGTCTTTCCCCACCTACAACCAACACATAAGATCACAGAAAAACTATTCCTATCTCTTATATTCAGAGTGAACTGGAAGTAGTAGTTAAAATTCTCTGCAAATATAATCTCCATGCCACTTACAAACACACACATCCAACTATATCAACCTTCCTTCTTCCATTCTCCTATGTATAAAGTTCCTTGTGGCTGAAAAATTAGCCTACTTGAATAATATAAAAACTACATCCACAATCATCTGTATGGCAAGTCAGGACTAGCAGATCATGCTCTAGAAATTCCTTCCACAAGATTAAAAGGAAGAAGACAACTTTGCTGCATGAACTGCTATAGATTTGAGAGACTGTAAAATCTGCATTAGATATGAAGCAATCCCCTAACCTTAATAACTATGACTGCATTAATCTGCCAAAGATCTGGGAGATGATCATTCTTAGACTACATTTAGCTGGTCTTTTCTGAATTTACTTTGTTTTTATCTGGTTCATAGAGGACATCTCGTTTAGGACATCAATTTCTTTTCAGTTACAGTGTGAACTATTTCTTACAACCATTTAAGTGCTGTGTTTTTACCAAATTTGTAATTTGTGCTCTGTAGATAGCAGTTAGAAATTATCATTCAGGTTCTCCATGGAGTCATAAGACTCATCATGGGAGGCCCATCGTAGACAAAGTCTATCATACCACTCCTTGAACCCATTCACCATTCGAGCTCTCACCACCCTATCAGATAATGCATTCCATAGTTTACCCACCCTCCAAATACAATGCTGGTGAGCATCCTTAGTATTGCAGCAATTCTCTGGGTTACCTTCACCATTTCTGCAATATGTCCCCTGAACTTCAGGCTTCTATCAATCATCACCCCAAGATCTTTTGCCTCCTTCACTTCCTTCAGTACAGTTCCTCCAACAGAATATGCAGCCTCGCATTGATGTATCCCAAACTTCAGGACATTTCTTCTGGATTAAACTGAAACCCCCATTCATTTGCCCATTTGTCCAACTTATTCAAATCCTCCTCAAGGGCTATGATATTTGCACTATTACTAATAGCCCTAATTAACTTCCCATCATCTGCAAACAACTGAATATCCCCTTGCAATCCATTAACAATGTCATTGATATAAAGGTTAAACAATATAGGTCCCAGTATTGACCTCTCTGATATCTATACAACTCTGATACCTATCAGACAGCCAATCCGATTCACTAAACTGACATCCAAACCTATGCGCTACAACTTAAATATCAACTTAACATGTGGCACCCTGTCAAATACCTTTCCCTCAGTAACTGCTCTTGTTACTTCATTATAAAAGACAATCAGATTACTAATACAAGCATTTCCCTCAACAAATCCATGCTGACTCTCACAGATAACATTACCCTCATCTGCAGAATACGGTATATGATCTCTCACTATTTTTCCAAAATCTTAACAACTACTAATGAAATACAAACTAGTCTATAATTTAACACTTCCGTTCTACCACCAACTTATGAAATGCACTATCTTACCCTCTTTCCACATCTTGGGCACCTTTCCTGTAGCCAAACTCTCGCTAAAAAACCAAGTCAATGGAGCCATCAATTCTTTAGTGCATTCCCTCAAAACTAATGTCAAAATTCCATCCAGTCCTATTGCTTTATTGACATCCTGAGTACTCAGTATTTGGAACACAATCTCCTCTTGGCATTCTAAACCTCAAACCTGACCTATCTTTCCAGTATTAAAACCTATTTTTCCAGGATGAAATATCCCAATAAAGTATTCATTAAACAACTCCACTATGTCCCCTGCATCAGTCACTCTACTCCAATCTTTGTCTAACAATATCATTCTTCCACAATTGTTTCTTCTCCTACTGGCCACATAGCTAAAAAATTCCTTAGGATTTTCTTTGCATCTCATGGCCAATCTCTTCTCATATTCCAGTTTTGTCTTCCTCACAATACTAATCACTCTCCTGGGCTGAGTCTTATATTCTTAATGCATCTGCTCTCTGGCCTTCTCCTTATATCTCTTCCATAACTGCTTTTCACCTGCAGTTTCACCTGCAATATCCTGTTTGATGTCGTTTGTCATCCACTTTACACCAAACTATTTTAATTTTCACTCTAGGTATACTGCCATCACTGCTAATAAATATTTTTTCACAAGTTCCAATGTACTGATGACTCACCCTTCACCTCCTCCCATGGAACTGCCCCTGTCTGATTTCTAAGATTATTATAATTATCTATCTTATAATTTCGCATAAATTCCTTTTTCTTTGATACTTCTGCAAGATTATTCATCCTCCTAGTCAAAACCACATGGCTACTCTCTCCAACTGGGGGGGGAGATGCCATCTAGGTTAGAATAAGATCTTCTGATGCTGTGACCAAATCCAAAACTCTTGAACCTTGTGCAGCTTCTAATACATGTTGACTAAGATATTTCTTCCTCAATAATTCCAGAAATTCAATTATTTTACATGCAATTTCCTCTTCTCAATTTATACAGTTGTGTTAAAATCTCTCATAACAATCACTCTTTTTTTGCACTTGCTAAGCTGAAAAGCCTAAACATCTGTTCTTCACCCTCTATGCTCTCTAGCTTATAGCAACATTCCACTAAATATCCTGTCCTGCCCACATTCACCTCACACCATATGTTGTCAAAACTATTAGCAACGCTGCCCTCGAAATCCTCCAATTTGAGAGAACACAACTCATCACTTATAATAAGCACTCACCACTGTATTTGCCCTTCCTATCATGTTGAAAAACACTATACCCTGCTACTTCTATTCCTGTTGGTATATCATCTTCAATCAACCATGCCTCACTGACTGCATTAATCTTTGGACAGGCTGAAGCTATTAGCACCACCAATTTATCCCCTTTATTCTGGATACATTAGTATAAAGAATCATCAATGCGATGTCAATGTTTCTATACCTATCATTATTCACTTCAGACTACACTGGATTCTGTGTTACACTATATGTTCCCCCCTTCTCCCAAGTTACTATTTCCACAAGAGGCAACTCCAACACCATTCACCCTGATAATTCTAGTTATGAATTACTGTTATGAATTTTAAATGAATGAAATACCTTTAAGAGTTCAGTTCTCTCAATACTTAATACTGTTCCTGGTATTAAATATTTTATCATTATTAAATCACTTAAGGAACTGAACAACGTAGATACGAATATAAATTAAATTACACTTTACATCAAATCGCCAACAGTGTAAGACTAGATGTAGCTTGTGTCCTCTCCAAAGCAAGACCACCAAAAACCAACATATCCAACAAGGAATATAAAGCTCTGCAGGAAATGAGGAATAATAAAGAATAAGTTATCACCAAAGCGGATAAGGGAAATGCAACTGTAGTACTTAACCAAAAGGACTACACAGTTAAGCTTAATGCTCTTCTATTAGATCAGGCTACTCACCTCCCTATCGAATACAATCCCACCAACTCACAAATTAGAAAACTTCACAGGCTCTTTAAGAAAGTCACTTCTTGGTCTGTAGAAGTTACCAACAGATTAAAGCCGTTTAACTCTATACCCCCCCTCGTATTTACGGACTCCCAAAAATACATAAAGAAAATGTGCCATTATGTCCCATAGTGGATGGCATTGATTCCCCCACATACAAATTAGCTAAACATTTGGCCAAAGAGCTCACACACTATACTGGCAACACACCAACACACATAAAAAACTCAGCCCACTTCAAAGCCAGCATAGAAAACCTTACACTCCAACATACTGACATAATGGTCAGCTTTGACGTCTCCTCCTTATTCACAAATATCAACCTCAAGGAAACTTTAGAGCTAATCCAAGCTAAAATTTTTGTCCTGATATCTCAGCCCTATTTCAGTTCACAATGAACTCAGGCTATTTCGTTTGGCAGGGAAAATTCTACAAACAAATGCAGGGGACAGCCATGGGTTCACCAATTACTTTACAGACCTTAGAAGAAAAAGCCTTAGCCTCTGCCCCACAAAAACCAACCATATGGCTTCGCTACGTTGATGATGTGTTTGCTATTTGGCCACATGGCTCTGAAACACTCCTCTCCTTCTTAACACACACACACACACACACACACTTAAACAACCAACACCCCAGAATCAAGTTCACCCTGGAAAAAGAGGAAAACAACAGCCTCCATTTCCTAGACACACTAGTCACCCGCCAGCCTGATGCAACCTTGGTTTTCTCAGTTTATAGAAAACCCACCCATACAGGCAGATACATTTACCAACAGTCCCCCCCATGCACAACAATATGGAATGGTGAAAACACCATACAACAGGGCTAAACTAATCTGTTCTAACGACATGGCCCTAAATCACATCTACAACACTTTCTCAGCCAATGGTTACCCCCCACAAAAAATCCAAAAAATGTTAAAACCTACAAACTACAGCACCCCCTCCCCTTCCACAACAAGGATTACTAAATCCATCACCATTCCCTACATCCGAGGCACCTCAGAAAAAATTACCAAAATCTTAAAAAAACATGACCTGACCTCCTGTTACAGGCCATACAGAAAATTGGCATCCCTTATCTGCTCCACTAAAGACCAACCACTTCCCCTACACCTACCTGGTGTATACCAGGTCCCTTGCAGCTGTAAAATGTCTTACTTTGGCCAAACAGGCAGGAGAGCGAATATCAGAATTTCTGAACAAGAGAACTACATCCGTTTTCATAAGTACAGCCACTCTGGTCTTGCAGACCATGCTCTGGATATACGCCACAGAATACGGTGGAAGAAAGCTACAGTAATACACCGTAGCAAATACAAATGCGAAAGACTATTTATGGAATCAGCCTCAGCCCTAAGAAACTCTCCAAACCTCAAATAATTTGGTTGTATGTGACTGCCCCAAATTTGGGAGGCTTACATCAGCAGACCTTCAGTCCAACGGCCAAGAACACCTACTTAGCCCACTAGAGGGCACCATCAAGACTTTTAGGAGAACAATAGCTTCATCTCTTCATTCTCAGTTACTGTGTTGTAGTGCCTACATGAACGTGCCTTTTTTTTTGTAAGTTCCTTTTGAAGATGGCAACGTGACATTGCCGAAATATCGGAAATATTTATTAAAGTGTAATTTAATTTATATTCATATCTACGTTGTTCAATTCCTTAAGTTATTTAATAATGCATAACCAACGTATAAGCCTTTCTACGAGAATTAAATATTTTATCATTTCCTCTCCAGATGATATACACTGACAGGCCATCATTTGATAGCACATGCAGAATGATATTAAAGTTTCATAGTTACATCAATGGCACTAGTGTCGCCGTAGCACGTGGCAGTGAATGTCAGTTGTGCTGAAGAAAGTGAGTTTTTAATCGGTGAATAATCCGTTTTTTTTTTTACATTTTTGAGTGCTAAATTGTTTCTCTGGAATACAAGTGTACTATAGTGGTTGTTTTTTGAAGTTAGTGCTGTCACGATATTGTGCGTTTTGTTTACCGAGAAGACGGGGCGGATGCATAATGGTGGAAGACAAGATGAAGCTAAGTTTTCATTAATGTATTTAGTTTTATTTCATTTTATTTAGTGTACTTAATGTTTTGTTTTGCTTGTAATTGTTTACTTATTTAGTGTTTATTTATTTTTGATTTTGAATAATTAAAGATTACGCTAGTAGTCCCTCGGCGGTAATGAATGATGGCGGATTCAGCTGCAATCGCAAATGGCGTGTCGCCAAGTCCTCTGCCATTTGGGCACTCTATTATAAGCAATATAATAAGGGAGTTTGTGGCATACAGTATTTGTGGCATGTATGCGTCTCGGGAACTGGATGTCTGGCTTGTGTGAGAGAGGATGGGGTGCGTGTGTGTTTAAAGTGCAGGCAGTGAGAGGAAATAAATGCAGCAGATATTTCAATAACTGACCTTGTTGCTCCAGGAAGGAAATGAATACAGGAAGACAAGTAGTGTGATAGGAGAGAATGAAGAAAAAAATGTGAATGAGAAAATAATAGTTGATAGTGTAGAAGGCATGAGTGACTGTGAATGTTTAGATGGTTTTGTTTGGGATAGTGAATTTCGATTTACAGTGACTGACCTGCAGAGGAAGATAGAGGAGCTGAAAGAGGAGGTGGAATGTCTTGGGATAAGTATGATATGTATGAAAGATGAGATTAGAAGAATGGAAGAGATAAATGCAAGGAAAATCGGAGTAGGGGAGAGAGAGAGAGTTTTTGGAATGATAGGAGAGGAGAGAAATTTGTGAATGACAAAAGAAGAGAGAATGGAATTGGAAACGGAGAGAATGGAAACAGGAGAGAGAGGTATGGAAGTGCTAGAAGAGGAGAGAATGGAAACAGTAGGAGAGACGGAATGAGAGAGAGAGTTGTGGGAATGCTAGAAGAGGAGAGAATGGAAACAGTAGGAGAGATAGAATAAGAGAGAGGCAGGGGAGTGCTAGAGGAGGAGAGAATGGAAACAGTAGGAGAGATGGAATGAGAGAGAGAGGTATGGCAGTGCTAGAAGAGGAGAAAATGGAAACAATAGGAGAGAGGGAATGGTAAGAGGTATAATGTATGGGGACTCAATGATCCGTGGTGTTCAAGATAGGATGCGTGAGGAGTGTTTGCCAGGAGGAACGATAGAAAGGGTAGCTTTGGCAGTTAAGAGAGGTGAAAGGGTGGATGAGATGATTGTGATGGTGGGAACAAATGACTTGAGTGGTGGTGTAAATAGGGCAGCAAGAGATATGAGATTCTTGCTTGAGGTGGTATGAAAGAAGACACAGAGAGGAGAGATAGTGTGTGTGTGTTGCCTAGGTATGATAATGACGAACTGAGCAGAGGAGCGGTAATATTGAATGACATAATAGCTAGAATGTGTGATAATAGAGGACTGGAATATGTGGATGCTTGGAGTGCGTTTGAGGACAGAGAGGAATTGTATGCAAGAGACCACTTACATTTGAATGAGGAAGGACGTAGGCATCTGGAGAGATTGCTTTTCTGAAAAAGTCAGTGTGTCTCAGGGAGGATGGTAGCAGGGGTGGCCTCTTGTGGGAATGGGTACTTGGGAGAAGAGGGATGACATCAGGTAACACTGAGCTCGGTGGAGTCTAGAGGGGATAATGCTGGGTATAGAAACAACGGCATTTATATTCTATATACTAATGCCAGGAGTATCCGGAATAAGGGAGAGGAATTGGTGGCGCAGATAGCATAAGCCAGGCAAAAGATTATTGGGATCGCTGAGACATGGTTGACAGAAGATAATATAATAACAGGAATAGAAGTCGCTGGGTACAGCATTTTTTGGCAGGATAGGAAGGGAAAGCGTGGTGGTAGAGTACTGCTTATGATAAGTGATGACCTATGTCCTCAAAGAGTGGAGACTTTGTAAGGCAGTGACACTAATGATTTTGAAAGCATATGGTGTGAGGTAGACGTGGGCAAGACAGGATATTTAGCGGAGTGTTGCTACAGACACAGGAGTACAGAGGGTGGGGGACCAGGAAATGTTTATTTAGACAGCTGAGTTTGGCAAGTGCAAGAAGAATGATTGTTATGGGAGATTTTAACTACAGTAGTATAAACTGGGGAGAGGAAGATGCATGTAGCAATAAGGGAATGGAATTTCTAGAATTCTTGAGGGACAAATGTCTTAGCAACATGTAATAGATGGAACAAGAGGTTCAAGAGTTTTGGATTTGGTTATAGCATCAGAAGAGTTGATAATAACTGAGATGACATCTCTCCCACCAGTTGGAGAGAGTGACCATATGGTTTTGACTTGGAAAATGAATAGACATGATGGAGTCTCAAAGAGACGGGAACGTATGTAGAATTATAAGGCAGGTGATTATAAAAGTCTAAGACGTCAACTTGGGGAAGTTTCATGGAGGGAGGAATTGGAAGGCCGGGATATCATTAGTGCGTGGGAAATTATGAAAGAATATTTGTTAGCAGCAATAGTAAGTTGTATACCACGAGTGAACAAGAGGACACAATTTGGATTAAAGTGGATGACAAACAATATTAAACAGGAATTGCATGCGAAAAAGAGGCTGTGGAAGAGATATAAGGAGACAGGAGAAGAGAAGATGCATGTAGAGTATAAGACACAGGCCAGAAGAATGACTAGTATGGTAAGGAAGACGAAACTGGAATATCGATATCGACTGGCGTTTTTAAAGCAGTGTAGGGACAGCGATATCACTCCTAATTGCATCAGGCTAAAGAGAAAATTCACTTCAACAAAGGCACAAAGAATATACCACCGCATAGAGAAAGCACTACTGAGAGAGCAGATCCAAGCTACCAGAAAGAATCTAGCCGCTACACAAAACCAGCTGCTAAAAGAAAAAACGGAGCTGTCTAGCTACTTAAACGCAGATATCTGGATAATCCTAGAAAGGATTACGGACAACACAGCAAACCACATCCAACAAACGAAGAAAGAAAACCTAATTTCCAAATTTCAAAGACTAAAAGAACGACAAAACCAGCCGCCATATTCAAAGTTTGCCACAGTGAACAAGAACAACCAACCAGAAGCAAGAAACAACAGGAGCCACCAATCACCCACAGGTATCAATAACATAATTAACCTATCTAACCACGCTCTAAACAAAGACGAAATCTCTATACTTAACAAAGGTTTAAATTTTGCTATAGCACCAAAAACGATAGACAAACTTGAAGTTATTTGTAATATGGAAAGAGGCCTAAGATTCATACCTAATAACATAGCAGACAAAATATGTATAGAAACTGCGAACATTTTAAACCATAACAAAACAATAATAAGCAACATAACTAAACACGAATTAACAGCGATAAAATCACTTAAAACAAATCCAAATATAGTAATAACCAGAGCTGATAAAGGAAATGCCACTGTCATTTTAAACCGTACCACTTATATAGAAAAAATGAATCTGCTGGTCTCTGACAATAACACATACAAACTAGTTAACTACAACCCAACTAACAGAACAAAAAACAAAACGGAGAAACTACTTAAATCTACCACATGGCCCGAAGATACAATCAAAAAACTGTTCCCTCATTATGCGCGCTCCACTAGAATTTACGGGCTACCAAAAATTCACAAAGAAAACACCCCACTAAGACCTATCATTGAAGGAATTGATAGCCTGACGTATCACTTAGCCAAAAAATTAGCGGCAACACTCAAGGAGTTGGTAGGTCATTCCCCTTCCTATATCAAAAACACACAACACTTCATAAACATCATCAAAGACATTACATTAGAAAAAGATGATTTATTAGTCAGTTTTGACGTCTCTGCCCTCTTTACGAATGTCCCAATCAATGACACAATCCTTCTCCTACAAAACAAATTCCCTCCAGATATCACGCCGCTTTTTGCGCATGCATTACCGTCGGGTTATTTTGTATGGCAAAATGCCTTCTACTTACAAAAAGAAGGCACAGCCATGGGCTCGCCATTATCCCCCCCCCCATTGCTAACTTTTACATGGAACATTTTGAGCAACTTGCCCTAGATTCCTCCCCTCTAAAACCCAAAGTCTGGCTTAGATACGTTGATGTTTTCGCAATCTGGTCCCATGGCCGCCAGACACTAGACACATTCCTTAGCCACCTAAACAAACAACACAAACGCATACAGTTCACAATTGAAATTGAAAAACACAACACACTTCCATTTCTAGATACACTTGTCACACGTCTTCCCTCGGGCAATCTTTCCTTCACTGTTTACTGAAAACCGACACATACGGGACAATATATACACATAAACTCCTACCACCACCCAACACAAAAGCTAGGTGTCATTAACACGCTAAAATACAGAGCTCAGACGATTTGTTCCAGTGAACAGGCACTGAAAAACGAGTTTAAAATTATCAGTAGTAACCTACAAAAAAAAGGATACAGCCAAAATACTATAAACAAAATTCTCTACAAAACCACAATAAAAAACAAAGACAAACCAGACTACAGTAAAACTATAACCATTCCCTACATTAAAGGAATATCAGACAAAATAAACAGAGTACTACAAAAGTACAACCTCAAAGCCACCTTTAAACCTCCTGCAAAATTAAAAAACTTACTTAACTCATCCAAAGACCCACTCCCTCCACTAGCTCACCCTGGAGTATACCGGATTTATTGTACTTGCAACATACCATATATAGGAGAAACAGGAGGCACTATTCCTATTAGACAAAAAGAACATAAATGACACATTAAATATAATAATTATGGTGAAGCTGGCCTTTCTGATCATGCCCTGAATACTTTACACAGAACTGACTGGAAAACCACCAGCTGTCTACATCACACTAAAACTTGGTATGAACAGAAATTCAAGGAAGCCTGTGAGATTATCAGGAACCACCCCAATCTGAACAACAATGATGGTTTAAAAATCCCAAACATATGGAAGGTATATATTCGACCTTCCTCACCAAGAACAACTATAAACAGGACTGTAGAAAAATCCAGTATTGTAAATCAAAAATAAGAATTGTAATACTAAAAATAGGACACCAATTGTTTGTGAAAACCATCTAAAAGAATGTTTATTCCTGTCATTGTAAAAATAGAATTTAGCTTGATGTAAAAATTTATTTTTTATTTTATTTTATTTTTATTTATTTTATTTTATTTTATTTATTTATTTATTTATTTTTCTCACCAGAGGTCACGCCAGTAGAATAACACGTGATCAAATCATTGTTTCTCTAGCTTACAGTTAATGATGTAACTCAGCTTGTTCTGTATACTTATGTACACTCCAGATGATGATCTTGATGTGAAGATCGAAACGTCGGGATAATAAAAAAAGTTTTTTAATACGATTGTAAATTCCATAAAAAAGTTTTAAAATGAATGCTGATCACCGTGTAACCCTAAAAGAAAGAATTATAAAAGGAGTGGATGTTAAGATGGGAAGAAAGAGAGGCCATGAAGGGTATGAGGAATAGATTTTTTGCATGTAAAGTTATTGGTGAGTAGAATGCATTGTGAATGCAGGGAGTGTTTTCTCCAAAAACAACTTCAAAGCTCATTATGATAGACATGTTGCTAGTTGAGTGGGCCTCCCACGAAGAGTCTATTTACTACATGAGGTTACCAAAATAACAATAATATCCCGAACAAAAACCCAGCAGGCATTTAATATTATTAGCTATGTGCTTTTCTCCAAATTTTCCCAAAACATTTACTATATGTCTGGTAATAATTTCTTACTCTGCTGTTAGATCTCCAACCAGGACCAACTTTTCCTTTTTTTCATTGTGCCTGCAAAAATTCCTCCATTTCTTCCTTGGTAGCACCTTCTGTGAGACCATAAGCAGAAATAAGTTTTGTGCTTATGTGTCTAGTTCCACATTCTGATATTTGCCCACACCACTCTAGTTGATATTGCCTGCAATTCAAAAAGATTATCATCATATTTAGTGTTGAATACTATAGCTACTCCTTCTTTTCCCTGATTGTTATTGCCTGAATATAACATTTTGTATTTGTTGCTTGGAAAGATCTCACCTGTGTCTTCTTCATTTCACTCACACTTATTATGTCAATCTGGTACTTATCCAATTCTTCTGCATTCCATCTGTTTTCCATTGGTGCTTCTTACTTTGATAGTACCAATCTTGAACTCTGTACTTGAATGCTGATATTGAGTTGAGATGTGTTCCAGTAACTGACTTCGCGATGTACTCCCTGGATGCCTGATGAAAACAATGGAGACCTGGTTTAACTGGGCGACACGCCAGTTGGCATGATATTCTGACATGTTGTACCATAATTTTACATTGTGGTTTAAGCCAATGAGCATATGATTTGGTTGGCTAAATCCCAAATTGCCAACCCATCCTCATTCATTCAGTAAGCAAGTAGATAACAGGATGTACCACGAGAAGGTGAGGATTGAACATTAAGTCAGAAGCCCAGGTTGGTTCTCCGTATTCCTTAAAAAGTCTACATGAAGATCTTCTGCCAGTTATACAGCTTTGATCCTTAAGCACCTAATCAAAATTTATTTATTTATTTAACAGATTGGTTTATTATCTGTGAGGTCTTAAATACAGTCAGGCTCTAACATTTTTGTTTTCTGAGGCACATCCTATCTACATAAATCTATATAGATCTCTGAGTCTTTTTCGCTGCTGTTTTTTGTTTTTAAACATCTCTTTTGTTACTCTTTTATCTCTCATTCTGTTTAAGCAGATATCAACAAAAAACAGTTTTTCTTAAACTGTTTTTTGTTTTAATTCCACAGCTAGATATGAAACTAGCTGTGGAATTAAAAATTCCATCTAGACATAACTAGATGATCAGCACGATATCAGATGCTCTGTTACTTAATGGTTTTACTATTTGGTTATGGAGATTCTAGAAGGAACACTCCCTGTAAGATAGTTCCATATTAAAATGACAGTCAGTTATAACTTTTATAAATTTCAGAAGAAATATGAAAAAAAAAAAAAAAAGTCCAGATTTCATTTAGTATAGTAACTGTACAAAATGAAATCATGGGGCTTTATTAGATTTCAGTGCAAATATGAATGAAAGAAACTTAATTATTAGAATTGAATGGTGTATGCAAAGCTAATCCTTCAATTCTAATAATTAAGTTTCTTTCTGTTATTTTCATTTTTAATATGGTTCATTTTCAATTTACTTCAAAAATCTTCTATAAACTGATACTAGTTTTAAATCAAATGTTTTATTTTAATCCCACTCTCAGATCCACATCTTAGAAGACTTAGACTGATAATTTAATATTTGAGCTAATTTATGTGGCCTATTGGTCAGCATAAATTTAACAGACCACTTCCATCACATCAGTGTTTCTGATACTAAAACTTTGCCAATGTTGCCTTCACTCATCTGTTTCATTCATATTTGCACTGAAATCTAATCAAGTCCCATGATTTCATTCCTTGTAGTACAATCACTGATATCTGAATGTTTTTTTTCCACATTTCTTCTGAAATTTATAAAGGCTATAACTGACTGTCATTTTAATATAGAACTATCTTACAGGGAGTGTTCCTTCTAGAATCTCAAAACCAAATAGTAAAACCAAATAGTTACGTGTAGATGGAATAGAGATCTCATTGATCAAAATATTAATTTCACAGCTAGTTGCGAGGAATGCAATACAAATATATATTTATTATTTTAAAAAAAATTTTTTTTTACACAATTCTCCTGCTTGGAGATGGTGATTGTTCAAGAAAAACTGTATTTTTTTTTAACCTGCTTTGCTATTAAGTGTTTGCTACCTTTTTTAAATTTTAATTAAACTTAAATTTTCCATGTCCTCAAAAATCAGTATACAATATCAGTGTTAGTATTATAGTGTCAATGAACAATGGATTCTTCAAAATCTGAAGTATTTCCACCACAAATTTAATAAATATGATTATACTGCTTAAAGTGATCCACCTATCTGTTGCTCACAACAAATGTTTTTCATTTTGGTAATAATTTGTATAGAATTTTATGGCTTTTTCTTTTCATTCATCAAGGAATGGTGACAAAGTTCTCAAGCAGGCTGCAGCCATAACAAAGTAGCCTCTTAATCATTGCTAAAATACAAACTGCATAATACAGTGTTTATAAAGTTTTGTGTGACTGTAATCGACCTTATTTTGGCCAGACAGATAAATCTGTTTCGCTTCGTCTTGAGGAACATAAACGTGACATCTCTTACAGTAGAACACGAGCGAGTGCCCTTTCCAGTCATGTCCTCTTCTTGGAAAACCCTAACCTTGAAGAACAGCCACATCAAGTTGACTGAGAACGCACTACTAATTTATATATGCAAGGATGAATTTGAAAGAAGAATTATCGAATCAAAAGAAATAGTTCTGGACCCTTCACATTTGAACAACAATCTAAGCTGCAATCCTGATTCCCATAGCGCAGTAATCCAGTACTGGTGCTCTAAAATTAGCTGTCGCACACATTCAACTCATGCCAACGGTAGCATGCGGTCACCTATTCAAATATGACTGTTACTATTCTACTTTTTATTAAGCTGGAAAGTCCATGTTTTTTACCTTGTTATTTTTATGTCTTATGTTTTTTATTTCTCACCTGAAGAAGTCGGAGCACCGATGAAACTAGTTGTGATGTATTAAAGGTTTTTGTTATACTTTCTCGGGTTCTAGTCAGTTAAATTTATTTTTATAAATATAATATATATATATATATATTGAGGGATGTAATGCTCGAAACTGTGAATACAATTTCCTTGGTCAAAAATTAACAAATGATGGCAGAATCCAGGGAGAAATAGACATGAAACTGGTATGAAGTGTATTTAGTAAAAACTATAATATCTTTAGGAGCACCTTACCTTTATATGTAAGGTGCTCCTAACCAGTGCACTCTTACCTATGGATCAAATATTTGGACACTTACCCAGAGAGACATCCAAAGGCTGGAGACCACTTAGAGAAGCATGCAGAGATGCGTTATGAATTGCAAGAAGGGACAAGAAATGGAACAAATGGATAAGAGGAATGACTTAAGTGTGAAAACCAAATAATGGAAATAGGCAGGAAATCGACCAATGATGGACTACAGAAATCATAAAGTGGATCCCCAGAGACTCTAAAAGACCTAGAGAATGATCATTTTGCTGATGGAGGGATGAAATTAGGAAACACAGAGTGGCATGAAAACAAGCAACCCAGGACAAGACCAAATGCAGAAATCTTGGAAAGATCTCCATCGAGCAGTGGACTGAGAGGGTTAATGATGATGTAACTGCACTATAAGAAACTGACAAAGATGGAATCTGAAAGTGTCAATAGACAGAATGAAGTTGAGAACACATGCCACAAAAAAAGCAAAACAAAACAAAGGATCAATAAGATGATAGAAACACACTGATATGACTGCATCTGGAATACTCTGCCCAAATTTAGTAGAAAAGGTTTCATGAGGAAGTGGTGGGAATGATGCAGAGGTGGATAACCAAGCTGATATTAGTGTGTGAAATGTTCGCTATGAAGGCATTAAAATGCCTGCAGGTTGTTAAAGTTTTGTTGATATGCAAAAAAAGGAATGGTATGAAAAAAAAAAGTTCTAAAGGGATTCAATACAGGACAGAATGGAAGAAAACAAGAGATCATTATTGAAAACAGACTTCTGTGGAGATGTCCGAATAATTTCCAGCTTGGTTAGTTGGTGAACAGTATCTCTGTTCTTCAACCAAGAGGCCATGGATTTTAATCCCACTATAACAAAGATGTCTGTGAATGGCTTTAGGTGAATGCCTCTATAATGGGATGCTTGGATTAGCCAACCTTTACTCTTCTCAAACTAATTTACAATTGGTTTGCAACCTTTCACAAATGAGATTCACACAAAAAACAAAGGTTGAAGGCTCACACACAAACAAATTTAATTTTAATTTAATTTTGGATTCCAAATTATCTTGAAACTTTAAATATCCATTGTCTTATATTTTAAAATTTTCACTTTCATTCAAACAAAACCAACTTCACTAGATGCTAATACTACAGAAACTAAAATATTACAAATAACAAAATCAGATAAATTTTAAAAGAATGTAACTACCTTCTTTCAAATACTGATGAAGCAAAGATGACAAGCATAATAATCGTACAGAATCACTGAGTAAGAAATGCTGTGGTATTAAAGATGCACATGTTGGCAGCATAAATATCTTCCATATGTATGTACATAATAATATGTAATGATATATTACTAAATTTATATCACAATTAAGCAAAAGCTTTTCATTTCTTGAAGGAAAAAACACACAAAATGCAAATACTTTATATTAACTACATTATAATTCTAGTGGTAAGACTTATACGTTGGTTAGACATAACTGGTAATTAATTTACGGAATTAACAACGCATATAAAGTAAATTAATTAAAGATAACTTTAATGAATCACTTCTATATTTCGACAATGTCACATTGTCATCTTCAGGAACATAAAGATATGGTATTTGCACTACAGGAACTAACAAAGCAAATGAGGAAGAAATTAAGACCCTCATCCTAATTTCTTGGCCTGTGGAAGTCACCAACAAGCTTAAACCTTATAACTCTAGACCCCCCCGATTATATGGACTCCCAAAAATACATAAACAAAATGTGCCATTACGTCCCATAGTGGATGGCATTGATTCCCCCACATATAAATTAGCCAAACATTTAGCCAAAACGCTCACACACTACACTGGCAACACACCATCACACATAAAAAACTCGGCCCACTTTAAAGCCAGTATAGAAAATCTCACACTCCAACACACTGACATAATGGTCAGTTTTGACGTCTCCTCCCTATTCACTAATGTCCCACTCAAAGAAACCCTTGAGCTCATCCAAGCCAAGTTTCCTCCCGATATCTCAGCCCTATTTCAGTTCACGATGAACTCAGGCTATTTCGTTTGGCAAGGAAAGTTCTACAAACAGATAGAGGGGACAGCCATGGGTTCACCACTTTCCCCACCCTTGGCCAATTTCTTTATGGAGACATTTGAAGAAAAAGCCTTAAACTCCGCCCCACAAAAACCCACTATTTGGCTTCGTTATGTGGATGATGTGTTTGCTATTTGGCCACATGGCTCAGACTCACTCCACTCCTTCCTAACACACTTAAACAACCAACATCCCAGAGTCCAGTTCACCTTAGAAAAAGAGGAAAACAACACCCTCCCCTTCCTAGACACTTTAATCACCCGCCAGCTTGATGGATCTTTGGTTTTCTCTGTTTACAGAAAACCCACCCACACTGGCAGATACATTCACCAGCAATCCCCCCCCCCTCACAACAATATGGGGTGATAAAAACACTATATAACAGGGCAAAATTAATCTGCTCAGATGACAAGGCCCTGACTATGGAACTAAACCACATCCTCAACACTTTCTTAGCCAATGGCTATAACCCCAAAAAAATCCAAAAAATACTAAAACCTGAAAACCACAACCCCCCTCCCCCCCTCAACAATAAAGACTACACCAAGTCTATCACTATCCCCTACATCCAGGGCACCTCTGAAAAAATAACTAATATCCTCAAGAAATATGACCTTACTTCCTGTTACAGACCATATAAAAAGTTGGCATCCCTTATCTGCTCTACCAAAGACCAACCACTTCCCCTAGACCTACCTGGTGTATACCAGGTCCCTTGCAGCTGCAAATTGTCCTACTTTGGCCAAACAGGCAGAACAACAAATATCAGGATTTCAGAACACAAAGACTACATCCGGTTTCACCAGTACAGCCGCTCTGGGCTGGCAGACCATGCCTTAGATACCCACCATAAAATTCGTTGGAAGAAGACAAAAATAATCCATCGCAGCAAGTTTAAATACGAAAGATTATTCAAAGAATCTTCAGCAGCTCTAAAAAACGTTCCTAACCTCAACAAATTTGGGTGCATGAAACTGCCCCAAATTTGGGAGACTTTCATTATGAGAACTTCAGCCCAACGGCCAAGACTACCAAATTAGCCCGCAAGAGGGCACCATTAGGACTTTAGGAACAAAATTAGTGTCTTAATTTCTTCCTCATTTGCTTTGTTAGTTCCTGTAGTGCACATACCATATCTTTATGTTCCTGAAGATGACAATGTTTATATTGTCTTCTCCTGAGGCCTTTCCTGTTTTGCTTTGGGTTAATGCTTCAGTTAATTCTTCTAGAGTGATGATTTCCAAGTTGTCCAAGATGTTTACAAAGAGTGGTTTTCTGTTTTGAATGCTTTCATCATACCACAGACCTTGGTAGTAATTTTGCCATGTTTCTAGCTTAATGGTATTAATATCTGTTTTTTTTTAGTTTCATTATTTAGATCTTTAAGGATTTTATGTGTGTTAGGTCTTTTAAGTGTACAGTTTCTCTCTAATTTTGTTACAAAAGTGTTCCATCTGTTTCTGTTTATGCTGCATGCTGCTTTTGCTATTGCTTTTTTTCTGCTGTATTCGATTTTTGATTCTATTGTTTTCAGATTGAACCAGTTTTTATATGCTTTTTTCTTTTCTTCAATAATGCATTTAATTTCATCATCCCAGTCCTTAAGCCCTCTTTTTCTTTTCTTTTCCATTTATCTTTGTTCCTAAACTCTCTTTTGCAGCATTTGTCATTATGATTTTTAGGTTTGACCATTCTTCTTCTATGTTCTGATTTTCTTTTATATTTATCATCCAGTTCTTTATTATTTTTTGGTACAAATCTCAAATACTGTTGTCATCTAGAAGCTAACCTTGAAGGATTCAAAATTCCTATTTTCCTTATACTTTTTTAGTTGTTTTCCATCTCGGTTCCCATTTTATTTTTTTCAAAGGGTTTAAGAGGTAATGATCTAATTCTATTTCAGATCCTCTGTATACTCTTGTATTTATTATCATTTCTGACATTTTAATATTGCTGATTATGTAATCGATAATGCTTCTTGTGTCTCTTGCTTCCCAGGTATATCTGTGGATGTCTTTATGTTGAAGAAGGCATTCATTATTTTAAGGTTATTTATTACTTATAGTAAAATCTCTTAATCTATTTCCATTCCTGTTACAGTTAAGTTCTCCTATAGGTCCTATGTTTGGTTTATACGGTTTATTGCCAATTCTTGCATTAAGGTTGCCCATTACCAAGATGTGATCCTTAGGGAGTGGTCTTATTTAAAATGTTTTGCAGCTGTGTATAAAAGCTTTCTGAGCTTTTATACTTCTTCAGGTGTGTAAATTCCAATTACTGTCATATAGCCTCTGCCTATTTTAATTCTCATTTCTATTATTCTATCACTCCAAAAGTGGTTACAGGGTCCCTCACTCATGGAGGACATTGTAACCTCTAGAGAGCATGTCCCTTGGATGGCAGATAGGGGAGCCCACCAGATATGGTAGGGGTGGTCTGAATATGTTGAATAAGAACTCGTGGACCAACACGGGGCTATAATCCTGATAGCAAGGGAAGTGGCTTTCCTATGGTCCCCTAGCTGGGTCTATCCTCTCTTCCCTCTTCTTTGATGTTGGCCCTCTTGCTCTTTAAAACTTTCCTATATGGCATTCCTCAGCGCCAATTATTATAACTCATGACCCTAATGCTACTAGAGTAATTGAGGGCTATGGATCATTCTATTTCTATCTCTAATCTATCTCTATGTCTTCTCTTTAAAATTTCTTCCTACCACTTTAAGGCAAGCTTGAAGGCCCCAAGATGGCAGCCCCATCACAAAGTTAGACTGCAGATGGCTAGTAACCCTCTCAGTCGAAATTATAACCACTAAAAAGACTCCTAAAGATAGTAAACGGACAGAGTTTTTTTGGTAGCGAACCAGTCTGGAATAAGGATTTGAGAAGAAATGGGTAAAAATATAAAATGATAAAATATGTTTTAACTTATTTTTTGTTTATATATATATATATATATGTTACAGGCCGAAACTAGTAGTGTGTTTATATTAAAACTTTTTTACTTAAATCTCGGTTATAGTCATTTAATTCTTCATAAAACTATGTATGTTAACTGAGTCAATGATCATTCTGTCATATATATATATATATATATATATATATATATATATATATGATTTCTACTCATGAAAAGTTCAGAGTTCTCAATTCAAGAAAGTGCAATTAACTGTAGGCTATGTCCAGCTGACTTTATGATACAAGGAAAGACTTGTTACAGCATGCATTTATACTTATTTTGTTGCATATCAGTATTACAGTCATCTATCTGTGCTAATCCCACCAAAGTCCGTAAATAAAAAAATACACATATATAAAAACTAAATTACATATCAAATTATTATATCTGCTTTATACACAGTCCAATCAAATTATGAAACCTGTTATTTCAAAATCAGCCATTCCATGGAGTACTCATATAATAATGAAAGCCAGTATACATGAATGAACAGTATATCACGTTGGCAGGGGAGCAAAATTATGGCATGAGAGATGTCTTCTTGAGAATCTCTTGGAGTCCTGATACCCATAGCCTTTACTATGAATATTGCAAAGTATCTATCCATTGTAGCTGATTATTTACACTTTCATGGGAACCAGAACCACATTCTCATGATACAAGTGTATTACAGAAAGAAAGCGTACCATGCAACACTGCCATTTGAGCAATTTGCCAACCACAACACTGAGTTCCGGGTGTTACTAGCACTGCCAAACTCACTAGACTTGAATCTCACAGATCTCTGGGATTGTGAATCAAGAAATCTGTTCATTTCAATCCTCAACTCATCACACACACTCACAGGTCTATGGAAAGTAATCCTGACATACTTTATGCAATACGTTTTAGAATCCAGGGCATGCTGTGGCAGTTCTGACAGCAAGAGGGGACCTGTGAACTATTAGATTATTCATAATATTTTGAATGGACAGCATATTTGTTAATGCAATATTTCTCAATGAATTTGAAGTATA
This sequence comes from Typopeltis vanoorti, assembly GCF_054136105.1. NCBI lineage: Eukaryota > Metazoa > Arthropoda > Arachnida > Uropygi > Thelyphonidae > Typopeltis > Typopeltis vanoorti. The sequence continues at coordinate 47,035,685 of NC_143562.1, read as the reverse complement.
TATCTCTGAAAGAAAATGTAGAACAGGATCAGATCTTCACTTTACGACAAATAGTGGAGAAATCACTGGAATATAACAAAGATCTGTATTTAAGTTTTGTCAATTTGGAAAAGGCATATGACAAGGTGCCAAGAGAGAAGCTATTCAATACACTACAGTTACATGGTGTCAATGGGGCATTATATCAAGCAATACTTAGTCTTTATTTGAGTTGTAAGTCAGCAGTTAGAATTGAAGGAAGTACAGGAAGATGGTTTAATGTTAAATCTGGTGTGAAACAAGGATGTACATTATCCTCTCTGTTATTCATTATCTATATGGATCACATTATGAAGGAAAGTGGTATTAAACATGATATCAAAATTGGAGATGTTAATTTCAACTCTTTGCTTTATGCAGACGATATTATACTTCTAAATAAATCCACTACAAGTCTGCAAGATTCACTGACTAAATTGAATAACTGTTGTAATAGATATGGTATGAAGGACAGCAGTAAAAAGACAAAGACAATGAAAATAGGCAGAATCATTGAAAATGTCAACTGTGTTGTGAATGGAGAACCTGTGGAAGAAGTGAAACATTTCAGCTACTCAGGCACAATTTTTAGTGAAGATGGTAAATTCAATATAGAAATAGACAACAGAATCAGCAAAGCTGGTATGGTTTATGTTCCTTTATGTTCCTGAAGATGACAATGTGACATTGTCGAAATATAGAAGTGATTCATTAAAGTTATCTTTAATTAATTTACTTTATATGCGTTGTTAATTCCGTAAATTAATTACCAGTTATAACTACATTATAAATAAACCCATTTGCAACAGCATACTGGCCAAGCTCTTAATAACAGTGACATTCTCTGAGAGTTAACCTTTCTTTCTCCCCACACCCCCTCCTGACATCAATAGGTAAAAATCATCTTCTTCCTTTCCAGGCTTAATAGGCCAAGTGGCCTGTTCTGGACTCAATTCCATCTTTTAAAGAGTAAGAATTTGTTTAGGTATTCTGTTTCTATTCATTCTGAGTATGTGTTCTTTCCATTTTTCTCTGTAGCAAATAACTGCTTCATTTAGGGAGTTTGTAATTCCGAGTAATGTTGTACCATCATTTTTTATTTAAATTTTTTTAAATTTTAAATTTTTTAATAAAAAGGGAAATAAAACTGAATGTGAGAATTATAGAGGTATTTCCCTACTGAGTGTTCCTGGCAAGATCTACGCAAGTATACTTGAGAAACGGTTGAGAAGAATTGTGGAAGAAAAGCTTGGTGAAGAACAAGCTGGATTCAGGCCAAATAGAGGCTGTCAGGATCAGATCTTCACTTTACGACAAATAGTCGAGAAAGCATGGGAATACAACAAACATCTGTATTGTCGATTTGGAAAAGGCATATGACAAGGTGTCAAGAGAGAAGCTATTCAATACGCTGCAGTTATATGGTGTCAATGGGGCATTATATCAAGCAATACTTAGTCTTTATTTGAGTTGTAAGTCAGCAGTTAGAATTGAAGGAAGTATAGGAAGATGGTTTAATGTTAAATCTGGTGTGACACAAGGATGTACATTATCCCCTCTGTTATTCATTATCTATATGGATCACATTATGAAGGAATGCTGTATTAAACCTGATATCAAAATTGGAGATGTTAATGTCAGCTCTTTGCTTTATGCGGATGATGTTATACTTCTAAATAAATCCGCTACAAGTCTGCAAGATTCTCTGACTAAATTGAATAGATGTTGTAACAGATATGGTATGAAGGTCAGCAATAAAAAGACAAAGACAATGAAAATAGGCAGAATCATTGAAAATGTCAACTGTGTTGTGGTAAAACAAGTAAAACATTTCAGCTACTTAGGCACAATTTTTATTGAAGATGGTAAATTAAATATAGAAATAGACAACAGAATCAGCAAAGCTGGTATGGTGGGAAGTCAATTGAATAAATTCATATGGAATAAGAAAGAAATTAGTCAGAACACTAAATTAGCTATACAAGATAGTGTTCAAACCAGTTTTAACTTATGGATCTGAGAGTTGGGTCAGAAGTAAAACACTTGACCAAAGACTAGAGACCGCAGATATGAGAGTCCTGAGAAAGATTAGAGGTGTGAACAGATGGCATCAATGGGAATATCATATTAAAAACGAGGATATTAGGAAAGAACTTGACATTGTCAGCATCCAGGAATGCGTTAGCAGAGCTAATCTCAGGTGGTATGGTCACTTAAATAGAATGGGAGAGGAAAGATTAGCAAAACAAGTGTTCTCTGCCAGGTTGGCAGGAAAACGACCCAGAGGAAGACCAAGATATAGGTGGATTGATACGGTACAAAGTGCCTTAGACGATAGAAATATAAGATCTGATAATGTTGGAGTCTTAACAAGTAACAGACTGATTTGGAGGAAAATTGTAGATAGGAAGTTAGTAATGATGTAATTTTTTGATGTAGTACTGTCATATCCTGTACACCCCTTGAGGGTACATGGCAGGAATTTGATGATGATGATGATGTAATTCCGAGTTTATTTCTGATTTCGTTACTTTTCGTTTTGTTTATTATTATGACTCCTTCAGTTCTGCACAGAAATTTCATTTCAGCTGATTCAATTTTTGTCATCTGCTTTTTTTTATTGTCCATATCTTACTGCCATAAAGTAAGGCAGGTTTAGCTACTGTACTGTAGATTCTTATTCATGCGTTTTTGTACATAATTGGGTTTAAAAATTTAATTTATAATGCCTGTTACTTTTAAAAAGTTTGATAGTTTCGGTTCTATATCTGCTTCATTTTCATATGACATTGTGCATCCTAAATATTTGAACATATTTACTTGCTCTATTATTTTGTTGTTTATTACTATTTTGCTTCTTATTAGGGGTTAGCACCTTTGAAGGCCATGACTTTTGTTTTGTGTGTTGGTATTTCCATACCATATGTTTCTATCAGGTTATTTAGACTGCATAATGATTTTTGTAGTTCATCTTCATTGTTTCCAAGGATTATTTGGTCATCAGCAAAGAGTAGAGTAGCTAATCTGTTGTTACGGTTCATCTTGAATCCTCCTTTATTAGTTATTTTCCATTCTTTTGTGATTTTATCTATGTATATATTAAATAAAACAGGTTAGAGAGGGCAACCCTGATGTACTCCTCTATTTATTGGTTTGCAGCTTGATATTAAATTATTGTACTTCAGAGATATTTTATTATCTTGATATATATTAAATAAGGCTCTAAAGAGTTGGGTTGGTATTTCATATTCTTTCAGTATTTCCCATAGTTTTTCTCTGATAATCTATAAAAGCTACGTGCATTTCTATCTTCATTTCTCTGTGTTTCCCAATTAGTAATTTTAATGTAAGTGTGGAGTCTATGCAAGACCTGCCTTTTCTGATTCAATTTTGTTCTTCTATTAATTTTGGGTCTACTATATGTTTAAGTTTATATGCTAAGATTTTTGCATATACAGTGGTACCTTGGATTGCGAGTAATTTAGTCTGCGAGTGTTTTGCAAGACGAACAAAAATTTTTAATAAATTTTAACTTGATAAAGGAGCGAGGTCTTGCAATACGAGTATTACTTATACGCTTTGTCTGCCGAGCATCACGTGATCACAAGCCGCTCAGGATTGTGGGTAATCGTCTCACATGCTCGGTCTCAGTCAGCATACCCCATTCATATAGTCAACATTCGTGCTAGCGTTGTGACCACGTTTGTGTGCGTAAAGCATTTTTTTATTTTGTGTCCAAATGTAGTGACTGTCCTTTATTAGCTGTACAACGACAATGATCCCAATGTTCTTTATTAGCTGTACTATGACAATGATACAGTGGAAGTTAAGAAGGAAATCATCGGGAAGCACGAACAAGATATGCAAGTGGCTGTCATCGCAAGATTTTATAAGAAGTCTACGTCAACGATTTGCACAGTATTAAAGAAGAAAGAAGACCTAAGGGGGCTAGATGTAGTAAAAGGCGTCACGAGAGTATCAAAGCAATAGCCACGTATTCTGGAAGATATAAAAAAGTTGCTTTTGGTGTGAATAAATGAGAAGCAACTAGCAGGAAATTTGGTGTGAATAAATGAGAAGCAACTAGCAGGAAACTAGCTGTGACCAAGAATTTGATCTGTGAGATGGCAAAGGCCTTGTATGACAACCTCGTAAGTAAACTGCCAGGTACGTCTACAGAAAACGAAGACGGCTTCAAGGCGAGCAGGGGAAGGTTTGATAACTTTAAGAGGAGAAGTGGCATCCATAGTGTTGTGAGGCACAGAGAGGCTACAAGTTCGGATGCAAAGGCAGCTGAGGTGTTCGTTGCCGAGTTCCAGAAGCTCGTGGTTTCTGAGTGTTACCTGCCGCAGCAAGTTTTTAATTGCGATGAGATGGGGCTTTTTTGGAAAAAGATGCCAAAGAGGACCTACATTACAGCAGAAGAGAATGCAATGCTCGGTCACAAGCCCATGAAAGACTGTCTCAGCCTCTTGCTGTGTGCTAATGCAAGCAGTGATTTCAAAGTCAAGCCCCTGCTCGTGTATGATTCTGAGAATCCACGAGCCTTCAAGAAATGCAAGGTGCAGAAGAGCCAGTTAAATGTTATGTGGAGGTTCAACAGCAAGGCTTGGGTCACTCGTATCTTGTTCGTTGAGTGGATTAATGAGGTCTTCAGTCCTGTGGTGAAGAAATACCTTTTAGAAAAAAAATTGCCACTCAAAGTCTTGCTGGTTATGGATAATGCTCCTGCTCATCCTCCAGGCCTTGAGGACGACTTACTGGAAGAATTCGAGTTCATTGAGGTCAAGATCCTTCCTCCTAACACTACTCCATTACACCAGCCCATGGATCAGCAGGTCATTTCGAACTTTAAAAAGCTTTACACCAAGGCACTATTTCAGCGATGCTTCGAGGTGACCAAAGGAACTAACCTTACCCGCTGAGAGTTTTGGAAAAATCATTTCCACATCGTAAACTGCGTCAAGATCATCGATAAAGCCTGGGATGGGGTCACCAAGAGAACCCTTAATTCTGCTTGGAGAAAACTGTGGTCTGATTGCATCGGGGGGGGGGGGGGTTGCTCATGAACAGGAGCTGCCAGTTGTCAATGAAATTGTGTCCTTGGGGAAAACCATGGGACTGGAGGTGAATGAGGATGACAATCAAGAGCTGGAGGATGACAAAGAAGAGCTGGCCAGGAGTTTATCACTGACGAACTGATGGATCTGCATCACGAGCAACAGCAAGAGGTTATGGAAGAGATCTCGTCTGAGGAGGAGGAGAAAAAGACGGAGACATCCCTCTCTTCAAATAAGATTAGGGAGGTGTGTAAAATGTGGGAAACAGTGCAAAATATTGTAGAAAAGCACCAATCGAGTAAGGCTGTGGCAGTGCGAGCGATAAATCTGTTTAATGACAATGCAATGTCATATTTCCATGAAATCCTCAAAAGGAGGCAAAAGCAAGTGTCACTGGATAGGTTCCTTGTTAAAGTCGCTCAAAAAGAAAAAGAGTCAACACATAGCAGTGATTCGGTGAGTGACAATGAAAGTCGTCCTACCCAATACAATTACTGTAATTATGTAATTGTAATGTAATTAATAAATTCGATTACTTTATGTATATTACATTTAAATAATAAAAATATAAAAAGGTAAACATATATAAGGTATATGTATTAATCATTTTTATATGAATATTTTTGAGTTTTGGAATGAATCATCTGAGTTTCCATTATTTCTCATGGGGAAATTCACTTTGATATATGAGTGCTTTGGATTATAAGCACATTTCCGGAATGAATTATGCTCACAAACCAAGGTACCATTGTACTTTATAACAGGAACTAAGTAAGCTGATGCCACGATAATTGTTACAATCAGCTTACTTAGTTCCTGTTATAAAGTACAACACGATAATGTTGGAGTCTTAACAAGTAACAGACTGATTTGGAGGAAAATTGTAGATAGGAAGTTAGTAATGATGTAATTTTTTGATGTAGTACTATCATATCCTGTACACCCCTTGAGGGTAGGAATTTGATGATGATGATGAAAGAATGAATAATTTAGATTTTGGGCTATGCAAACCTTATGAAAAAATAAAAATGTCGAAATAATAAAATTTATGAAGTACCAGAAAAATATTTTTATGCAAAAAATTAAATGATGATTTGTTTGAATAAAATGAGCTGTAAAATTATAGAATAAAAGAGGTTTTTTTTTTAAATTCAGGAAGGAAATTTAGGCTTGAAGGCATGGGGGGGGGGGGTTTGAGTACACCTACTCATAAACTTACCTTGCCTTGCCAAAGCTTTGACTTTTGAAACTTACCTTCATCCCTAGAATTCTAAATCCAATTATCTCAACTTCAGGATATTTGGATTTTTCTTGTTGTATTTTTTCAGGACTTGCCTCAGGATCATATGTGCGTGGTCCTATTTTTACATCTAATATTGAAGGCCTCTTGAAACCTTCTGTAACATCTTTCATGCACAGATACTTTATTTCTGAAACATCAGAGTTAAAAATTAATAATTTAAGGAATGCAAACTAAACAATGCTAAATTAAAGTGAGCAAAATATTTATCTGTTACATTCAAATGTATAAATTAATGTTATCTCATTTCAAAGATACGGATACAATTTATTTTACATTTTTCTTGTATGTCAGTTCTGCCAAAATAAAGTTCAGATACCTATAACAGATTAACATCACAGGTAGGGCACCAGTCGGATAAGTAGCAACCTTGCTCTGGATGCCAATTATGTGTTTCTGTCACCTCTAAGAAGCAAGACATTGGTATCACATGGCAATGAAAATCATCTACATCAAGTTTTTTAGGAAAGGACAGCTGAATTAAATTTCCAAACAGGAGTAGGAAAATAGGTTTACAAATATTTGTGTCATGGCAAGATTTGAACTTGCAGCCACTTGGAGACAAAGAAAAGGTATTATCTACATGACAACCAAGTGTCGGAATATAATTAGCCTATATAAGTTACTTTAAAAGCTATAGTAAGAAAGTGTTGACACATTTAACAGAACGTATTTTTTAAAAATATAAAAAAAGGATGAAAATTAATAGGAACTACTGGCCTAAAAGCCAGAAAACTAATAAAAAGGAAATTTTATCAGAGGATATACAGAACCAATAATGGAAATCAGCTCTGCCTCCAACTACAAATTGAAATGACTGAGTACAGCATATTTAGTATGCTAATGGTTACCTGACAGTAATGCTTCTTAGACATCAAAGTCATTACTATCTGAATTCAGATGAATTATTCTTGTAGATAAACTTATATGTTGGTGATACATAACTGTTAATTTTAAGGAAAGACAACATATACTATTATATTAATTCTTCATCATCATCAAATTCCTGTCATGAACCCTCAAGGGGTATACAGGATATGATAGTACAACACGAAAAATTTACATCATTACTAATTTCCTATCTACAATTTTCCTCCAAATCAGTCTGTTACTTGTCAAGACTCCAACATTATCAGATCTTATATTTCTATCATCTAAGGCACTTTGTACCATATCAATCCACCAATATCTTGGTCTCCCTCTGGGTCGTTTTCCTGCCAACCTGAGAGAGAACACTTGTTTTGCTAATCTTTCCTTGCCCATTCTGTTTAAGCGACCATACCACCTGAGATTAGCTCTGCTAACACATTCCTGGATGCTGCCGATGTTAAGTTCCTTCCGAATATCCTCGTTTTTAATATGATATTGCCATTGATGCCATCTGTTCACACCTCTAATCTTTCTCAAGACTCTCACATCTGTGGTCTCTAGCCTTTGGTCAAGTGTTTTACTTCTAAACAGCTCTCAGATCCATAAGTTAAAACTGATTTGAACACTGTCTTGTTTGAACAACTAATTTAGTGTTCCGACTAATTTCTCTCTTATTCCATATGAATTTATTCAATTGACTTCCCACCATACCAGCTTTGCTGATTCTGTTGTCTATTTCTATATTGAATTTACCATCTTCACTAAAAATTGTGCCTGAGTAGCTGAAATGTTTCACTTCTTCCAAGATCTTTGTTATATTCCCATGATTTCTCCACTATTTGTCGTAAAGTGAAGAGCTGATCCTGACAGCCTCTATATGACCTGAATCCAGCTTGTTCTTCACCAAGCTTTCTTCCACAATTTTTCTCAACCATTTTTCAAGTATACTTGCATATATCTTACCAGGAACACTCAGTAGGGAAATACATCTGTAATTCTCACATTCAGTTTTATTTCCCTTTTTATATATGGGTACTATGAGAGCTCTATTCCAATCATCGGGAATTCGTCCCTCTGTCCAGGCTTTCTGAACTATACAGTGCAGCCACTGTAAGGCTTTTATACCACCATATTCAGCATTTCTGGTCAAATATTATCTACCCGTGCTGCCTTTCCACATATCAAGCCTTTGATGGCTTTTTCTACTTCAAGTATGGATATGTATTCCTGACTGCATGCCTGGTCTGTTTTTTTTTACCACTGTGCTGTCATCACTGCTTGTTTCATTTAGCAGTTTTTCAATGTAATTACTCCATACTTCAAGGATATCTTTTTCTCCCGTTTTCATCTCTAACTCCTTTTACAGCACTCTTTCCCCCATTCCTAAGCTTCTTCAACAACCTCCAGAATATTTTGCCACCTTCTTGACATTTATTTTTTATGTTCCTGCCAAAGTCCTCCAATGACTTTTGTTTAGCTAGTTTTACACAGTGTTTAGCTTTCTTATATTTGCCTCTGTATTCTCTAAGAGCACAAGCTGACTTATTTGCCAGGAACTTTTGATATGCTTTCTTCTTTTCCTTCACTGCCTCTTTAACTTCCTGTGTCCACCATGGAGTTCTAATTTTTCTATCCTTGCAGACAACTTCACCACATGCCTCCTCTCTAGCTGAATCAATCAGGGATTTCTTCAAGGCTTGCCACTGAATCTCCAAGGTTCGGTTCCTGTTCTCAAATTCTTTCATTTTTTCTTCAAATAATCTGTGTATTTTAGTCTACGGTTCACATCTGAAAGCTGCTCAGCTTTTATTTGCTCTAAAACTTTCTTACATGTTATTCTTTTCAATATGAAATTCAATTTTATCCTGCTCAAGACTAAATAGTGATCACTTCCAATTTCAAATCCCCTGTACACTCTGGTGTCCTGCACCAGGGAGAAAACATCACTATCAACAATAACATAGTCAATGAGACTTTTCTTATTCCTAGCCTCTTCTCTCCATGTGAATTTGTGCACATTTTTATGTTGGTTATTACTAACATAGTGTTAGTAATAACCAGTCCATGTCCTGAGCAGAAATCCAACAGATATTTGCCATTATTATTAGCTTTGCTCTTTTCTCCAAATTTTCAAAAAATATTTTTGTATGTCTCACAATCACTTCCTACTCTGCCATTTAGATCCCCAACAAGGACCAACTTTTCCTTTTTCATTGTGTCAGTTGCTTTTTCTAGAGCCTGAAAAAATTTCTCTACTTCTACCTTAGTAGAACCTTCTGTGGGAACCATAGGCACAAATAAGTCTCATTGTCCAGTTCCCCATTCTCATATTTGCCCACATTACTCTACTTTAGATTGCCTGCTATTCAAGAAGATTAGCCTTGTATTTTGTGTTGAATACTATGGCTACTCCTTCTTTTCCTTGATTGTCATTGCCTGAATATAACATTTTGTATTTATTGCTCAGAAAGATCTCACCAGTTTTTGTCTTTTTTGTTTCAGTCACCCCTATTATGTCGATCTGGTACTTATCTAATTCCTCAGCTAGCTCCATTTCTTTGCCATTCAGTCTTCTTATGTTGATAGTGCCAATCTTTAACTCTGGTGATGTTGAGTTGGGGTGTGTTTTCAGATTTGTTCCAGTAGCTGATGTTCGCCCTGGTTCCCTGGCGAAAACAACGGGGGCCTTGTTTAACCAGGCGACATCCCAGCCGGCATGAAATTTTGTCATGCTGTACCATCATTTTTATTTTGGTTTAACCAATAAGAATACAATTTGGTCGGCTAAATCCCAAATTGCCAGCTCATCCTCATTCGTTCAGTATCCAGGTAGATACCCAGCAGGGTGCACCATGAGAAGGTGAGGATTGGACATTAGGTCAGAAGCCCTGGTCGGTTCTCCACATTCTTTTAAAGGCTATGTGGAGGTCTCCTCTCAGTTATACAGCTTTGACCCGCAAGCATCCCTATTATATTAATTAAATAACTTTAATTAATACTTCCTATATTTCGGTAATATTACATTACCATCTTCAGGGAACATAAAAATTAATGAAATGTGCACACAGGCACTAACACTGAACAAATATGGCTGAAGAGAACAACTGAAGTCAGTCCTAGAGTCCTAAAGAGTGCCAGCTAGTGGGCTAAATGGGTATTAATCTTGGCTATTGGGCTGATGTTCTAAGAATGCAAGCCTCCCATATTTGGGGCAGTCTCATGCATCCAAATTTATTCAGGTTTGGGGAGTTTCTTAAAGCTGAGGCTGATTCTAAGAATAATCTCATATTTAAACTTGCCGCGGTGTAGTAAGGAGGCTTTCTTCCAACGTATTTTATGGCGGGTGTCCAAAGCATGGTCAGCAAGTCCTGAGTTTCGACCATTACAGCCAAGTGGCTGTAATGGTGGAAACAGATATAATCCTTATGTTCAGATATCCTGATATTAGCTGTCCTGCCTGTTTGGCAGTAGAACTACAACTAGTAGGTCTAGAGGAAGTGGCTGGTCCTTGGGAGAGTGGATAAGAGATGCCAATTTTTTATATGGTTTGTAACAAGTTGTCAAGTCATATTTTTTTAGGAATTTAGTTAACTTTTCAGAAGTATCCCAAATATAAGGAATAGTGATATAGAGTAGTCCCTGTTGTAGGGGGGGGGGGGGGGGGTGAAGGTTAATAGGTTTTAATATATTATGGATTTTATGGGGGTTGTATCCATTGGCTATAAAGGTGTTAAGAATATGATTAAGTTCAGTAGTAAGGGCATTGTCATCAGGCAATAAACACATCATTGATGTTATATGCATTTGGAAAAATTAGAACCAAGAAAGAAAGCCACAAAAAGTTTCTGAAATACACTTATTACAAGATGAACATATTAGAAACCTTTATGAATGAAGAATGAAACAGATTAAAGAAGAGACCTCAGTTGTTGTCTTCAGCTATATTTATTCATGTTAGTGCCTGCGTGCACATTTCATTAATTTTTATGTTCCCTGAAGATGGTAATGTAACATTACTGAAATATAGGAAGTATTAATTAAAGTTATTTAATTAATATAACAGTTCAAATGAATTATTTTTCTCACTTTAATTTTATAAAAATGACTAGGAAAGGAAAAATTTAAATGCATTGGTATTGTGGATTTATTAACTTCAGGGACATGGAATGTAAGAGGATTGAGGAAGCAGAACTAATAAAACATTCCACGGATAAAGACAGCAAAATAGTCATTAGAGAAACAAAGAAAAAACTTAAAAGGCAGTGTGAGAAGGAGAAAAATGAAATTCATTCTTTTCATTAATGAAGGAAGAACAAAACTGATGATGTAAATGGCATCTGTCTAGTGGATCACCAGAGAAAGGAGAAAGGGAAAAAAAACTGAAAAACTTTATGTAGTGCGGATGTGGCTCAATGGATGTAGCAAAAATCCAAATGCTACATCAGGCAATAAACACATCATTGATGTATAGGCATTTGGAAAAATTAGAACCAAGAAAGAAAGCCACAAAAAGTTTTCTGAAATACACTTATTACAAGATGAACATATTAGAAACCTTTATGAATGAAGAATGAAACATTAAAGAAGAGACAATATACTGCTAAATTGATGAAGAAAAAGAATAAGAAAAAACAAGCTATTAATAAAGCAAATAATGAAGTGTTAAAAAAACATGGAATGAAACGATTGAAAAAACTATTGAGAGAGAGAGAGAGAGAGTGTGTGTGCACTTGAATTATCCATTCCAAGAATCAAAACGAGACATAAGTATATAAAAGAAACGTTCTTGATGTACTCAATATACATCAAGAATTTTGGAACAGGTTTATCATACTACAAGCAGCTTTCACGGTTGACAAATTTTAGCTTATGAAGCTTTTATGAAAGAGTGCAAAATGTCATTAATAAACACTGTCAGACTAGCATCATTATGAAAGTTTATGATATGCTTCAAAAGCTTCTATAACACCAACGTAGCAGAAGTGAATACTGATAGAGAACAACTGATAAAGAAGGCCTCAAAAATGTAATGAAAGCTTCAAGAAAACAAGAGGCTGAAGGTCGTGACAAAAAAAAAAGGGAAAAAAAAGTATGACTGTAAGTAATTGGCTAAAAGCTAGTCTATTTCTATATGCATTTCTGTGAAAAGTATAAATAATAATCCTTCTGAACTGTGCATATAAATTATAGCAAAATGATGAGCAGAAAACTTACAAAATATTTCAAGTGATCTTTTAGTGGAAGAACAGCATGATAATGATATACTAAGCGCCTCCGTAGCGCAATTGGAAGAACGACGGTACATTGCGCCCTTCGATTGGAATAGGCCTAAGTTCGATTCTCGTCGCGACGTGAGGAATCTTTATCTGGTCGATTTCAATCGATGGTGAGTTAGCCGATCTCATACGGAGGTAGCAGGGTTTTTTCTCCCGGAAACTCGGGTTTTTCATCCCGCATACATACAAATCGGCCCTTCAGAACACACGCAATTTACAGACAAAAAAATTACTAGTTGTGGTGGTGTTGAAGGTGGGCGGTAGATGGCGTTGATTCGTAGTAGAAGTAAGGTGTAGAGACAGTTGAAGATGTCCTCCCGCGATGAGTCTTCGGACTCCTTGGAGGTATCAGGAATAATAATAACTTATTTTGAAGCAAATTATATAAAAATGTAGAAAATTTAATTTAGAAACACATATTGCATTTATCAACTATGTAAAAGCATTTGGCTATGTCAGTGTTTCTCAACCTGTGGTCTGTGATGATGGGGTTAGGTGGTCCGCAGGCAGACTTAAATTAAATAAATATATATATATTTTTAATTATCCAAACAAAACAAATTAAAATTGAATAAGTAAGTAAAAATTATTGAAATCAAATGGAGATTTAAAAAAAAACAAGAAATAGCGTCAGAATGTTCAAAGACGGAAGCAATAAAACTATATTGTTCTTCACTTCACCCCTCTTTTATTATTCATCATTCTGCCGCTAAATTTGTAGCAGCAAAATGACGAATAATAAAAGAGGGGTGAAAAGAACAACAATATAGTTTTATTGCTTCCACTTTCCCTTGCTATTTTGTCAATAAAAGTGAACATGTGTTATCCACATTTCAACCAATTGCTTGTTGTTTATTGATTTTTATTATTGAAGGTTTCCCTCCTTCAACCAAGGCTCAGTATATCTTTAGAAGTGCTAAGTAGTACTTGGACAAAGTGTGTCGTGAGTTAACCCCAGTATTATATAGAGTATTTATATATTTTTTGGAAACATTTTTTAATAATGGAAAAGTAGCTTAGAACTAGGACATTGAAAAGAAGAGCAAATGAAACAGGTGATGCTAACCCTAATTGTGATACACGTGTTGTAACGGCGAGTAAATCTGACACTATTAAAGTAGAAGAAACAAGCAGTTCAAAGAAAAAATACAGTAGGAAATATAACAGTTCATATTTGGAATTTGAGTTTACTTGGTGTGGAGATGAAAGTGAACAGAAACCTCAATGTGTTATGTGTTATGAAGTGTTGTCGAAAGAGTGCATGAAGCCTGCGAAACTCCGACGACATTTAGAAACTAAACATTGTGATGTGAAAAAATAAGCCAATTGAATTTTTTCAGCGACGCTTAGGGATATTAAATCATTGGAAAGATATAGTTTTAGGCCATGGGTTCCATTAATAGCAAGGCACTAGAATCATCCTATTTCTTAAGTTTGCGGGTAGTGAAACCTCATTCTATCTGCTACTTCCAGCTGTAAAAGATGTGGTAAAAACTATGTTTGGCAACAAGTTAATAAGATGTTGATTTGATTCCTGTTTCAAATGACACTATCGTTCGCAGAATTAATGATATGGCAGGTGATGCAGAATTTCAGTTAATGGATAGAGTTAAGAAGAGCCCTTATTATGCATTACAAATAAATGAGACTACTGATTATTTAAAGTAAAGAGCCAATAGGCTTCATTTTGGCGATGTAACACATTATTTAAATTAAGAGGATATTAAATCCCACATTCTTTTAAAACCAAATAAGAAACTCAAAGATCGGAATCAAAGAGTTTCATGCCGAATATAGTAACTATAAACGTATCAGCGACTACTAGCATAAGCTAAAGCACATAGTTCAAGTACGTAGTACAAACTAGGGCAACTCGTTGCAAAGTGGAGAAAGTTCTGATCGCTATTCTTAGTATTTTCCATAATGTAAAACCCATCTCCTAGTCGCCGATACATTTATAGTTACTATATTCGGCATGAAACTCTTTGATTCCAATCTTTGAGTTTCTTATTCGGTTTTACAACAATGTGGAATTTAATACCCCCTTAATTTAAATAATGTTTTACATCGCTGAAATGAAGCCTATTGGCTCTTTACTTTAAATAATTTATGGGTGCACCTTTTTGACAACTCGTATAGCAGAGTATATAAGTTCTTTTCGCTATACCCTTAGTATTATACTTTGGTCTAGCTACTCACTGATGAGATCTCAATAAAGATCTAAACCGGTCTGGGTAGTGACCTCCCACCATAATGTATAACATCATACATCTCCTAGATGGGTTTTACATTATGGAAAATACTAAGAATAGTGATCAGAACTTTCTCCACCTTTGCAAACGAGTTGCCCTAGTTTGTACTACGTACTTGAACTATGTGCTTTAGCTTACGCTAGTAGTCACCGATATGTTTATAGTTACTATATTCAACATGAAACTCTTTGATTACGAGACTACTGATGTTACAAATGATGTGCAATTAATATGCTATGTAAGATATGCGCATGATAACAATATTCATGATGATATTCTGTTTTGTAGAACTTTGCCATCCCGAACAACTGGAGAAGAAATATTTCACACACTCAATAATATGAATTGAGTACATTGTTTCATACATAGGAAAGCGGTAGCCTCCAAAGGAATGCCACCAGAATTTAAAACTGTGCTACACAACGCTGGAAAGCTAGTTAATTTTATTAAAGCTCAACCATTAAATTACAGTTTATTTTCAGTACTCTGCGATGAAATGGGTAGTGAATATATACAACTTTTGCTTCATTCTGAAATTTGCTGGCTTTCCAGGAGCAAAGTACTAACAAGGTTATTTCAATTAAGGCATGAAGTTTTATTATTTGTAAATGAATGTAATTCTGATTTTGCATCACTCCTTGTTGATGAAGCATGGATATCAATGCTATCCTATTTTTCAGAGATTTTTTTTGAAATTAAATGAACTAAATCTCTCCCTTCAAGGAAATTCTTTAACTGTTCTTGATGCCTGAGACAAAATAAAGACATTCGAGAAAAATGGTTTTATGGATTAATTATGTAAAAGACAATTTGCACCTTTTCCAACATTGGAATTCTTTTTAGTGGAAAACGATATTTATGTTGATTCTGAGTTTCTGGAAAGGGTTTGTAATCAAAAATCTGAAAAGGCATTTTGAAACATATTTTCTGAATAACTTTCATAAAAATTTCTGTGGGTTTGCAATCTATTTCAGGCTTGCAGTCACGAGAACGACTTTTCGTTATCAAGAAAAGAACAATTAATTGAGCTTTCAAGTGGCAGTGGACTTAAAATGCAATTCCGTGATCTTGCTTTGGCTCGATTTTGGGTCTTGCCTTCAGTGAGAAGTGAATTTATCACTGTTGATATGTTTTTAGATTTATTATGTTATAAATGGCACAGTTTTTCCAAAATTCTGATAAACCTACATAGGTTTTTTTTTTTAAATTACAAACAATGAAAACGACATATAGGGAAATAAATTAAAAACACTATTTTTGAAGTAAAACTTGAATTCTAACATTCTGAAATGTTATTTTTCTTGCTTTTCTGTTTGCAAAATCGTCAATGACAATGTCAAAGTCTATTTCATCACTCAGTTGCTGTTTTATAGACAGTATAGCAAGATTTCTTAAACGCCAAAAAATTGCCGCCAGGGCAGATATTCCCCCCCAGCTATGCCTCTGTAACTTAGTGGTCTGTAGAATTGTTTTAGGCATTTTACTGGTCCTTGGGCTTAGAAAGGTTGAGAAACGCTGGGCTATGTCATAAGAGGAAAAAACTAAGAGGGTATACTAAATACCTTATACAGGCTATTCAAAGTGTGGAATAAGGAACATAAATTATGTTAGATTTTGCTTCTTATTATTTTGTAAAAATATCTGATTAATCAACAGGAGAGTAGGGAGAACACACTGAATTGATTAAGTGTGTAAATGTATTCAACTATACTATTCTATCCAGGGGGGGGGGGAAGCATTGTCCAGCTAAGTGGGTAGTTCTTCTGGTTCCCAACCAATAGTGAGGGCAGAGACATTTGTGAATATCTTTAAATGGTAGATAAATTTCAATGCCCGGTGTTAGACCACCACGTTGCTTACTGGGGGGAGGCAAGAATCAAACAGCTTAAAAAGGTTGCTTACTCTACCTAACAATGGTACTAATATATACTCATGTTCATAGAAAGTGCATCACCTGCTGAAACCATGTTTCTTTGTAATTAAATTCGAATGCCTATTTGAAAAGGGATAATAACATAATAATTGTCACAAATAATGAAGAAGGTAATATAACATTTTTTAGTTTTGATTAATATTTGGCTCTTTTTAGTACAAGATGTTTAGGAAATGATATATTTAGGAAATGACAACACACTTAACAAATTTGCAAATATTTCAAAATGGAATGGACAGTGATTTCTTTCACTTGAAAAACAAATACTGGTATCAAAATTTAGTCAACGACACAGTTTTGCTAACATTCATAACTAAAAATTCACTTTTTGCTGTTTAGTACTTCGTGGATCCTCCTTTTGCCTTTATTACAACTTGGTGTCGGCAGATCATTGACAAAATCAATTTCCTGATGGATGGATGCCAACTGTAAATTCATGGTTCCATACTCTTATAATGGCTTCTTGGAGCTTCTGAAATGTTTTTGGCTTCTTCTTGTTTATTTCAGTCTCCATTTGGTACCATAAATTCTCAATGGGGTTAAGATCTGGGCGGTTTCCTGGCCACAGTTGTCACTGAAATGAGTGTTCATTGAACCACTTATTAACTTGCAACAAAAACTTTTTTTTTAAGTACTAAACTAGATTCATATGGTACATTTTAGGGTTATAATAGCATTACTTACATTTTTGGCCCTATGACAAGGGACAGAGTCATCCTGAAAGATGCAGTTCATTGTTACGGTAAAGTGGTCTCTGATAGTTGGCAGCAATTATTCTTCTTCTTCTTCTAAAATTTTCTGGTACACTTGTGCATTCATTGAACGTTTTGTGAAATGCAAGTGACCAACACCATCATATGACATGCAGCCCCAGCTCATCTGACTGGCTCAGAATTTAACTGTTGATACCAAGCAGTCTGAGTTGAATTTTTCCCATGATCAACTTCAAACTTTCTGCCTACCATTAGGTAGATTAAACTTTTTCTCATCAGAAAAAAAAAATTATTCTTTTCCAATGATCAGGGATCCATTTGGCATGCTCTTTGCACCAAATTAACCATGCCAATCTCAATTTTTCGGTTAACAAGGGCTTTTTATAGGGCACGCGGATAGCAGTCCTTGTTAAATGAGTCTTCTCCTAACAATTACAGAGCTTGCCACAACTCCCATTTATTCTATCTAGTCCTGTTTCAGTTCTCCAGACAACACATGGCAATTTTTGAGTCAGAGCAGCTTTAGAACTTGATCTTCGCATGGTGTAGACACAGTGGTTTTCTTCCTGCCCCCCCCCCCTTCTTTTCTTCTTTTCAGAAGATTCGGTTTCCTTCACTTTTGACAGCAGCCGTATTATTCCTTCATGAAATAGCTAAAAGGGTGTCCTGTAGTCAATTTCACAGAGGAATATATTCAAAGCTTGAATCACACTTTTTCTATGAGGTACTAACTGCATGTAACTACCATAGTGATCTCAACACAAAAATGCAAAAACTAGCTCTTGCTATCTATTCATCAGAATTTTCTATAGCATAGAAAATTCTGATGCAATGTAGCAGCTATTACATTATACAGAAACCTGTGGGAATGATAGATAATGCAATACAACAAAATATCTAATGATAAACCAATGAAAATGGCCATTTAACTGCTAAAAGCTATATTTATGTAAGGTGATGCAGTTTCTATGAACATGAGTGTATATATTTTTTTATTTTTTATCACTTATATACTCTGATTATTTATATAACTTACATATCTCTAATAAGTTATACCACTTATACATCTCTGATGAGAGAGAGAGAGAGAGAGGAAATCTGTTAGTAATATGTTCACAATTTATGGACAAGACTTGCACAAAAAAGAATTGCAAAACTAAGAGGATACTCCAAATATCTAATACAGGCTATCTGTCTCAAAAATTACAAATCATTTCAGATTTTGGCTGTAATTATGTTGAGAAATAACAATCAATGGGTAAAATAGGGTTGTATCTTTATTCTGGATCTATTTAACATATCTATAAATGATATTATACGATCATAGAAACAAAAAGAAGTTAACACTGACATTCAGTTGAATCACATAATTTTGATAATGTGTATTTTTCATTTACTAAAATACTGTAAAAATTATAATATTAAAATTTCCAGTCAGAACAAAAACAGCTCTTGATAACTATGTACTTAGAAAATTTAAAAAAAAAGTCTACAAGTTATCAGAACTTGAAAAAGTTCACACACCTATTCAGGATGCAACATGACATTTAATGATGAGACTGTTATAGACAAAAAATTAAACAATTTCAGAATACAAGAGAATAAAAATAAAAACTTGAAAAGGTAAAACTAAAAAAGAAACAAAATTACAAAATGCGATGACTTGATTTTGACTATGGACACAAAAGAAAGAAAAAAAAATTAAAAAACAATAAAAATCCAATAAAATACAAACAGCAGAAAATTCTTAAAGTCCATTTTAAAAAATAATGTACAAGATTACACTACATCAGAGAAAAAAGTAAACATATCCATCCTAAATGACATAATAGTAGACTACAGCTGCAATTTTACAGGTACCAACAATAAGCTAAAGAGAGGTATGAACAGCAGTTAGCTAATGAAGCCAAAAAGAATCTTAAGGAGTTTTCGATATGTAGCCAGCAAAAGAAAGAAGGATTATGGGAGGATGACACTGATAAGAGAAAATGGTATAAAGACAGCTGTTGCAGAATGTGTGGTGGAGATACTTAATTAGCAATTCATAAAGGTCTTTCAATCTTGTGAATGTGATTTCATGGAGAGATTGAGAGCAGTAGATGAGGAGGAGGAGGAGAGACTGACTTTAAGTGAGCAAGAGGTGTATGTGGAGTTGAGTAAACTAGATGTTAATAAGGCTGTGGGACTTGATAATATATCACCACGTATTCTGAAGGAATGTGCCAGGGAGCTGACACCTGTCTTGACATATTTTTTTAATATGAGTCTTGCACTCGGTCAAGTCCCTAAAGAGTGGAAGGAGGGCAAGATTGTGCCATTTCATAAGTGGCACAATCTTGCCCTGGTGTTCGAACTCAAACATCAAACTATAGGCCTGTCTGTGTGTCAGGTGTTGTGGTTAAGTTGTTGGAGAAGCTTGCGAGAACTAGGATCCAGAGTTGGGTTGACAACAATGGTATTATCTTTGATCGACAGCATGGATTTGCTAAAGGGAGGTCATGTTTTAGTAATCTACTTATTACAATAAAGTGACTGTTTCCTTGGACAGAGGAGAAGGATACACAGTAATATACTTAGATTTCGCAAAGGCTTTTGATAGAGTACCTCATGATAAATTGATAGTCAATTTACCATTGATATGATTATTGGGAGAGCGATATCCAGGAAAAGGAAAGTCATTAGTGGAGTCCCTCAGGGGTCTGTTTTGGGGTCATTACTGTTTAACTTGTATATCATTAATATACAATGATATACAAGTTAAACAGTAATGCGATTGACTAAGGTAGTTTCTGACATCTGGAATGTCGAGTATGAGGAAAGATTCAGAAGATGTAATTTGCAGAGTCTGGTGGAGAGGAAGAAGAGGGGGATATATGATAGAGACCTACAAGTTGGTAAGGGGTTGTTATAGGATCAATGCTGGAGAAGTTCTACAGAAAATAGTGGGAGATAGGGGGAGAACCAGAGATCATCCCTGGAAACTGTATAAAGAGGGTGTGAGTAGGGGAGTGAGAGGCAGGTTTTTCTCATGCAGAGTTGTAAATGAATGGAATGTCTTGCCTGAGAGTGTGGTGTCTGCAAGGAGTTTGAATGTCTTCAAGACACGGTACGATGAGCTGTGTGTGTGTGTGTGTGTGTGTGTGTGATAAAAGGACCTCCCAGATAAGTCTTTGACTCTATGAGGTCTTGAGGTAATAATAATAATAATTTAGAATTTATGAAGCATAAGGTTAATATAGCTTCTTCATTAATTATTAGCAAAATATTGTTAGGTTAGCAAGGCTTAATGTAATATAGAGTTATTTTAATATTACCAACCTTAAAGACTAATAAGTATACTAGAAGTTACCTGAATTCAGGGGTGTCTCCATATTTATATATCTTTCAAAAATAAATTTTGATTAGTAAAAGTTTTAACAATTAGTAGATTTATTAGCCTTATGAATTGGTAATGCTGGGGTTAGCTCTATAATTTAAGAGTGTGATAGTGGTACAAAAGAGATAAGCATGTGAAAAAGGTGATATTAAAATCCACAGAAAAGAGTGTAGCACAATGTTAAAATTTCAAGGCTTCAACAGGCAGCCCACCATACCTTACGGGAGTTGGAGAAACTAAAAAAGTTCTTAGCAGGAAAGGTAAGAAAGGAAACAAAATATGAAGACGTAAAGGAATAAAGCAAATAATGATAAGATAATACACAAGTGATTCCTTAATTATGAACATTATTATTATTATTATTATTGAGTATTCTGCAATTGAGCAAGTTCTTCTTTTAGCAGCAGAAACTTTCCTTCCACTCTCTTCTGTTCTGAGCCTTCTCTTTCAAGGTTGTGCCTATCTCCATTCAGCATGTCATCTAGCATTGTTTTCCTCACTCTTCCTCTGGGTCTTTTTCCATCTATTTTTCCTTCGATGGCATCTCTGATGATTCCATTCCCTCTCATAATATGTCCAATCCAGTTTACCTAGCGTCTTTTTATCCTCCTTAACAGACTTCTTTCTTCTTCTACTCTTTTTAAGACCCCTTCATTAGTTATTTTATCTGTCCATTTGAGTTTTCCGATCCTTCTCCAACTCCACATCTCAAAGCTTTCCAAAATCTTAATTTCTGCTTTCTTCAATGTCCAAATTTCAGCTGCATAGAGGACAACACTCATCATATAACATTTTATTAGTCTTTTCTTTAGGTTTCTATCCATTTTACTTCTGAATAAATTCCATTTTATATTAATGGCATCTCTTCCCATCGCTATTCTTGCTTTTATGTCACTTTTACATCTTCCATCACTGCTAATAACACTTCTTAGATATTTAAATGTCTTTACTTGATTCAAATTTTCCCTATTTATTCTGATATCCATATTTGCCTCTTTCCTTGCTATTTTCATTACCTTTGTTTTTCTGATGTTAATTTTCATTCCATAATTGATACAAGATTCCAGTAATCTGTTCAATAAATGTTGTAGTCCTGTTCCAGTATTTGATAATAATGCCTTGTCATCTGTGTATCTTATTGCAAATATCTGTCTACCTCCAATCTTTATTCCTTCTTCCGCATTCTCCAGTGCTTCTTTAAACATTGCTTCAGAATACATGTTAAACAAAACTGGTGACAGAGAACAGCCTTGTCTTACTCCTCATCCAATGATACCTGGTTCTGTTGTACCATATATGTCTCTCACCATGGCAGTTTGTCCCATATATAGTGAAATAATTAGCCTTCTGTCTTTCCAATCTATATCAATTTTTTCCATTACTTCCACCATCTTATCCCATTTTACAAAGTCAAAAGCTTTTTCAAAATCTATATAACAGATATTAACTTCTTTCACTTACTATTCTTAACAGTCCAATCACATCTCTTGTTCCCCTACCCTTCCTGAAACCAAACTGATCTTCTCCAAGAAATTCTTCCACTTTAGATGCAATTCTTTGTGTTAAGATTCTCATGAGTATTTTTGATGTATGGAAAATGAGGCTTATTGTTCTAAAATCCTTACAGTTCACTGCATTACTTTTCTTTGGTATAGGTATAAATATTAAGGTCATAAAATCTTTTGGTAGTTCTCCTTTGTTATAAATTAAATTTATCATTTTGGTTATTTCTTCAGTTCCTTTCTTCTGAAGTTGTTTCAGGAATTCTGCAGGTATTTCATCTATTCCTTCTGCCTTTCCACATTTTAGTTCTTTAATGGTCATTTCTACTTCTGTCTTCAAAATCTCTTGGCCTAGATCATAAGTTCCATTTTTTCCTTGTCATATAGATCTTCAATGTATTCCTTCCATCTCATTAGGATTTTATCTTCTTCAGTTATGATTTCTCCATTCTTATTTTCTATGCCTCTAACTCGAATTCCATTTCTCTTGCGATTCATGCTTCTTGCTTTTTCATATAAAATATCATACCTTCCCATTCTCTCATAATTTTCCATTTCTTCACATTGTTTTTTTAAGCCAATCTTCTCTACTTCTTACAGCTTCCCTTCTAAATTTGTCATTCAGGGTTCTATATTGTATTTACCCTTCTGTGGTGTCTTTATTTTTCCATTTTCTTCTTTCTTCCATTAGAGAAATCATCTCATTAGTTATCCAAGGTTTTTTTATTTTTTTAGCTCTTACATATCCAATTTCTTTTCTGGATCTTCAGTTTTGACAAAACTTATTTCCTCTAATTCTTTCTCCAATCTATTTCCAAATTCCTTGGTATTTTTTAATTTCTCTAAGTTCCATTTTTTCCTTTTCATAGCTTCTTTTATTTTCTTTAGTTTCGCATTTATTTCTATGCATAGTAGGTTGTGGTCAGAGTAAATATCAGCTCCAGGATATGCGCATGCATTTTTTACACTATTCTTGCATCTTTGCTTTACTATAATGTAATCAATTTGATACCTTTCCGTATCTCCTGGTTTTTTTCCATGTGTATAGTCTTCTCTTAGATTTTTTAAACCAAGTATTCATAATTATTAGTTTATTTTCTTTACAGAATTCCACTAACCTTTCCCTTCTCTCTCATTTCTATTACCTAGTCCGTATCTTCCTGCTACACTCCCATTCTCTTCTTCTCCTACAACTCCATTCCAATCTTCCATTATAATCATATAGTCTTTTCTTTTTTCTTCCTTAATTAGTTCTTGTAATTGTTCATACATTTCCTCTATTTCCTCATCTGAATGGTCACTTGTTGGCATATATATATATATATATATATATATATATATATATATATATATATATATATATATATATATATATATACAGCCTTCAATTTTACCACCATAATCCTGTCATTCAGACAGTTTAAGTTAATGATGCTCTTTGCTGTTCTTTTATTAAAAACAAGTGCAACTCCTTTTTCCTTTTTATCTCCACCTGAGTAAATTACTCTTACTTTGTCACTATAAAAATCACCAATTCCTTCCCATCTGACTTCACAGAGCCCTATGATATCAATTTTTCCTTTGTCCATTTCTTGTTTGAGATTTTCTAATTTTCCACATCTGTTCATTGTTCTCACATTCCACGTTGCAATTTTGATTCTCTGATGATCTTTCATTTTCAGTTTGTTTATAGCTTGTTTTAAGTCACTTTTAGAGGTTTTATTATTATTATTATTAGACAATAATAATAATAAGCTCTACAACTCTATCACCGCCACTCAATCCACCAACTGACCACAACTACACCAACGCCATCTACCGCCGACCACCACTAGTATTTCCAAAGATAATCCCAAACATTCATGCCCACGGCGGGATTCACACCCGCAGCCTTTTGGCTGGAGAGCAGATACACTAACCATTCGGCCAGCCAGGCTGGCGACTGGTACTGGATGATAAATGTGTTGGTCAGTAAGATGGTGAGTGAGTAAAAAAAGAGAGTAAAAGAGTCAAGATTTTGAGCCTGTTACCATGATATGAGAAGCGAGCTGAGGTGGAGAGCTGTGGTCATGAATGATTCAGTGAAAAGACTGTGTAGTAGAAATTATGTGCAGTATATTGATGTATGAGGTTTTATATTGTTGAAAGGATTTGTACTTGCAGAATGGATTATACTTGAATAGGCTGTTAGGTGCATGGAAATATTACTGTTCAGTTTAAAAGTGAATATAAATAGATGTCTAGAGGGATCCATGAAAGTGTGGATGCACACTTTAAATTAAATGGTCTAAGTTGTGAAAATAATGACATATGGAATGAGAGAGAGAGAGAGAGAAAGTTAGTACCAATGGAAATGCAGCCACTGCTGACTCCAAATCCACCTTCATGGTGGTGATGCTGGTATGTCATTTCTTGCAGGTTATTCTCTCCAGCTCTGACCACAATTTGAAGTCCAAGGATTCAGATCATGAACTTGCAGATGGCCAATCAGAGGGTGATATGTGGTCGGGCACATTCATTTCCAATCACTATTGTGTGGTCCTCACCTTGTGTGCAGGTACTGAGTCCTATTGGAAGATCCACTGCTTATCATGAAACATGGTGTGGTTCGGGAGTCATACCAAAAGTTCCAGCACAACGTTTTGATACACTTTGGCTGAAGTTTTAGATAACTTTTTTCTGATGGAAATGCAACTTGGTACCTCCCCACCACCAATCCATCACTGATTTGGTGTGATGATGATGACCTCTCTGAATCCTGAATGCTATGGAATGTGCTGTACCACTATCCAGGGGATATACCTGACCGTTTTGTTGGTTAAACAACTGTTCAATGATGAAAATGATGAAAATTTCCTCATCTGTGAAGAGAATCTCTCTGTGTCAGTTGTTTGCATACCACCAGAAAAGTGCCTTTGATTTTATCACCCTCTGCCACATAAGTTATGGTGTTAAAAAGTGTCCAGTAGAACGATGATAGGCTCTCACCCCAAGTCATCAGGTTGTACATGTGACATCGTTTTCTGTGAAACATTCATCTCTCATGACATCACTTTTTGCATTCTCACAGGAAAATGGCAGAGGCATGCCTTCACAGTCCTCACAAGCTGTTGCATCCTAACGCAGCATGATCAACTTTCTTTGGCAGTCAAATGTGTCTTCTGTATTGTTATAACAGTTAATAGTCTGATACACAAACATCCTACTGATCCCAAGTGTGTGTTCAACATGTTGAAAATAACAGATGGCTGCATTCCAACCTTGTCAAGTGCTATTACAGCTGCACAGTTCTCATAATCTCCCCACTGCATGCTAACCCATGCAGCTAGACCTCTCTCTACCAATAGACATGTAAATGTTAGCTGCGCACAGCGCCACTAATGCAACTGGGCTCAATTCTGTGGGCAGTGTGGGGTGTGTGGATGTTGTATAGTATTTATGGCAAAACTGTGTATATTAGAAAAGACTACCAGGAATGGTGAGGCTAGTGGGACAGGGGAATTAAATCCAACCAGAGCCAAGATTCCAAATAGCAGTGGTAGGAAGAGTAAATAAAGATGGTGAGTTCAAGCTGTATGATGTGAGATAGAGGTTAACAGGGCAAAATACTCAATTGAGTGATGGAGACAACAAGCATTCCTTGAGGACTGTGAACTGCATAGATATATAAATCTTATGAGTAAAGAAGGCTACAATTACAGGTCATTTCAACTATAGGAATATAGGCTGAAGAGAGCAAAAAGTATATGAAAACAAAGGAAAGAGAATTTATTTCTCTCTCCTTTGTTTTCATATACTTTTTGAAAGTATATGAAAACAAAGGAACTGAGTAATTCTGTTACTCAGTTATCTCTGAGTAACAGAATTACTCAGAGATAACTGAAAAATAACTGAGAAATAACTGAGTAATTCTGTTACTCAGTTATCTCTGAGTAACAGAATTACTCAGAGATAACTATCATAAGCAACATGTGATGGGACTCGCAGTATAAAAAAGCTGGTTCTAGTAACATAAACTGAGAATCTGTTCATAAATGAGGTGACTATGAGAGTGACTACTATGCAGTTTTTGACACAGCAGATGACAATGCATATGAGAGATTTGACTAAAGAGCAGATGATTATAATAAACTGAGAAGGCAGCTTGAAACAGTGCCCTTCAGAA
Organism: Typopeltis vanoorti; assembly: GCF_054136105.1. Lineage (NCBI taxonomy): Eukaryota > Metazoa > Arthropoda > Arachnida > Uropygi > Thelyphonidae > Typopeltis > Typopeltis vanoorti. Next base: position 47,009,220 of record NC_143562.1, on the reverse strand, counting down.
ACTGCATGGCAGAATCAACAGTGCATAAGAAATAGCTAAAGATCTGAGGGAAGCAATATCTGCCTGCATCCCCAAAGTTAGAACAATAAATCCCATGAGAATTAAATAGATGAATAACACCTTGAAACAAGAGCTCCATAAAAAGAAGAATGTTATGGATCTGATAATATTATGAAAAGTGATTTATATATATCACTCCCACACACAAGGCTATAAGGCTTATAGCAAATAAATACCATGTGTGGGCTGGGATTAAAAACAAAGTAATTTGTTGATATCCTTCTTAAAGAGCTGAAGGTTATGGTCCCTGGGGAATGCTCCATAGGGGAAGGCTGTTCCACAGACCAAAGCAAAGGGACTGAAAGATGACTAGGAGTAGCAAGTTCAGAGTCAGTAGTTCAACTGCAAAAAAGATAATGAAACAGCTGTTGCTCATGTTTTTATGTGTGCCAGAAATGGGGGAGCATAATGGTTGCTAGTTCTTCTGAATAGTATCGATGGAAATATCTGAAGATAAGACAATGCAGAAACTGACCATATGAGACAGTGACTGAAGTCAGTCTATGAGAAGAGGCTACTAATCAACTAAACCTCTCTCTCTCTCACTGAACAGCATCAAGAATATTTAAAGGTATTAGATGCATCACCCCAAAAGTGAGAGTGGTACTCCAGGTTTGGGAGGAATTCAGATTTGTACAACAGTAAGCTGGACAGAAGAGAAGTAATGTCTTGAGCAAAAAAAAAAAAAAAAAGGATGCCCAGTTTTTTTAGAAGCTGAAAGATGCTGCAGAGGTGATGTCATTAAGCCAGGAATGGATAGAAATAAGCCAGTCCAAGAAGTGAAAATGTTAAATTGGTAATGGCTGTTAAGTCGAACGTTATCAGAGGAAAGTGAAGAAGAGCTAAGTTCTTTCGAAAACAGTTATTTTTTCTATTCAAAACAAAAAAAAAAAATCTGCTTTGGAAACAGTGAAGAGGACTAGCTTGGTGTCACCCTAGTGAAGAATGTTGTGAAACTGAGTTTTTAGCCACTTATTAAGCATGAGATGATTTCACTATCAGGCTTTGTATTAGTAGGACGAATGGAAATTGCGATCATCAGCAAAACTGTGAATAAGGTTTGAGGCTAGTGAGAGTAGGTCACTTATACATATGAGGAAGAGGACAATGAAATGACAGTATCCTGAGGAACACATTAACAGGAAAATCAGAAATCTGTCAATCCAACTACAAAGAGAGGAAAGCAGACCAATAAGATTGGCAGTTTGCTGAGAAGCCTTTGACGCCACACCTTATCAAGTGCACTAGAAATGCCATTTGCAACAGTACAGGTTTCTCAAAATCTTTCAATGACACATGCCAGATGTGGGTAATGCAGACTGAAAGATCTATCATGAATCCTGACTGGCAAAATCCATGTTGATGATCACCAATTAGCTAACAGTCTTTCAGATGTCAAAAAAATTGACTATTGATGGCCTAGAGACCTAAAGCTCAGCCATTCAATCGATACACATCTAATAAAGGAGTGCCTCAGGGATCTGTTTTAGGGCCATTACTATTTAACTTGTATATTAATGATATTGGCGAAGATTTGGATGGAGATATTCAGTTGTTTGCAGATGATGCAAAGTTGGGAAGAACCATAAAGAGTAGTGAAGATGTTGTGGCCTTGCAAGAAGACTTGAATAAATTGAGTGATTGGGCAAGCAAATGGGGGTGTGAGTTCAATGTTGCAAAATGTAAGGTTTTAAAATTTGGAAAACAAAGATGGGATGCAGAATTTATGCTTGGTAAGAATATATTGTTGGAAGTAGAGGAAATAAGAGATCTGGGAGTGATAGTGGATAAGGATCTAAAATTTAGGGGTCACATCGCCAAAATTGTGAAGACAACACAAAGACTTCTGGGAATGATGAGGAGGACACTGACGTGTAGAAGTAGGGAGATTCTTGTTCCATTGTATAAGGCTTTGATTAGGCCACACATGGACTATTGTGCCCAGATTTGGTCACCTGGTTTTCAGAAGGATGAGGAGATGTTGGAAAGGGTCCAAAGGCGACTGACTAAGGTAGTTTCTGACCTCTGGAATGTCGAGTATGAGGAAAGATTGAAAAGATGTAATTTGCAGAGACTAGTGGAGAGAAGGAAGAGGGGAGTATGATAGAGACCTACAAGTTGGTAAGGGGTTGCTATAGGATCAATGGTGGAGAAGTTCTACAGCGAATAGTGGGAGATCAGGGGAGAACCAGAGGTCATCCCTGGAAACTGTATAAAGAGGGTGTGAGTAGGGGAGTGAGAGGCAGGTTTTTTTCGTGCAGAGTTGTGAATGATTGGAATGCCTTGCCTGAGAGTGTGGTGTCTGCAAGGAGTTTGAATGTGTTTAAGACCCGGTATGATGAGATGTGTGTGAGATAAAAGGACCTCCTAGATGAGTCTTTGACTCCATGAGGTCTTGTTTAATAATAATAATAATAATAATATTATTTTCTCATTAGACTGCATACATTTACATTTGTTTATAATAAATTTTAAACCTCACTTCTGTGTCCATTCTTCTAGTCTTTTGAGTTCATTATATAAATAATTTAGGCCATCCAAACAACTGACTATTCTGTACAACTTCACATCATCAGTAAAGTAAGAAATTTTACTGATGATGTGAAGAAGCGGTACAGAATCTAAATCATCATCTGTATGAACCTAAATCATTTATGAAAACATTAACATGTTCTATGCAGTGGTATTTTCAGGTGGTTGTCCATTTATGCCACGTAAGCCATCAAAGACCCATGCTGCAGAACTTAGTTTAAATGTTTGCAATGTATGGTGTATAATAATTATAAGATTGCAAAATATCATTAAGATGTGAGAAAATGAATATTTTTATTTAAATAATTTAATTATTACATAGTTATGTATTAATTACACAGTCCAACACAATTTTTGCTGACTTTTATATGAGACTTGTTTTTTACTAATTTGGGTGCGCTGATTTCAAATATCAAACCCATTTTTCTCTATCACGTCAGGTTTTTCCTCTATGGCATTTTCTTTTTGCTAATTTGTAAATTTTTGATAGTTTTAAGGAGGCAGTACTATTTAGAGGATCAAAAAAATCGATTTCTTAATATTATTTTCTGAAAGTATGTACTTTTAAAAATCTGTTCCTAACTTTTTATCAAGAAATTCGAAAACTTCCCGAAGATATAGCCTATTATTCAAAGCGGTGCGCAGATCAGAATCGGAGCGCTCACCGCTCTCGCTTGTTAGTAAACGAATAAATGCATAAAAACCTGCAACGGCACGTACTGGAGCTTTGAATGCGAGAGAGGCCGATAATTAGATACATAACTACTTAACAATATTCATTAAAAATTACAAGAATATTTATAAAAAAATAACAATTTTACTTACACACGAGTTTCAGGGAATAAATTTTTGTTTGTAGCAATTTCTGCTGTGTGTTATGTTTTGGCAATCCCTTTGAATACTCCAACAGTAGTCGGCCACCATGTGAGAATCCAATCTTCCTTGGTACTGATCTTCCATAGTTTTTAAGTCTTGATGAAATCTTTCGCCTTGTTCATCGCTTACAGCACCTAAATTCTCGGGAAATCTATCAAGATGACTGTATAGGAAATGAAGCTTTATGCTCATGTTGCAACCTAGGCGCTGGAAATTTTCAAGCATTGTTTCCACTAGATCTTTGAAATTGCACGCTTTTTTGTTTCCAAGAAAATTATTCACAACCATCGTAAATGAAGTCCAGGCCTCTTTCTCAATTTCGTTCATAGAGTTGATGAAATTTGGGTCTCTCATTAAAGTTCTAATTTGCGGTCCATCAAATACACTGGCTTTAATTTTTTCATAACTAAGTCATGGAAATTTTTCACATATGTATTGGAAACAGTCACCTTGTAAATCTAAAGCTTTAACATACTGCTTCATAAAACCTAGTTTGATGTGTAGGTGGAAAAATGATTTTTTCTCTGTCGATTAAAGATTGATTTATAACATTCTGTTCTCCAACATTTAAGGATATTCTAAGAGGCCAATGTTTCTAACTCCAGTGTTGGTTTCTAGCTCGACTATCCCAGAAGCATAGAAAACACGAAAACTTTGTATATCCTCTTTGAAAGCCAAGTAAAAAGTTCACCATTTTAAGATCCACACAGATGATCCAGTTATAGTCTGTATATTTTAATAACTTCAGAACCTTTTTAATGTCCTCATATGTTTCCTTTAAGTGGACTGAATAGCCAATAGGAATTGAGCCATATACATTCCCATTGTGTAGTAAGACACACTTGAGACTTCTGCTTGAACTGTCGATAAACAAATGCCACTCATTTGGATGATATTGTACAACACTCATTTCAGTTAGTAAACCTGACACATTGTTAGAGTAAACAAACCCACACTCGTTTTTAAAATATTGTACAAGATTACTTTCCCTGCTACGATAAAAAGTTATCTTCGTATCTTGCTCCAGTAAGTTTTTTTCATTTAATCTTGAAGCTAACAATTCCTTTGATAGGCCCAAATCTCTTACTAAGTCATTCAATTCCGCTTGAGTAAAACGTTGCGGTCCAGAACTAGAAATTAAATTTTCATTGTCTAAATCAACATCCGGGTCTTGCTCCTCAAGAACATCTGGCATATCCCAATCATGCTCATTCTCAAGTAAAGGAAGTCCTTTATAAATTGAAACGGCTATTTCATTGGAATGAGCAACTGGCCGAATTGCTGAGTCGAGATTTGGATACACAATTTTTTTCTTATTCTTCTTATTATAACCAGAAGTCTGAACTAAACAAAAATAGCAATCATCTACGTGATTTTTCGGTTCACGCCAAATCATTGGAATGCCAAAAGCTAATTTTTGGCGTTTTCCCTTGCTCCACTGTCGTAAATTTTCTACACATGACTTACTTTATTTGGAGCCCATGACTTATCCTGATCTGCAATTTTTACATCAAAGTATGCAAAGTACACTTTCTTAACGAAAGCAGTGATATTTGTCCTTTGACTGGGAACAGTAAAGCTGCCACAAATGTAGCAGAAGGAATCTACACTATTGACACAATTTCGAGTAGTAGACATGATGTATTTTCTTCACTGCCGACTAACATGCAATTAACAAGACAAAAAAAAACCAGAGACTTTATTGAAACGTTATAAGCGCTCATCATACTTTCACGATCGATTAACGATTAGCTGATTTCGATCATTCTTTGTCCGTTATGACGCATATAGCATTCATTTGTTTTAGGCAGTTGTCATCGCCTACTTCTCATCTAATACATTTAGGTCGATCGATAATCGACCTAAATGTATTAGGTCGGTTATCGGCCTCTCTCACATTCAAAGCGCCAGTACGTGCCGTTGCAGGTTCTTACGCATTTATTCGTTTACTAACAAGCAAGAGCGGTGAGCGCTCCAATTCTGATCTGCGCACCACTTTGAATAATAGGCTATACCTTCAGGAATTTTTTAAATTTCTTGATAAAAAGTTAGGAACAGATTTTTAAAAGTACATACTTTCAGAAAATAATATTAAAAAATCGATTTTTTTGATCCTCTAAATAGTACTGCCTCCTTAAAACTATCAAAAATTTACAAATTAGCAAAAAGAAAATGCCATAAAGGAAAAACCTGACGTGATAGAGAAAAATGAGTTCGATTGAAATCAGCGCACCCAAATTAGTAAAAAACAAGTGTCAGATCATAATCAGCAGAAAAAAAAATTTTTTTTGTTGGCCAGTGTTATCAATTAATTATTGCACATTATGTCTCAGATTCAAAATGGTTTTAATTCATTTTAATAAAATTATTTAAATTATGGGGATATTAAATTGGCTCTTTATTTAAGTAATATTTTAAGAAAAGTTTGTGTAAATGCACAGTTTTGGAACTAACAAAGATGTATTTCTTGTAACTTTATTATCCTATCCATATAGCAAGACCAAACAAACTTTTTGATCTCATTTTTATAGGTCAGGAAAGGATAGGGGGCTTAATCAAGCATGTTGAGAATATTTTGGATAGTCCTTGAATTGCATACAAAGTAGTCTGCTCAGCTATTATTTCAAATATTCTTCAGAAGCCAAGAGCAATAAAAAGTGTATACTTTCTTATAATCTTGTATGTTAGCATCTAATAATTTGAAACCAGTAGCACCTGTGAATGGTATCAGACGAAGTTGGTCTCCAACAGGATCTGACCATTCTTTTTTTATCAGTGTCTCATCAATACTGTTGTCACTATCTCTGTCATCTTCACTCCTAGAACTGGATCTGACCATTCTTTTTTTATCAGTGTCTCATCAATACTGTTGTCACTATCTCTGTCATCTTCACTCCTAGAACTGGATCTGACCATTCTTTTTTTATCAGCGTTTCATCAATACTATTGTCTCTGTCATCTTCACTCCGAGAACTGGATGAAATTCAACAGCATTTAGCATGATGGGATACCTATATTTTGCATGATGCATTGCTGATATAATTTATAAGATATGATGACCATTTCACTTTATGTGGCAAAACTACTATATCAGATATGGTAGGTCACTTTTTATTTATTTACTCGTGTGTGATTCCCCACATTCCTCCACTGTCCCTTAGGATTGGTTGAGTCCTCCTAATGAGGGAATTGAGTATGTATTTTATGACTGTAGATCCGTGTGTGTTCATAGGCCAGTTTGCCTGTTCTGAGGGACAAAAAACAAAAGTTACTGGGTGAAAAAAACCCTCTACTTCCGTATGACACCAGCTAACTCACCTTTAGTCGAAAGAGACCAGATAAGGGTTCCTCACACCATGGACGGGAATCAAATTCAGGTCTTTCTGTGTTAGGACTTATCTTAGCCATCAACAAAAAGTTGGAGCTAACAGGTTTGAATTATGCTAAAACATGAAATTTATTCAGAATTCTGTCAAAATGTTCAGATGAACCATTAACGTATAGGATCATCATCATCAAATTCCTGATATACATGTCCTCACAACATACAAAAAAAAAAATCCTCCTCGTCATCATCATCATCATCATACGTATCAAGGATTTAGGCTTAGCATGGCCTGTTCCAGTCTTAGAAGTCATCGTTGAATCGTTTAAGAGAACGTCCTAGTTTTCTTTTTCCTAATGGCTTGTACTTTAAGGCTTGTTTTGGTAATCTTTCTGTTTTCATTCTTTGAACGTGTTCCATCCATTTATGTTTATATTTTTTAATTTTTTCTATTACTGGTTCTTGGTTTAATTCTTTCATAATATCTTCGTTTCTTTTGTGATCAAATAGGGTAGACTTTGCAGTTTTTCTCACAAACTTCATTTCTGCTGTTGTTAATCTTTGTTTGTCTTTTTGTTTTATTGCCCAGATTTCGCTTCCATACATTAAGTATTGCATACTTTTTAGCCTGGTTTGTTTTTGAACTAGGTTTGGTTTAAATATAGAGTTAATTACACCTGTTATTTTTAAATATTTTGCAATTTTTACGTTTATATCTTTTTCATTTTCATATGTGATCATACATTCCAGGTAGTTAAACGAATTCAGCTGTTCTAAGATCTTGTTATCTATTACTATTTTAGTTCTTGCTGGATCTTGTCCTTTAAAGGCCATAGTTTTTGAATTTTCCGTTGATATTATCATACCATAATCTTTGGATATCTCATTTAGATTTAAAATAGCTTTCTGTAAGTTATCTTCAGAATTTGTAATTATTATTTGGTCTTCTGCAAAGAGAAGAGTGTTTAAGTTAACTGTAGGTGAAAGTTTAATTCCTTGATGTAAATTTTTACTCTATTTTATTATTATTTCATTTAAGTAGATATTAAAAAGAGTTGCTAAGAGGGGACATCCCTGTCGGACCCCTTGGTTTATCTCTCTCGTATATGATAGCTCGTGATTTAATCTTATTTGTATTTGATTATTTTCATATATACTTGTGATAGCTTTTAGGATATTATTTGGTATTTGTCTTTCTTTTAATATGTTAAATAATATGTTTCTTTTAACTTTGTCAAATGCTTTTTCAAAGTCAATAAATGCAATATGTGTTTAGAAATTATATTCTCTTCTTTTCTCTATTATTAATTTTAGGCAAAAGGCTGGGTCTATACATGATCGTCCTTTTCTAAATCCATTCTGTACCTCTAGAATAAAGTTTTCGGAATATTTCATTAGTTTGTTATTTAAGATTCTGCTATAAATTTTGTAACAGGAATTTAGTATACTGATACCTCTATAGTTTTTAGGGTCATCTCTATTACCTTTCTTAAAGATAGGAATCACAATTGCTTTTTTCCCATTCTATTGAGGGGATACCAGTTGAGTAAATTTTATTTAAAAATAATAAGAGTCTTTCTTTGAATCTTGTTCCTGCGTATTTATATAGTTCTGAACCTAGCTTATCTTCTCCAGGTGATTTTTCATTTCTTGTTTCTTTCAGGCTGATTTCTAATTCTTCTTCAGTTATTTCCTTTTCATTTTCGTTAATTGTTTGCCAGTTGTCTTTTTTAAAATATTTGTCTGTCCACAGTTCTATGTAGTAATTTAGAAATTCTTCTAATTTCAATTCAGTGTTTAATTTTATGTTTTCTTTGGTATCTGCATTTAGGTGTTTCAAAATCTTATATACATTGGGTCTTATTTTATATAAATCATGTTCTAAATTAGAAACAAATTTATTCCATGATTCTCTATGTCTTTTTCTGACTTCTCTTTTAGCTATGGCTCTTATTCTTTTATATTCTATTTCATCTTCTAATCTTTTACTACTTAACCATTTGTGATAGGCTTCTTTTTTCTTTTTGATTATTTCTTTGATTGTATCATCCCAGATCTTCAGTTTTTTTCTTTTATTGAATTTTTTGGTCTTTCCTAAGCTTTCATTTGCTGCTGCATTTAGTATCGTTTTTATATTAAGCCATTCTATTTCTTCATTTTGTTTTATTTTATCTAGATATTGGTTAATTCTTTGTTCATATAGCCATTGTACATTTGTGTCATTCAATAGTCTAGTTTTATAAACAAATGTTTCAATTTTTCTTTCTGTTCTTGTTACTTGTAGCCATTTAGGTGGTAATCTTAATTTTATTTTAACAAGGAAGTGGTCACTGCTTATTTCATATCCTCTGTGAACTCTAACATCTAGGATATGAAATAAGCAGTGACCACTCTTTGTGGTGATTTCCATCCTCTTGCTACCAAGTATATTTATGTATGTCTTTATGTTTATAGAAGGAATTCATTATTTTTAGGTTATTATAAACTACAAAGTCAATCAATTTTTTACCACTTCTCTTTAGAGTGTGTTCTCCATGTATTCCTATATTATTATTAATTTTTGTGTTTCCAATTCTTGCATTTAAGTCACCTGCTAAAATTATGTTATCATTTTTATTTATTTTATTATATATGTTTTGTAGCTGATTATAAAAATCAATATTATCCTGTTCTCTTCCTTCTTCTGGGGCATGTAAACCAATTATTGTTAAATAGCCTCTATCTATTTGTATTCTAGCTTCTATTATTCTTTCATTCCATAATTTATAATGTTTTAACTGTTTTGAAAGGGAGTTATGAATCCAAATCATGACTCCTGCTTGTGCTCTTTGGTCTCTGTTGACTCCACTGTATATCACATTAAAATTTTCAGTTCTCATAGTTCCTTTTAATTTCTTTTTTGTTTCAGTGATTACTGCTATTTTAAAATTTCTTTCATTTAATAACTGGTCTAATTCTATTTCTTTATATGCTATTCCTCTTACATTCCAGTTTGCTATGTGTTTTATATTTTGTCGTTTCCATTTTCGTTTTCCCTTTTCCATTCCAGCGTCATTTCCCATAGATTCAATCCGATTATCTTTTTCTGTCAGCTTACAAGTAGGATTATGTTCTCCGTGTCAGGGGACTAGCCTGACGATGGAATAGTTCAGTGGTAGGGCTGCTACCTTAAGGCTTCTGAACTAGCCTTCTTCTGAATTTAAACCCATAGGAGGAATAGGGTATATTGAAGGGGAAAGAGTAGATTATCGAAGAAATATAGTAAAGTTTATAGAGAGGGCATAGTTGTAAGGCCAGAAATGAAAAGACCCCATGGCCCTCGAGTACTCTAATAGCATAAGGGTCATAAAGTAAGAAGAGTTGGCTGATAAGGCCTTATAGGAAAGATTAAAGTAAGTGGATCTTCCTCAAAGTAGAAGAAGGAGAGGATAGATCCAGCTAGGGGTCCATGGGAGTGCTGCTTCCCTTACAATCAAGATGATTGCCCCATATGGCCCTGTTGGTCCACGAGTCCTTATTCAGTATATTCGGACCACCCCACCATATATATATATATAACACACGCACGCGCATGCGCACACACACACACATGGCGGGCTCCCCTATCCGCCACCCAGGGGACGCACTCTCTAGGAGTTACAGGGTCCCCTGAGGAAAAAATCCTTAATTATACATAACCAGTTCTCTAATTCCTGAGGACTCAGCTGTTATGATATTCGACCAGAAATGCTCGAGTATGGAGGTATAAAAGTCTTACAGTACCTGCACTGGATAGTTCAGAAGGCCTGGACAGAGAGATGAATTCATCATCATCAAGGGGTATACAGGATATGATAGTACTACATGAAAAACTACATCATTACTAACTTCCTATCTACAATTTTCCTCTAAATCACTCTGTTACCTGTCAAGACTCCAACATTATCAGATCTTATATTTCTATCTCCTAAGGCACTTTTACTGTATCAATCTACCTATATCTTGGTTTTCCTCTAGGTCTTTTTCCTGCCAATCTGGCAAGGAACACTTGTTTTGCTAATCTTTCCTCTCCCATTCTGTGACCATACCACTTAAGATTAGCTCTGTTAATGCATTCCTGGATGCTGGCAATGTCGAGTTCTTTCTGAATATCCTCGTTTTTAATATGATATTGCCATTGATGCCATCTGTTCATGCCTCTAATCTTTCTCAGGACTCTCATATCTGCAGTCTCTAGTCTTTACTTCTGACCCAGCTCTCAGATCCAAAAGTTAAGATTGGCTTGAATACTGTCTTGTATACAATTAACTTAGTGTTTTGGCTAATTTCTCTCTTATTCCATATAAATTTATTCAATTGACTTCCTACCATACTAGCTATGTTGATTCTGTTGACTATTTCCATATTTAATTTACCATCTTCACTAAAAATCATGCCTAAGTAGCTGAAATGTTTTACTTGGTCTATAGCTTCTCCATTCACAATGCAGTTGATATTTGAAATGTTTCTGCCTATTTTCTCTTGTCTTCATTGTCTTTTTAACGCTGACTTTCATACCATATATATAACAACAGTTATTCACTTTAGTCAGGGAATCTTGCAGACTTGTAGTGAATTTATTTAGAAGTATAACATTGTCTGCATAAAGCAAAGAGCTGATATTAACATCTCCAATTTTGATATTACGTTTAATACCACTTTCCTTCATAATGTGATCCATATAGATAATGAATAACAGAGGGGATAATGTACATCCTTTTCTGACACCAGATTTAACATTAAACCATCTTCCTGTACTTCCTTCAATTCTAACTGCTAACTTACAACTCAAATAAAGACTAAGTATTGCTTGATATAATGTCCCATTGACACCATATAACTGTAGTATTTCGAATAGCTTCTCTCTTGGCACCTTGTCATATGCCTCTTTCATATCTTAAAACTTAAATAGGGATCTTTGTTATATTCCCATGATTTCTCAACTAGCTGTCATAAAGTGAAAATCTGATCCTGACAGCCTCTATTTGGCCTGAATCTGCTTGTTCTTCACCAAACTTCTCTTCCACAATTCTTCTCGACCATTTCTCAAGTATACTTGCATAGATCTTACCAGGAACACTCACTAGAGAAATACCTCTGAAATTTTCACATTCAATTTTGTTTTCCTTTTATATATGGGTACTATGAGCTCTACTCCAATCATCTGGAATTCGTCTCTCTGTCCAGGCCTTCTGAACTATCCAGTGCAGTCACTGTAAGACTTATACCTCCATACTTGAGCATTTCTGGTCGAATATCATGTACTGCTGCTGCTGCTGCATTTCCACATTTCAGGCTTTTGATGTATAGGATAAAAACTCTTAACCTCAGGACTCAGGTGAAGGTACTAATTAATGATGTTTTTTTAATGCTGTGATAACTATATTCATTAATTTCTAGATTTTTCTTCATATTTTTTGAGTGTTTTGTTTTGTAAAGCATTCCCAGAAAATTTGACAGCAATCCATATTAGAGCATAACAGCTGAGTCCTCATGTTACACCCTGATACCTTAAGAATGTAGCATTCCCAGCTATCATGGTGTAACATGAAGAGAAAATAAAACAAAACCCCTGTATAAAAGCTAATAGATGAATTATTTAAAAGAAAGAAAAATATTCTTGCATCCAAGTAAAATATATATAAAAAAAAGGTGTTTGTTGAACTAACTAATAAAAGAAGGAATATAAGTGTTGTGATATAAAAAAAAAAAAAAAAAAAAAAATTTAGCTAAGAAGACAGAAAGGATTAGTCATAAGAAATTGTATGTGAGAGGCTAGAGATTAAAATATTAAGTAAATTCTTAAAAATTTGGAAGGGAGATTAATTTAGAGGCTAGCAAAAGAAAAACAATAGACTATCGCTCAGGGTCAATTCACGAATTGAGACGTCGTCACATGTGAGTGACGGGCTCGCCGACCAAAGGATGTTTGGCAGAAAAAAGCCACCCTAATTGGTCAGTGAAGTCGAATCAAGTAAGGAGCGGAGAAAAGAAATTAAAGTAGGTGCAGTTAGGAGTCAAGGTATAAAAGGGTTAGAAACCCTCACACAGGCTTTTTTTTCCTGGGATAGTTTCTTCACGAGCTCCTTCGTATAGGTTTCACGTGGTTTTCATGAGTGGCGGGATTGGAGTTAATCTCCATCGTCACAACAAGGAAACAAAAGTGAGTGGGATTTCGATTCCGTATTTCCTATGGTAAGAAACGAGGAATGCCATTTAGCCAAAGGAAAGAATGTATTATCTATGTGTTTTATCGTCCAGTGAAAAGAAAATCTGTAAAGAAGTCGGCCCACATGGCGAGTTTCACAGTCATTGTATAGATGATTCAAAGTGTGTCCTTAATTATGAAAAGTTAAGATCGCATAAGCACAGTTTAATGCCAAAAGAACTTAGGAGTAACAGATTATAAGAGAGATCATACCAGGATAGAATAACCGGAAAAAGGTAGAGGCCAATATAGAAAACTCAAGAGAAAAAGGTACTGTAAAAAATCTCGTATTAACTGAAAATCGTCTAATTGTTATCATTATTCTATTACTGAACTGTTGAAGAGACTAAGGAAAATTATACTAGGACTTTAGTACATAAATGATTATAATGAAAGTATGCTTGTTAATATTAATATTATATAAGTAATTATATGTCCTGAGATTTATGCATGTGTATTGTAACTTATAGGAAAGTTTTAAATGTCAAAGTTATGTGTTAACACAGTGAAAGGATAATTTAATCTACATAGTTTTAGATAGTTAAATAGAGTGAGTTGATCACATATGTCCAGGTGCTACAGCATATAGCATATTCAGACTAATATAGGGTTAACTAATGTGTTAATTAGATCTGGGATTATACATATGATTGTATGAGTTGAATTTGTTATGGCGGCATGATCGCAATAGCCATATAGGATCATAGCCAAATTATTTGTGATAAGCTAATGTTAATTTGTAAATGTTTTCTTAGTATTGAATTGAATTATATTAGAAATTGAACTGTACCATACTAATGAGTTTAATAAACCTTTGTTCGTTGATAAAACAGTTGTCTGAAATTGCTGCCCAATGCACCACTTGAAAAACGTACGAACCTAATCACGCGGGAAATTAAATGTGTTAAAAAACAAGATATAAAGTGTCACGACTGCAATATTGTTTCACATTCAGACATATTTTAGTAATTGCTCCTTGTTTTTGTATTTAATATCTCAAACTAAATGTCCTCCCAAAAGGCGCAGTATAATATAAATATTAGGGACACTAAGGGGAGAAATAGCTTAAATATTTGTATTTTGGGGTGATATCATGCATAGATAATAGTTGAACATAGATAAGCAGAAAATCACTAGATAGAATAATAATCATAAATTGGGACACAACACTCAGGAATTATAGAACTGGTTATGTATAATTAAGGATTGATTTTTTTTTTTTTTTTTTTTTTTTTGTGAGGACCATATTCCTTAAGTAACAGAGTGTTCTTGATGCTATCTTTTTTTTTCCCTTCATTTTTTATTTTTGTAAAGCATAACTTAATTTAGTAACTTAAATCAACAAAAATTAGTATGTCTACTTTTCTGAATCCTGAAAAGAAAACAGTTTCCTTTCTGCACATTAGATTGACCAAATGTGTCACTGGATTCATAAGAGACTACCCCTGTAAGCTTATCTCAAGACTTCATTAACTAGTGTACTTTTAAATGTCTTGCTGACAGTCAAGAGCTTGACATCTTAGATATGCAAATGTCTGAAGATGATGCAAAACTGGGAAGAACAATGAAGAGTCAATTAGATGTTGTGGCCTTTCAGGAGGACTTGAACAGACATGAGTGGACAAGTGAACAGAAGTGTTAGTACAATGTTGCAAAGTATAAGGTTCTGAAATTTGGTAGGTAACAACTTGAAGTAAAGTATACACTTGTTGGGAAAATTTTAGCAGGTAGAGAAGGCAAGAGATCTGTGAATAGTGGAGGTCAAGGATCTGAAGTTCAGGGACCACACTGTGCAAGTTATGAAGTTGTCACATTAGATTATGGCAAGGATACAGAGAACCTTAACATCCAGAAATAAAAAGGTTATGATTTCATTGTATAAGGCTTTGATCTTTGGCTTCACATGATTTATTATGCACAGATTTGGTCATATGATTTTCATAGTGATGCATTAGAAAGGATCCAGAAAACAGAGAGACTGACTACAGTGGTAACTTGTTTCTGAAAGAATGTGGAGTATGAAGATAGATTGAGGAAATGCAATTTGCAAAACTTTGTGAATAGGAGGAGGCAAGGAGATATGATTGAAATATGAGTTTGAAGGGGGATTGTTATTATTAAAATAGAAGAATTTTTTACAGAATAGGGAGACAGGAGTAGACCCAATGGCCATCCCTGGAAACTATATAAGGAGAGTGTGAGCAAGGGACTAAAGAACAGGTTCTTTGCATGGAGACTGGTTGGTAAGTGAAATGCACTGCCTAAAAGTGTGGCAAGTGGAGACACAAGGAATAAGTTGAAAGCACTATTTGATGAGTTTTGTGATGGTGTTGCTCTTGCAATTGGTCTTTTGATTACATGGAAATCTGATATAAATAAAATATTAATAATACAAATAATAATTCAAACATTATTAATAAATAGTTTAATTAATAATGTAATAATAAATACTGCCTAAGCAGTTTAAATAGTATTAAGTTGATTAGGTAGTATTTTCATTTCTTTACTATTCCAAATTAAATAACAACAATTTGTAAAATTTATCTAGTTTGTAAAACAGAGAAGGCAAATAAAATGTCAAACTAATATTTTCAATTACTATTATTACACTGATGTTCAAAACCTAAGAATGAACACTATTTCTGAAGTTTACAATGGCAAATACAGATGAATCAGTTTGTATCAATTTGTATAAATGATGATTCTGAGTAGAAAGAGGGTACACATTCAAATTTTCACATCATGTGCAAATTTGTATCAATTTGTATAAATGCATCAATTGTATAAATGATGATTCTGAGTAGAAAGAGGGTACACATTCAAATTTTCACATCATGTGCAAAGGGATTACATGGTGGCACTCAACCGGATAAAAAGCAAAAGACTGTGCTAAGTGAATTGTGTTTGAAGGAAGCTCTTCTCATGAAGGAATAAGTTGCAAACTTGGATGTCTTATTATGTCTCAAAGACATCACTAGATGATTTCACGCAAGGAAGAATAATTGGAAAGCTTGAAGAAGGCTGCAGAATTACTTATATTGCCAGAGAGTTTGGAATCACACATAGCATTATATCCAGGCTCTGGGAAAAAATGTTTCAAGCTAATGGAATGTGTTCCAGACATTTGCTAAGAGATCACCCTTGCTCTACCACAGAGCATGAAGAGAGATCTTGGATTATAACAACAAAATGTAACCAACAAGCCATGGCAAGTCAGTTTGCAAGTTGGCTCCATAGAAGCACAGGTACGTGAATATCTTGACAAACTATGACAAGATGTCTATGACAAATACGCCTATACATCCAAAGGTCTGTAGTCTGCGTCCTTTTATCCACAGCTCATCATAGAGCATGTTTTCAGTGGTGTTGTATCAATAAAAATTGGAAAGGACACCAATAAACTAATGTACTCTTTATAGATGAGATGAGAGTCTTTCCACCGATTCTAGATGACACGATCTAGAATGAAAGTGGTATTGATTACCATCATGAACATATTCTTGAAAAAGATAGACATGGCAGTGCTGGGATCATAGTGTGGGGAGACATCAGTATTATTAATGTTATTATTATTGTTACATGACACCTCCATGGAGTCCAAAGACTCATTGAGTGAGGGCACCAACTCCACAACTCAATTTTAACAAACTGCAACTACTTTCATCATCTACACCAACACCATCTACTGCCAACCACCACCACCACTAGTATTTTCACAGATAATCACAAACATCCATGGCAGGATTCGAACCCATAGCCTTTTGGCTGTAGAGCGGATATGCTAACCACTCGGCCAACCAGGCCGGCTTAATGCACCGAGCTACAAGTGCTGGGGAAAAAAAAAGGACTATAACTCGTGAACGATATTGTAATGAAATTCTTCAAAGTCATGTTTGATTGTTCCATGATGCTGTAGGTGAAGAATTCATTTTTATGGATGAAAATGCCACACCACATGATACACAAGCAGTGGAGATACTTCTGGAGACCAAGGATATTAATAAAATCGAGTGGCTAGCATGCTCCCAAGATCTCAACCCCATAGAACATGTTTGGGATACAACAGGGAGACACAATGCTGCTCGAAATTCCTCCTCCAGAAAACAAGCAAGGCCTTATCCTTGCTCTGAAGACGGACTGGGACAGTTTGCCTCAAGAACTCCTAAATCACTTGGTGCTAATCATAATAAGATATTGTGAGAGCTGCATTGCAGTTCAGGGTGGACATATTCAATACTGAAATGTCTCTCCATATAGTTTTCTGTAAGTACTGTACATTTATTCCTTGACTATGTGCTAAGGAAATTTGTAACTTTTGGCAAAAATGTATTGCTGTTTAATTTGTATAAAATTAATAACACATTTTTTGTGTAATATAATTTATTAGTATGCTGGAAATTCATGACTACAACCAAATGTGGAAATTTATGTCCACATTTGGTTGTATAGTCATGAATATTTTTTCATATTCAGGTAAAAATGTAGTTTATCCTTAGCTTTTGGATACCAGTGAACTATTATTATTAAGCTTGCATGGGCCAAAAATTCTAATTTTTATACATTGTTGCATATTTTTACATGTAACAATTCCAGTTTTTAAGTTTAGTATGCAAAGCCATGGTCATTTGAAATTATTGTCTCAAACAGTTATACTTACTTATTCCATTTACTTCACCATACCATATTCCTTTATATTGAGGCAAATACATCTCCAGGGCATTAATCTCAGGATCACTTTCTTCAAATACAGTTTTATAGAATCTCAATTCTCTTTCTCCCCTTGGATCTTCCTCTATTAATGGCTTTAGAATATATCCATTATTATGTTTTAGCATTCCTAGATAATTTATTGAAAGGAGTTTTAAGACTTACAAGACAGACAAACAAACAAATATATATATATACACACATGCGCGCGCATGCACGCACACACACACATAACAGAAAATAAATTTTTTATATAAATGTTTTATAAATATACAAAATACATCTGAATAGTAGAAGCAGATTCACTGGGAAATTAAATTAATATGAAATGAATCAATACAGATTTATTGATTGAATAAATCAATTAATCAATACTGACTGAAATTGAATGTATTAAACAAACTACGAAAGAAAGAAAGCATGGAAAACTTCAACTACATTCTCAATGGAGAAATTATATTTCAGCTAACTGAACACCATTAAGTAAATATATCTGCTATTTAGACATATATTTTAGTGAAGATGGTATGTTGTCTGAAGCTTTGGCACAATGCGATTTTCAATGTTATACTATATTTGTGGGGTACACAAGGAACTGATGAAGCTAGAAATTTTGGAGTTATGGTGGATGGAAATTTGAAGTTTAAACATCATAAAGCAAAAAATGCAAGTACAACTCAGAAGATAATTGTGATGTTGAAACAAATACTGGCATGTAAGAATAAGGAAGCCATGACAGCTTGATAAGACCATACATGGAATACTGTATGCAGATTTTATCTCCTAGGTTTGAAAGGGATAAAGAACTTGTGGAAAGGCAAAGATGTGTTACAAAGATCATACTGGGATTATGGAATGTAGATTGAGTACAAATTGGAATTAGTGGACTGTAGACCCAGGTAAACATGAGAAAGAAGGATAATATGACAGAGATCATCTGAATGGATGTTATAGGATATCATTTGATGAAAATTTTCATTATATGGATGGTGGGTTTGAAAACACCGGGGCATTTATGAAAGTGAAATTTATGTGTGGTTAAGCTAGATTTTTTTTTCTCTCAAAGAGCAGTGAGTGGAACAGTTTGTCTGTTGAAGTGGTGAGCACATCTAGTGTGAATGAGTTTAACAGAAGGTATGACACAGTGGGAGTGGGCGATGTATGGTCTCCCTTGATGAGTCCTAGATGTCTCAGATCATATTTTCTCCTGAAAAACTTTGATTTTTTTTTTTATGTAGCTCCTTTGTAAACATACAGTACATTTTGTACCATGAGTGGGCTAAAAATGTTTTTTTTTCCCCCATTTTATATATATATATATATATATTGTAATTTTTTATTTATTTTTACTTACTCCAGAAACCCTGCTCTAGAGACCAAACATGGAACTTTTTCAAGTCACTTCAGGGTTTCAAGTCACTCCAGTAAGTGTGGCAGTGATTTCACATAAGGAAATGAAATTCATCTTCCACTAGAAAAGTCAGAGATAAAAGAGCTCAACCTACTCCCTTTGGAAAATGAAAGGTATTAGACAATTTACTTTTTTTTTTTTTTTTAAGCCAGAGATCTACTATACTTTTCTATTTCTTTTCTCCACATTGTTATTATTTCTGTTTTTGAGACTACTAAATAATGATCCGAAAAGATTTTTTGTCTGTAAACGTGCATTCTCTTACATGTGGAACTATTTCATTATTTGTAGTGACAATCATGGAGGTTGTTCCCCTAGCATTCAAAGTATTTTTTTTTAAGTATCAGTTATTTTTAACTTATACTTCGAAAGAGAAACTACAAGAACAGGTTAAATAAATGTCTCAAAAGTGATTAAATATTGGTAGCAGCAGAATTCTGAGCGAGAGTTGAAAATGCAAAAAAAAAATCCAACAGTTCTTGACCAATACTATTGGTCAAGAACTGTTATGTAAATTTCTCAATATTTACCTTTCACATATTTACATTCATAACTCAATTATTTACAAACTCTTGCACAGAATTCTGCTGCTACTAATATTTAATCACTTTTGAGACATTTATTTAGCCTGTTTTTGTAGTTTCTCAAAAAATTATTAGGAATTGTTTTTTCTACTGTCTTCAGGATCACAGATTCCTATAATATTTAATTTCTCTTTCTTTCTCTCTCTAGCTACTGTCACTTGAGCATTTACAAAAGTGCACTTCTGTATTTGCAATTTTCTCAAGATTTCAGAAAAACTTAAATTACCATAATAGTAGTTTTTTTTTTCCCACTTAATTAGTGCAACTTTGTATTTTTCCATTTCTTATGAATAGTTATTGCACTCAGATTGCTGATATGCTGGTCTATTCCACCTATATAATGCAATAGTCATAGGTATCTTTTGTTTCCTTCAGCTTTTTTTTTTCCTCACTTCTGTTTCACATTTTTTAAGTTTGTTTTTAATCCCTTTGAAATCTAATTAAAACTATTATTTCTATTCAATGAATTTCCAATTGAAACTTCTGAGTTTTTTATTTGATAAAGTAATCAAATCTTACACAAAACTCGCAACCTGGAGGACCATAGTATCTCTTAGTCTGGCACTTACCTGTTCAGCTGGGGAAGCCTTGGTTAGACAAGTCATGAGGTTTTAATGTCTAGCTAGTGAAGCCCTGCACAACAGCTTGGCTACTATCACACAGTTTTTGAAGTCACTGGCACATATACAACCTCCTAACACGTCGAGGTTAAGATACTATCAAGGTGATATCTGTTATTGGGAATAAACAGACCACTCTAACAATCTCCACATGGTAAAACATGCCAAAGGTGTCAAACTTCGCTTTTTGCACAAGTGAAGGTTATTAATACTGTGGCAATAAACTAAGACCTATACATTTTGTGATTCACTATGAGTAGTTCTTTTTCTTTTCTTTTAGGCTTGCACGGTGATCCGAATGCATTTTTGAAAATTATGGAGACAACTACTGTGTTTGAATAAAACCCTTAGTTTAATATAACTAAAATCTACAATTCAACGTTTCGATCTTTATGTCAAGGTCATCTTCTGGAGCGTACAAATATACACAAGAAACAAGCTATACTACAATCAAACTGGTTCATTAAAGACACTGACCAACCGCTACCACAATTGTTGACCTGACCTCTGGTGTTGGGGGGGGGGGGATTAAAAATAAAAAATTATACATCAACGCTAGAGTCCTATTATTTGTGTTGTCTACTATATACATATATTAACATTATTTCAGCCAGTTGGAGTGGAATGGTTTCTAATACTAGCAGATTGGCTAGAGTCCTGACTTATGTTGAATCTTTCATATTAGGTTGGCTGAATGTGTGCCATCCAGATCCTTGGAATTTTCATACCATCTTTGTTATTGATATTTGGGTGGTTTGTTAGGATTTCGCAGGATTCCTTAAATTTTCTTTCGTACCTGGTTTTTGTGCGGTGTAAGGAGCAGGTGCTTTTCCAGTTGATTTGGTGTAAGGTGTTAAGTGCGTGGTCTGAGAGGCCTGCTTCACCATAATGGTTATATTTAATGTGTCTAATGTGTTCTTTCTTGCGTATAGGGATTGTCCGTCCTGTTTCACCAATGTACGGTAAGTTACAGGTGCAGCGGATGCAATAGACTCCAGGATGTGCTAATGGGAGGAGAGGATCTTTAGAGGAGCTGAATATGGTTTTAAGTTTAGTAGGTGGTTTAAAGGTGGCATTGAGGTTATAATGTTGTAGGATTCTGTTGATTTTTTCTGATAACTCTTTAATGTATGGGATGGCTATGGTTTTACTGTAATCTAGATTCATTTTTGTTGTGGTTTTATACAGTATTTTATTGACAGTAATTTTGTTATAGCCATTATTTATGTGTCACTAATGATTTTTAGTTCTTGTTTCAGGGCTTGTTGGTTAGAGCAAATAGTTGTGGCTCTGTTTTTAAGGGTGTTAATGACTCCATATTTTTGTGCTGGGTGGTGGTATGAATTCGCATGTATGTATTGGCCCGTGTGTGTCAGTTTTCGGTAAACAGTGAAGGATAGACAGCCTTAAGGAAGACGTGTAACTAGTGTGTCTAGGAACAGAAGCGAATTTTGGTTTTCGATTTCAATGGTAAATTGTATGCGTTCGTGTTGTTTGTTTAGGTGGCTAAGGAATGTGTTTAGCGTTTGTTGCCCGTGCGGCCAGATCGCGAACACGTCGTCGATGTATCTGAGCCAGACTGTTGGTCATATCGTGGCGGAATCAAGAGCCCTTTGCTCAAAGGTTTCCATGTAGAAGTTAGCGATTGGGGGGGATAATGGTGAGCCCATGGCTGTACCTTCCTTTTGTAGGTAGAATTTGTTTTGCCACACAAAGTAACCGGACTTTAGTACGTGGGCAAAGAGGGCCGTAATGTCAGGTGGAAATTTGTTCTGTAGTAGGAGAATTGTGTCATTGATGGGGACATTAGTGAAAAGGGCAGAAACGTCAAAACTGACTAATAAGTCGTCTTTGTCGAGTGTTATGTTTTTGATTTTGTTTATAAAGTGTTGTGTGTTTTTTATGTAGGAGGGGGAATGACCTACCAACTCCTTGAGTGTTGCCGCTAATTTCTTGGCTAGGTGGTAATTGGGACTGTCTATTCCTTCCACGATTGGTCGAAAATGTTAATCACATTATGTTTGTGTATTTTCGGAACCCCATATATTCTGGGGGGTCAGGCGTAGTGGGGTTTGAGTTTTTTAACCGTGTCTGGTGACAAAGAAGTGACTGACTTTAGTAGTTTTCTGTTTTATCCTTTATCCTTTTTGTTGGGTTATAATTTACCATTTTATATGTGTTATTATCGGCTACTAGTTGTTCATTTGCAGTATGTATGTTGACCTGTCAAGGACAACAGTGGCACTGCCTTTATCCGCTTTCGTTATTATTATGTTTTGTTTGGCTTTTAATGATTTAATTGCTGCTAATTCTGCTTTAGTCAGGTTGTTCTGTATGGTTTTCTTGGTATTTAGGACATTACTGGTTTCTAGTCGTATTTTATCTGCTATATTGTTAGGTAGGGATCTGATGCCTCTTTCAATATGGTAGATAAAATCCAATTTGTTTACCTTTTTCGGTGCTACTGCATAGTTCAGTCCTTTATTCAGTAACGTAAGTTCGGCGTTGTTCAGGGTGTGGCTTGATAGGTTAATCACATGGTTCTTGCTTGTCGGTGGTTGGTCGCTCCTTGTTTGTTGTTCATTGTTGTTTCTCGGGGAAGAAGTCCTCTGATTGGATGGATTCCTGTGATTGGCCGCCATATTTTGCCGTTGTTTCAAACTGTGGAATTTTTTCTTGAGTTTTTCTTTATTCTTTTCCAGGGTATGCTTGGCCGAATTGTCAGTAATTCTTTCAAGTGTTTGTAGAATGTCTGGATTAACATAGTTCGATAGTTCTGATTGTAATTTAGAAACCAGATTTTGTGTTGTAGCTAGGTTTTGGCGGGCTGTTTGAATCTGTTCTCTAAGCATTGCTTTTTCTGTGTGGTCATAGACATGCTCCAGAAGATGATCTTGACATAAAGGTCGAAACGTTGAATTGTAGATTTTAGTTATATTAAACTAAAGTTTTTATTCAAACACGGTAGTTGTCTCCATAATTTTCACTATGAGTAGATTTTCCTGACTGATAATAACCAGGTTTTTAACTCGGATACAATTATTTATTTATACTAGATGTATTTCCTCTACATGTTTCACTGTCTATATGACTAACAGCATCATTAAGAGATTACTTAACATAAATAAAAAAAAAACAGCAAAAAATTAAATGATTTCCAATAGCAGTTAATATCCATAATTGAAAAGATTGGAATAGTCTAATCACAAGTATCATTAGGCACGTGCTGTGCAGTCTCTCCATTATTGTGTAAACTCTATATGTGATTGCAGGCATAGGACAGGTATTTAATTTTACACCGATTTGGAGGAAAATTGTAGATAGGAAGTTAGTGATGATGTAAATTTTTCATGTAGTACTATCATATCCTGTACACCATCATCAAATTCCTGACATGGTACATGTCAGGAATTTGATGATGATGATTATAGATGTCATGAAGGATCTTTCCATGATTTCTATTTAGTGTGCCTTTTGAGTAAATAACCTCAGAGTACTCCCTGAACAACTTGTTGAAATAATTCTCTTCTAAGTATGGCATGGAGGATGCTTGCCAATGTACTGTGTGATGTTCTTTGAGAATGTGAGCTGCAAGTCTGCTTTTTGATTCCCATTTGTTTTCAATGTTGCCTATATGTTCTTTGTTAAAGATTTTGAAATTTCTGTCTGATCTATATATATCTTCCTACAAGAGCATGGAATCATGTATACACCTGGATGTTTATAAAATGAAACTTCTCCAATATCACAGGAAATGGAATCAGTCACTTATTCACAACCTGGAAGATAGCTAAACTATTGTGCCAATCTATGTCTACAATAGACCTCTTCACCTATATCATCTACCTGTGGACATTTTCCATGAAAAAGACTGCAGAAACTTGAGTAGTAACTTGAGACATTTCTAATAATTTGAGTAAGTCTAGCACAGAATTCAACACGTACATTCTACAGTCTTCTTTATACCTTTTGCAATTAGAAGCTACTTTTCTTTGGCTTCCTCTATTACTGCAAGAGTGCCACTGGCTATGATTTTGTTCTTTCACCTTTCCTTTATATAAATGATCATCTCTCCTTGCCATTCTTCAGTGGTGTGAGGACGCCTTCAACTTTGATGCTACCAAAACAAAGTCCTGTCTTCTTTCTTACAAAAAAGATCTCACTTTACTTCCTTTACCTTTCATGATACTTAGCTTTCTTAACAAGATCAGATTTCTCTTCTTAGGCTGACATTAATTTCTAGCCTTTCTCAAACATTCATAGCCTCCTCATTCAACAAAACACTGGTGTCCTTTTTTTCTATTCAAAACATTACTTTTCATCCATGCAGCTGTGAATCCCATATTAAATCCCAAATCCACCAAACCTTTGAATACTGTTCCTAAATTTTGAATGGCACACCAAAAACCTCTCTAAAAATTCTTGATGCTGTTCAGACGAGGAGAATTTCACTAACTGAAACCCCATTTCAGATTCATTCCAACAATTAGCATACATATGATCTATTTCTGCCTTACTGCCTGTGCCATAGGTACTTCACTATGAACACTATTCCCTGAACTAGTAATCATTCTTCAACTTTCCTCAAAGTTTATAAAACTGAGACAAACAGTTGGTAACCATCCTTTCACAGTTCAACTACAAGCCCATCAAACCAACTTCTCCTGTTTCATTCCATCTACCTTCATTCTCTGGAGCAACCTCTCTTACCTAGTATTCCCAAGGACTACAAACTCCAGCTGCTCAAAAAAAACATTAACATGTTCTTTCTTTCTTCACAACTTCTATCAAATACAAGGCACTAATATGATATATTCTACAACTTTTTATGTATGGTTCGAAATAAAATAAATGAATAAAAATAAATATGTAAATAAATAATAAATAAAAATAAATATGTAAATAAATAATAAATAAAAATAAATAAATGAAATCTGAGAAACTGCTTGCTCGTAGAAGTCAATTGTGATCGGTCTGGATTCAAGACTGCATTGTGAGTGGTTGGTGTATTTGGCACTTGTGTAAAATTGGCGATTTTTTTTATTGTGCTTTTTCTTTAGAAAATTAGTGTTTTATAGTATTAGTGAAGATATTCATGTTTTTATAGTATTTAGTGTTTTCATGTCATATTTTACTGAGAAATTTCAATATTAAATATAGTTGTAAAATAGCACCACTATACAAGAAATGGAATGCTAACAAGAACAGCAAAGTTGAGAACAAGAAGACTTGCCCTGTTAAAAGGATATTGAAGAGGATACTGAAAATTATTTAATGTTCAAAATCACACAGTTAAAGCAGATTCTTAGATAGACAATGCAGGAATTATTATTTTATTTATTTATTTTTATTTTCTGGTAACCTCCATGGAGTCAACAGACTCATTGTGTAAAGACCACTCAACCAGCAACATGTCTATCATAAGGAACTTTGAAGTTATTTACATTTCATGCATTCACAATGCACTCTGGCAATACTTTCCACTCATCAACAACCCTATGTAAAAAATCTATTCCTCACACCCTTCTTAACTAGATCTTTATACAACTTCAAGGGATGGCTTCTCATTCTTCCCATCTTAATATCCACTCTTTTTATAATTCCTTCTGCATTGATCTGATAGAATCCCTTAACTAACTTGAAGGTCTCTATCATATCTCCTCTTCTCCTCCTATTCACCAACCTCTGTAATCCACATTCCCTCAAGTGCTTTTCATAACTCCTGAGTCCTGATATCACTTTGGCCATTCATCTTTGGATCCTGTATAGTGTTTCCACATCGCAATGAAAATTAGTTATTAAATTTGAGCACGATAAATCCATGTATGGTCTGATCAATCCCTCATATAGAGGAACCACCACCTCCTACTTATCCCTAAATGTAAATATACATTTTTATCATAACAGCAATACGATGTGCAGTCTTTGCAACACTTGCGATGTGTCCTCAGAACTTCAGTCCACTGTCTACCATCATTCCATGATCCTGAATCACAACCACTTCCTGAAGTACAGCTTCCCAGGTTCCCATCAGTGGAACCTGGTTGACATAAAATGAAACAGCTATGTAGATAGAATGTAAATAGTAGAGGGAATATGACAGGAGGCAAGACAATGTTGATAATAGCTGAATAACTTCATCCAACAAAATTAAAAGTTAAAGAAGAGTTTAGGTCTTGAGGAGATAGTTTATTGAGGCCATCTGGTGTGAGATAGAGGCCAACAGGACAAAATACATTGTTAGTTGCTGCTATAGACCAGGGGGCCACAGTAAGATAAGGATGCCATGCATTGGTAGATTAGCACAATGAGGGCAGCCCAAGCAATTATTATAGAGAACTTCAACTAGGGATATAGATTGAAAGGAGGAAAGGAGGTATGGCAAGATGAAAGTGAAATATATATACAGGCTTCATCAGAAAATGTAACAAAAACCATAGCAGTCAATCTTCCTCCAATCAGTAAAGTGACCAGGCAGTCCAGTTCTGGGAGGTTGTGAAAATGTTGAATTCTCAATCAAGAATGAATTCATGAGGAACAACAAGGCTGGTGATTATGATAAACTTAAGAAAGCATCTTCATCTTGAAGCCTTACCATGGCATAAGAAGCTACAAATAAACAATGTCAGTAATGCATGAAAAGTAGGAATTATTCGAGAGAAGTGATATCAGACTGCATATCCAAAATCAAGAGGATAAACTAAGTGGAGTTACATAGAGAACTGTGAATATAAAGCAGGAGCTACCAAAAAACACTGTTGATAGCATATAAAGAAAAATATGATCAGCATATCAGTGTTTGTTTAGGCTTGTACATTGATTCTCCAGCATTATGCTTAAGGAAATTAACAACATAGACTAGATAATAACTAGAAATTTTATTATTTATTATTATTTTTTGGTAACCTCCATGGAGTCAATAGACTCATTGTGTAAGGACCACTCAACCAGCAAGTTATTTACTAGAAAATTGACATTGACATT
Organism: Typopeltis vanoorti; assembly: GCF_054136105.1. NCBI lineage: Eukaryota > Metazoa > Arthropoda > Arachnida > Uropygi > Thelyphonidae > Typopeltis > Typopeltis vanoorti. Next base: position 46,981,895 of record NC_143562.1, on the reverse strand, counting down.
GTGGGCAAAGGATAATGGTTATCAATTTAATGTTGCAAAATGTAAAATTATGAACTTTGGGTTGAAAATGTTACATAATGTGTATCAGATTGATGGTAGTGGAATACAGGAAATTGATAATTTCCTATATTTCCAAAGTTAAACTGGAATCTTCAGGGATTAATGCTGATATTAAACAAGTGCACGCAGGTACACTACAGTAACAAAAGATGGAACAGGAGAGATACAGGATGATTTAAAGTCCCATAATTATGCTACCTATTGGCTTTGGTTGGGTGTTCTTGGCTGTTGGGTTGACTGTCTGACAAAGAGAGGTTTCCCCATATGAGAGGCAGTTTGATACACCATATTTGTTGAAGTTGGTAAGAGCTGCAGCAGATTAGAGTGGAGTGAACTTACTTCGGTGGAGTAAAGTAGCTTTTTTTCCCAATGGATCCTGTGCTGGATATTCAGGGCATGGTCTGCTAATTCTAAGCCCTGGATACCAGGCACAGAATCCTTACCAACCTATCCCAACCTCAACAAATATGGTTGTTGTATCAAACTGCCTCTCAAATAGGAAACCCTCATTGGCAGTCAGTCAGCCCAACAGCAAAGAACACCCAGCCAAAGCCAATATGTAGCACAATTATTGGACTTTAGGTCATCCTGTATCTCTCCTGTTCCATCTTTATTAATGAAGTGTGCCTGCATGCATGTATTTAATACCATTTTATTGATCCTGAAGATGCCAATTAAACTCAGCAAAATATAGGAAGCAATAAATAAATATTTTCAGTTATTATCTGTATTGTTAATTTCCTTAAACAACGCGATGCATGATCAGCATATTTGTGAGCAGTAAAAGTGTAAGAAAGGCCAAATCAGATTATGAGAGAAAATTAGCTAAGCAGGCCAAAGCAAATCCAAAAGAGTTTTTTCATTTATGTAGCAAGTAAGAGGAAGAAATACTATGGAAGGATGACTGTAATCAATGCTGGTGACATTAAGGTGATAGAAGCAAAAGAAAGAATTGAGAAGCTGAGTGATCACTTTGAGAAGGTGTATAATCTTCACCTGGATGATACACCTTCTCAAAGTGATCACTCAGCTTCTCAACTCTTTCTTTGCCACAGCAGTTGCTGATGTGGCAGAGACCGATGTGAGAACTGAGGTAGACAAACTGGGGATGCTCAGCATACTGAAAAATATCAATATGAATACAGGGATGGGACTGGATGGTCTGTCGGTCGATGTACTATGAGAATATGCAAAAAAAGGAGGAGGTAACAGAAAATATATGGTGGAGTGAAATTCACAAGAATGAGGGTGACTAGTGGAGTGATCAGGGTTTTGTACTAGGGCCACTACACTTTAATCTGTATATTCATGATACAGGGAAATATGCATTTTTAAAGGGGGAGGATACTCAGTTGTTTGCTGATGACATAAAACTGGGGAGAGTAATAGTTGATAAAGGTGATGTAGACATCCTGCAGGATGATTTATATAAATTGACATTGTGGGCAAAGGATAATGGTTATCAATTTAATGTTGCGAAATGTAAAATTATGAACTTTGGGTTGAAAATGTTACATACTGTGTATCAGATTGGTGGTAGTGGAATGCAGGAAATTGATAGAGACTTGGGAGTAATGGTGGGCAGAGAGGATTCAGAGATAAGTGACCAAGCTGTTGAGAGATCTGTGGAATGGTCCCTATAAGGCCAGGGTTGAGGGTGCATGGGTTGCAAAGTTTAGTTGAGAGGTGGAAAAGAGGGTACATGATAGTTATGTGTAAGTTATTAAAGAGGTTCTATAATGCAACAAAGGAAATTTTTCAATACATGACAAATAGAGAGAGAATAATACAGATCTTAAAAGTATAAAAATAGGCAAGAATCATTTAGTGTGCATGTGTGTGTCAAGTTATCATATCAATTGTATTTACGTACAATTGATATGATAACTTGACTTTAACATTTTTACTATTTGCTGATATTTACCATTAACTACTAACCTAGCTTAGTCTTTCCTTCTCCATGAACATGGCCAGCAATTTGATAATTAAACAAAGTGGTATTTTTAGGAAGGGGAAACTGACTATGTTTTTCTTCCATTTCAACTCAAGGCTGAAAAAAATTAAAAGCTTTGAATATAACTTAAACACATTTATATAGTGAAAAGTAAGAAAATAAAATTAACACAATGATAAATAATAATTTCATTTTAATAAATTCTTTCATTTCTGTAACCAAAATCATTCTTAAGAAAATGCAGGTGAGAAGCAGGTGGCATAGCTGTAAGCAGTGAAGACAGTAGCAGTTTGTTAATGATGAAGTGTAAAGAAAAGATAAATTTTTGTACAAATGATTAGGTATAATCATTTGTACAAATTTGTACAATTACCCCTTGCTTATTTTAGTCATGAATGAGTGTGAAGAGTGTGCAAATTCAGTTTTCAGAAAGTTTATGATATGAGTCGGCATATTATACCTCTTTTTTTTGTTGTTGTTGTTGTTATTATTTCTGTATTACAGAGGATTTTATAGCAAGCACATCACATTTGTAGCATGTATACTTCCCATCAATTAAAAGCATGGCAGGTGAGATTTCTTACACATGGGTAGATGAATTTCAAACAATGGGAAGTGCTATTTGATTTCAATACTAGTAACGAGGTTTTTAGTAGCAGAGCTTACCAGCAAAGAAAGAGATATGATTAGCATGTAACTGAGGGTGAGGAAGCTATTATTATTATTATAATACAAGTGCTATCAAAAAGAAACCGGACTGTGCCAGACTCTTGGCAACAGATCGAGTAGTCTCATGCTGCTAGCTGTCAGTGGAGTAGACATTGTTGAGTCAGCCTACCACATGAAGTTGAGCTGTGTGTACACTGGAACTCGTGTCATATGCATTATTCTTATCATGTGTTTGTGCCATTCTGAGATTTCACCATGAACATGAAATTAGAAAAAAAAGGGGCAAATGTAAAATTTTGAGTAAAACTGGAGAAATCTGCCACAGAAATTCCTGAATTACTTCGTAAGGCATATGAAAACTAAGTCATGAGCCAAACTCAGTGTTTTGAGTGGCACTCTCATTTTAAGGACAGAACCACTTTGGAGGACAATGAGAAGAGGACAATCGTCCACCAGCATAACCCACAAAAATGTCAAAACAATTTGAGAGATCATCCATGCAGATCAATGGATCGCCATCATTTGTCCCACCCAATCAGACAGTCAATGCTGAATTTTACTGTAACATTTTAAGGCAGTCGAGAGAAGATGTCTGTCACAAAAGACTGGAACTGTGCAAAGCCACAACTGGCTCCTCCACCATGACAACACTCCCTCCCACAGTGCCTTAAAAATGCAAGAGTTTTTGGCAACCAACAGCATCTTGATCATCCCACATCCTCCTTACTCTCCAGATTTAGACCCTTGTGACTTCTTTTTGTTTCCAAAAATGAAATTGAAGCTGAAGGGATGGCAGTTCAACACCATTAAGGAGATCCAAGATGAACTGTAAGTGGTGCTTATGGACTTTAACAAAAAGACTCCAGGGAGTGTTTGAAGCATGCTGCCAAAAGCAGTGGGATCGCTGCATGAACTCGTAAGGGGACTACTTTGAAGGAGGTTCAGTCCAAATTTAAATTTGGTAAGTTGTAAAGATTTTATTAGCCTAGTCTGGTTTCTATTTGTACTACAGTATCTCCATGAAGTCAGAAGACTCACTGCAGGAGACACATTATTCACACAATATACATCATACCTTTCCTTAAACTCATTCACTGATAAGCATTCACAACCATCTCCGGAAACATTACCACCCTCCAAGCAAAAAATCTAGTCCTAACACCCTTGCTAACTACTCTTACACAATTTTCATGGGTGACCCTTTGTTCTTTCCCATAATGTGATATACCAAAAAAAAAATTCAGTGTTAATCCTATAAAACGCTTATCACGTCTCCTCTTTTCTGCCTATTATCTAGTTTTTGAAGCCCACGCCTTCAATGCATTCCCATAGGGTGCATTCCATAGACCTGCCACAATCTTTGTCAGTCACCTCTAGATCCTCTCCACTACTCATGCCCATGGAATATGGGGATGAAATAGTAAAGATCACATGGGTGACCACATTGCGCACAGTAGTTTACATGTAATCTTAACTTCTCTATCCTTACTTATTGGTGTGTTCTTCAACAATTACAAAATCTTACATGCTGTTCTTTCTAACTTTAACTTCCTCCACAATCACTCCAAGTCCCTGGCCTCATCAGTGTCCTGCAGTTCAGTTCCATCAATATAGGACATAACTTGTGATCTCTTCTTCCCAAAGTGCATCATCTTATGCTTGGCCACATTAAACTGGCAACCATTTACCTTTGCCCATATTGTCAGTCAATTTAAGTCATCCTGCAGGATCTCTACATTACCTTCATTTACTATCACGCTTCCTAGTTTTGCATCAAAATGAAACAACTGAATATTTCTGTCTGTCCATATGCCACCCTCGAATCCAAATCACCAGATTCATATTCATTCCTATCTGCTCCAATTTATGCAGCAGAGTTCTATGTTGAATCCTGTCAAATGTTTTTGCAAAGTGCAGCAGTATCAATGTGCAGCCATTTTCCTCATTCAACTCCAACCTACTTTATTATATAAAAAAAAAAAAAAAATTACCAAAGGCACAACACCCCTTAAAAAGTATCATATTCCTATCCACCCAGTCCTAAATTCTGTCTTTCACCAATTTCTCCAATACCTTAACCACTACTCATGAGATGCTGATTGGCCTATAATTTGCTACTTCTGTCTTGGAGCCTCCTTTATGCAGTATGACAATTTTGCCTTCTTTCCACTCTACTAATACTTTCTCAGTACTGAGACTTAAATTAAACAGCTTAGTCAGAGGAAGTGATAATTCCCTTGTACAATCGCATAATACTTGAGCTGATTTATAGACCAATCAGTATCTCAGGCATGGTGATAAAAATACTAGAAAAATTGGTAAAAAAGAGATATATATATATATCTGTCTAGCAACCACCACAAGTTAGTAGGAAAAAAAGAGGCAATATGATTAAGACAAGTTGTGACAGAAGACAAGACTTTCACACAGATATAGAAAAAATATTATTATTATTCAGGCCCCCATGGAGTCAAAAGACTCATCGTGAGAGGCCAATCCTAGAAAAAAACAGTCTATCATACCACTCCTTGAACTCACGATTTGCGTTCTCCCCACTTTATCAGGCAATGCATTCCACTGTTCAACCACCCCTCGACCTCTTGCTCACAGTTTCCTTTCATAACTTCCAGGGATGGCCCCCCTTGTCCTAGCTCCTTCCCCCTGTTCCACCAAGCAAAAGAACTCCCCAGTATTAACCCCTGTAACTACCTCTCAACAGTTTAAAAGTCTTATTCATATTACTTACCCTTCTTCTAGCTACCAAACTCTGTTGTCCACATTCCCTCAGCTTGTCTTCATAACTAACATTGTAGAGTCCTGATACTATCTTTGTTATTCGCCTCTTTACCCTTTCCACAGTTAATTTATCCCCTTCAAATCCTTGGGACCAAATTTGAGAATAATATTCGAAGTGTGGTCTGATCAGGGCTTTATACAATGGAAAATATTGCACAGGTAATAGGTAGTGAAAGAAAAAGACTTGAAAGTTCTTAAGTGTGATTAAGGAAGTGAAAAGCAGATTTTTTGTATATTCAAATTCAGAGTGAGTGGCAAATGACCCAAGGCTGAATGTGTTTAAAGCAAAGTATCAGACATTTCATATTATATATATATATATATATATATATATATATATATATATATGTGTGTGTGTGTGTGTGTGCGCATGTGTGTGTACACAAGGGGATCTAGAAAGTTCTGATAAATACCTAGAACAAAAATGATATTTAAGCAACTGATATAATCACAAGAAAGAACATACTAATAGCAGAGTTATGAAGGTAACTTATGTTCTTATATCCTCATACATTCTTTCTTGTGATTATATTAGTTGCTTTAATATCATTTTTGTTCTAGGCATTTATCAGAACTTTCCAACCCCCTCCCCTTTGTGTGTGTGTGTGTGTGTGTGTGTGTGTGTGTGTGTGTGTGTGTGTGTGTGTGTGTGTGTGTGTGTGTGTGTGTGTGTGTGTTATATAGTAGTTAGAAACTTGGGCCTCTGTGACGATGAAGATTCGGATTCCATAGAAATTTTATAATATTAATTAAGAGACCTTCCCCGGACAACACTAATTGGCAGTTTAGCTTGGGGACGTCACTGTCCTCTACATTGCCAATTAGAGGAACTATTTCTAGATTTTCTTACCTCTAACGTTATAATATTCCATTATAAATACCATATTCTATTAGCTCAGCCAAATATTAAACATTTGCAAAGCCATTACATATATCATACTAGTTCTTTCACTAGATTACTTTGCTATCATTAACAGTACTAAGCTGCCTCTTTGTCACTCAGAAGATACTATATCCCTCAATTTTTATGCCCACTTATACATCATCCTCAGTTAACCAAGCCACAATATGCCAATAACCCATGGGCAAATGCCTTGATGAATATCACAACCTCATCACCTTTATTTCTGATACCACTATATAAAAATAAATTCTGTTACATATATTTCTGATACTCCTATATATATATATAAGATATATTTTATACAATATGAAATTTGTAAGTTAAACTGAGAGAACTATTTCAGCCGATATGTTGATGAGAAAGGTCATCTACAATCCAACTTTCTAACCTATCTCAGTTCTTGTGATATTAAATATAAGAAAATGCTATACAAACCTATATTTCTCTTCCACAACTTGAATGCAACTATATACTCAGTTAACTAAATTAACACTGCAATGTTCTATCTGTTGTAGCCTATCTAGGTTTCAGCTGTTTCATAACATAACTAATTACTATAACGTATGAAATGCACTTCCTCTTGTCATGTGCCACTTTAAATTAGTAAATGATTTCTGAAAAGGAAGGGGAGGAAATTGCTACATATGGGGAATTTTGATGACTAGTGGCTTTGTTTTGCAAAGATAAAGATAAAAATGGCATCATAACCCATTAAATCAACAGTTTTTGTGAAATATGATCATGCAATATAATGTAATATAACTAATCACACAGCCTAATTCTTATAAAATAGAGAAACAAATTCTGAAGTCATTTATTATAGGTAGCAAATGCATTTTGTTATGGCAAACATATGTAAATACTCTGCTATAGTGTAGTATTCTGTAAATAAAGAACTTTGTTGTTTTAAATGTAACACTTAAATTCTGTAGCAAATATGGTATGCAAAGTAAGTACAATGTTTATACCACAGTTTCTAGTGCTAACCTGAAAACAAAACAAACAAAAAAATAAATAAATAAAAAATAGATGAAACACTTAATTTTACACAAAAGAGCAAGTTATTAAAAATAAGATATAAACAATAATAACCACTTAAACAGAATTATAAGATTCTGTTTTGGGGAGGGGGGGGTATTAACCTATGTGTTAAAGATCAATGAGAGAGAGGTTAAATGGGGAATATAAAGTTTATGGATGACACAGATTTGAGAAAAACTACAGGGGAGTGAAACTAATGTTGTAGCTCTCCAGGATAGTTTGAATAAACTGTCTGTGCAGATAAATAAGTAGGGTTACTGGTTTAATGTTGCTAAGCGTAAAGTTTCAATATTTGTGCCATGAAAAAATGTATATTCAACTTGGGGGGGGGGGTAAATTAATTGAAAGATGCAGGGAGATATGGAATTTTGAAGAGATGGTCAGCAAAGAAATGAAAATTCATTAGAAACGTTTCAAGAAATGTGAGAACAATACAGCAAATTATGACAATGAAGGACACTGACATGAAGAGAGTGTTGCTATGAGATATACGCTAACCATGCCAGCCTAGTTGGCTGAGTGGTTAGTGTATCCACTCTCCATATAAAAGGCTTGTCATTGTCTGTGGAAATATTAGTGGTGGTGGGCGGCAGATGGTGTTGGTGAACCGAGTGGTGGAGACAGAGTTGTAAAGTGTGTGCCCTCCCTTGATGAGTCTTTGGACTCCCTGGAGGTTTCATGTACAAATTATATATTTGGTTTAATCCATTATCCAAGTGTAAGCAAACAAAGTTTGCACGTGAAGTATTTTCAGGATAAGGGAAACTCGTGGTAAAGGTGGAGTAAGTTCTGATCACTTGCCTTAGTGTCTCCCATAATACAGTGCATATCTCCTTGCGGAGATGTAATACTATGCATTAAGGGAAGGGCCACTACCCAGACTAGTTTCAACCTTTACTGAATGTTCAAGTACAGGTCAAACTCCCAAAACTCAGCGTTGTTCCCTTCAGTAACAGGCTCACCCACCACAGAGCAGAGCCGCTCATTTGCTCATATGTCATCTGAGGGGTAATAGCAACAGCCGTGCCTCAGTTAACTTCATGGGCTACAGCATTGCCATTCATTACCCCCACCCAGGACCTGGGTGACAGCAATGCTGAGTCAGACCCAGAGGTGGTTGAAGTCTCATCAGTGGGAGCCAGACCCAGAGGTGGTGATACTAAGGTGGAAGAAGATACCAGTTGCCAAAAGGTGTCAACACCTTATTATTAAAATTCTATGGATTAGAGATAGTTGATGGAAGTTTTTTTCACTTGGCTATGTTACCAATTATATATTTGGTTTAATCCTTTATCCAAGTGTAAACAAACAAAGTTTGCGCCCTGAAGTATTTTCAGGACTGGGGCAACTCGTGGTAAAGGTGGAGTAAGTTGTGATCACTTGCCTTAGTATCGCCCTAATCCATAGAATTTTAATAATAAGGGGGAACTCCCTTTAATAATAAGGTGTTGACACCTTTTGGCAACTGGTATCTTCTTCTACCTTAGTATCACCACCTCTGTGTCTGGCTCCCATTGATGAGACTTCAACCACCTCTGGGTCTGGCTCCCACTGACAAGACCTCAATAAAGGTCAAAACAGGTTGGAAGCTTGGATGATGAATGGTGGAACTAAGGTGGAAGTAATGCAGAAGTCTTATCACCTTTTGGCAACTGGTATATGGTGATAAGACTTCTGCATTACTTCCACCTTAGTATCACCACCTCTGGGTCTGGCTCCCACTGATGAGACCTCAATAAAGGTCGAAACTGGTCTGGGTAGTGGCCCTTTCCTTAATGCATAGCATTATATGCAAGGAGATGTGTTTTGCATTATGGGAGATACTAAGGCAAGTGATCAGAACTTACTCCACCTTTACCACGAGTGTCTCAGTCCTGAAAATACTTCAGGCACAAACTTTGTTTGCTTATGTCGTGACGTGTTCTCTTGACGTTCGAATCCGCCATCTTGCTAAAAGTCACTTTCATAAAATAAAGGAAAACTAATTGCAAATTAATCACTGATCTAAGGGTAGAGAAATTTCTATTATACTGCGCCACTCTATCCTTAGATAAGTCTACATGAATTAGTAAGTTTAATTCAAAATTAGTTAGCAGTCTTTTCATTCAATCAGGCCGATGGTATTTATTTTCTTTCTTTCTGGGATTCCAGCTAGATTCGAGTTTTTGTGAACGGTGCAGTAAAAAGAAATTCAGGCAAACACAATATTTAAATTAACAAACAAAATATTTAATATATGATTATTTGACAAATACATAAATTCCACTTCTAAATATGACAAACCAGTCAAGTTAGCACATCAAGTCAAGTCATTCATATTAATCCAATCTTTCAAACTTTCTCAAACAAATTCACAGTTTCAGAATCACAAAGTTTCTTTACTCAAATTATTACAATAGAATTTCTTATTTATTCAGTTTCCATGTATCCCTCAGCTACACTCTACGATTAACTCATAACAGGCACTAACCACGGTAGATATCACTTCAATGTCTATATTTTCAACTCTCAGCCTCGATGGTAAGCTACAGTTAATGTTAGAAACAGCGCAACGGAACTAATACTTAAATCTGCATACACTGAAATAAACTAATATGACTGTCCTTACCAGAAATAATCTTCAGTACTTCCAATATTTTGTGAGCACACTTTCAAATTGTATTTATCACACTTGCGAAACACTAAATAACTAAAACATTACTAATCGCGCTTCAAAAATCCAGATAACAACTATAAGGTACATTAATTATTCTTATTTATCATTCATCAACTAGTTTAACTCCGTACAATTCCCTTTCATGGTAGTACAGAAATAAGTCGTAATTGTAGACTGACTGGATTTATTCAGTATTCTTCTTTGAATGTCCAGTTCTCTAATTATCCGATTACGGCAATAATTTCTTTTTATTACTACGGCTGGTTTTGCTTTCAGCCAACTATAAGATTCACTTATATAAAAAAATATCTACTCAACTCCTATCCTTAGGAATCTTTTAATTACTTCTACTTCTTTAGTTTACTTCCTTGCTACCTTATAGTTCCAAAGTTCCGTTCCGACTCCCTTTACTACGTCTATATTTTCTCCTCTTTTCTTCTACAAACGCTCCCTTCACATGCGCTCGTTTATTTCCACGCGTCTCTATGACAACCGATAGACAAACATTCTCGCGAATGTTACATTAGGTTATATAACTACATTCAGTTATTACATAACGTTAACTTTCATGAAAAGAATAAATAGAATATTTGCATTCCAATAAATGTGTAGTTAAATTACAAATATAAGTTCTTACAATATTGACAAAATAATAAATAAAACAGCTTAATAATATTTAATACAGAATCTATTTACCATTAAAACATTTCTTTGATTAAGCAATTAAATATTTGACATAATTAAGATAGTTATATGATATCAATTACAATTTATGTTATTTACATCAAATAATATTTACAAATATAGTTCTTGTGACGGAAAGTCATGTTGGATTCTGAATCAAACAACATTTATTCTATTTTCTACATAATTAGAATCCAACACCTTACACTTGGATAAAGAATTAAATCAAATATATAATTGGTAACATAGCCAAGTGAAAAAACTTCCATCAAGGTGTCATGTAATAATAATAATAATATACACACACATGCAATGTTTATGGACACCTTACACGTAATGAAAATTTCAGACTCTACTGCTTGCAAATATTCGGGGAGCATCTGCAATAAGTCTGGCTATGATTTATTTGATTTTTTTTATGATGCAAAAACATCAAAGGTTATACTGCACCAGGACACATCCTCCCAGAGGGGTGATGTAATGCTTTGCATCCTTACAAGACTTTACATTCTCTCAATCTGTCCTCATACTCAACATTCCAAAGACCGCTGAACACCTTTGTGAATATTCTGTAGAACCTTTCTAACATATCTAGCCTACAGATTTAACTTCGCTAAATCTATAGGCTATATTTCTTGCTGGTCTGGTTGGCCAAGTGGTTAGAGTATCTGCTCTCCAGCCAAAAGACTGTGGGTTCGAATCCCACCGTGAGCATGGACGTTTGTGATTGTCTGTGAAAATACTAGCGGTGGTGATGGGCGGTAGATGGCGGTGTAGTTGTGACTAATTGTAGTTGGTGGATTGAGTGGTGGAGAAGGAGAGTTGTAGAGTAGGTGCTCTTCCTTGATGAGTCTTTCGACTCCTTGGAGACGTCATACAATAATAATATCCTCATCACCATGATCACCCAGTGACCAAATCTGCATAATATTGCATAAGAGGCCTGATCAAGGCCTTATACAATGTATCATAACCTTATTATTTCTGCATGTCAGGGTCTTCTGCATCATTGCCATTATCCAATGTGATACCTTCACATTTTGTGCAATGCTGCCCCTGAATTTCAGGTCCTTATCCATCATCATTCCCAGATCTCTCATCTCCTCTACCTCCTTTAAAGTTTCCCCACCAAGTGCATACTTTGCATCCCATTGCTGCTTACCAAATTTCAAAACCTTACACTTCACAACATTGAACTGATAGTCCCACTTACCTGCCCATTCATGCAATCTATTCCTGTCAGGCCATAACCAGAGACGTGCACTGCTCTCCCTAATTCTGCATCATCTGCAAATAGCTGTATAGAGACTGCTGCAGAACACCATTAGTGACCTTCCTCTTTCAGGATAGTGCACTCCCTATATACAACTTTCTGATACATATTTGCAGAAATGAATGAACCAATAGATTATACAGGAATTGTGGTGAATGAGGTGGAGGTGAGTAGTGTATTGCAAAACCTCAATGTCAATACATCTGTGGGATTGGATGGCATACCAGCTCATGTCATGCAAGAAGTGGCTAAAGAAATGTCAGTACCCTTGATCATTTTGTTTAATCTGAGTCTCGGGTCTGGGTTAGTCCCGAGGGGGTGGAAAGAGGGGAAAATAGTTCCACTGCATAAAGGAGGTTCCAAGACAACTGTTGTAAATTAACGACCGATTAGCATATCAGGAATCGTTGTCAAGGACTTGGAGAAACTAGCCAAGAGAAGAATACAGGACTGGATAGATGAAAATGGGATACTATATGGGGAGCAACATGGTTTTATGAAGGGTAGATCATGCCTCAGTAACTTGCTCACGTTTTATAACACAGTGATGGCTGAACTGGATAAGGATAATGGGTTTACAGTGATTCTACTGGACCTTGCCAAAACCTTTGATAGGATACCACATGGAACTGTAATCAGTAAACTGGAGCAGATGGGGATGGATATAGGGTTGGTGAGATGAATAGGAGGGTGGTTGATGGAGAGATACCAGATAGTGGTTTATTCAGGATTGGAGTCCAAAAGACGGCTTGTGACTAGTGGTGTGCCGCGGGGTTCTGTTCTTAGACCACTACTTTTCAATTTGTTCATTAACGATATAGGAATGGATCTGAGAGGAATTGTTCACTTGTTTGCTGATGATGCAAAGTTGGGTAGAGCAATTGTGAGTGCACAGGATGTCAAAATTTTGCAGGATGATTTCGATAGTTTGGAGGACTGGGCTAGGGAAAATGGATGTCAATTTAATGTGGCAAAGTGTAAGGTTATGCATTTTGGAGTGAAAAGATTAGCAGCAGTATATCACATTGGTAGAACTGTACTCCAGGAGATTGATGAGGCCAGGGATTTGGGAGTGTTGGTGGATAGAGAGTTGAAGTTTAGGGGGCACATTGCAAAAGTGGCTAAATCAGCTCATCAAATCACTTGGTTACTGAAAAATACTTTAACAAGCAGAGACAAACAAGTTATTGTTCCTCTATATCGAGCTGATAAGACCCCATCTGGACTACTGTGCCCAGATATGGACGCCAGGTTTTCTTCTTGATGGGGAGGAGGTGTAGAAGATCCAGAGACGAGTGATCAAGATGGTGGCAGGTCTGTAGAATGAACCTTATGAGAACAGATTGAAGATTTGTGGGTTGCAAAAATTGGTTGATAGGCAGAAAAGGGGTGATATGATTGAAACATTCAAATTACTGAAGAGTTTCTATAAGATCAATCCAGAACATATTTTTGAGAATAGGACTGGTGGTGGGAGGACTAGGGGCCATACATGGAAGCTGGGCAAGACTGTGGTTAACATGGGTGTTAGAGCCAGGTTTTTTACTTGGAGAGTGGTAAATGAGTGGAATAAGCTGGCAGAGTCTGTAGTGGGTGCTATGACAGTGAATGAGTTCAAGGCGAGGTATAATAGATACTGTGTGAATGTTGAATAGTTGTTCTTGACATGATGTTAGGGCCTCCCTCGATGAGTCTGTTTACTCCTTGGAGTTGCCCGAAATAATAATAATAATAATATTTGACAGCCAGTCACCAATCCAACTCAGAAGTCTGTTATTCAATCCCATTTGTTTCAATGTATTTAACAGCTTGTCATGTAGCAGTTTATCTAAAGCTTCTGCAAAATCTAACAAAATCGAACTCGCATCCCAGTTATTCCATTTCTATGCTGATCATCGCATAGATTCATTACTATTTCCAACATCCACTCTCCCTATGTGATGTCCTCCCTTGTCCAAGATATTTATCACCTTATTATAGTACATAAGTAAGTTAGTAAAACATTATCTCCCTTTCCCATGCTGACAACCACAAACAATACTGTTGTTATCAACACATTTCTGTATCCTACTTCAAACCAATCTCTCTAGTACTTTCACCATACTCTTATGGAGTAGAATAATTTTACCTTCATTCTACTCTCTTGGAACCTGTGCCATTGTAAGTCTCTTAATAAACAGACATACCATTGCTACTGTCAATTCCCTGGAACATTCCTTAAGATGTGTGGTGATATGTCATCAAATTCTTATAAAATTTCCTTACTCCTCAACTCCTCATTCATTGTTATAGATTCAAGCTGTCTCTTAAGCTTGTCTTAATCACCAGCCTTATTCTTCAGCATATATCCTTTCCTCACAGAAGTCTGCATTTGCCTAGCCACAACACAAGTGATTACTTCATGATCACTCTCACCAACTGGAGGAAAGGGTAAAACCCCAATCACAATTACATCCTCTAATGAAATTATCACATCTAAAAATCGTGATCCTCACATGAACATGCTGCCTGAGATAGTTGTCTCTCAAAAATTCAAGTAATTCCTTTTTCCATATTCCCAAATGCTATCTCCTCATTCCAGTCTATTCTAAAATGAGGAGATAGCCCTTCTTTTGTTCACTTATACATTTCCTCAATTACCATCCTCCACATTCCCTTGCCTATAGCAACACTGCTACAAGTTCCCTCTGCCGTGTCTACCTTATGTGGACATAAATCCCCTGATATCATCAACAACACTCCCTCTCATTTGTCCTTCTATCCTTGCAAAAAGCACTGTACCCTTGTATTTCTATTCCTATTAAGATATCATCTTCATTCAACCATGTTTCACTTACTCCAATGATTTTGAAGCAAATAAACTCAATTGGCGATACCACTTCATATCCCATATTTCTGATACTCCTGGCATTTGTAAATAAACACAGCAATTCACTTTTAGGCCTGCCCAAGACGATCGCTGAATAGAAATTTATGTACTTTGAACATATTATGCGAGCTGATGAATCGTTGGAAAGGGCAGTTATGTTGAGGAAGATTGAAGGAATGAGAAGAAGAGGAAGACCACAAATGAATTGGATAGACAACATACTTAACATTAAAATGTGATTAAATAAAAAATAATTTCAATGAAGCTCGCGGGCCACTAAGCTATACTGCGGTATTTAGAATTGTGAGATGCTTTCCAGATTCACAGGGAACGCTGTGAATTTGATACTTTACATAAAATCCTATAAAAATAAATATTAAATAGACATGTTTCTTCAGCCATCTAACGGCACCAAGCGATCCCTAAGTACTATTAATAACGTCGCAGGCAGATGCCTGAAGCAGTAGTTCGTTTGAGTGTGCTGTCTAGTGCCTTCCAGATACATCTCGAAGGTTCTCAATACTTCATTATTTTCATATAAATACAAGAGGATCTCATCCACAGTCAGTCAGTTATGAACAAACTGACTGACTGTGATATTCATGTATAAGCACGAGCAGGTTCTAAGTGTCTCAGCCATAGCCTATTGTGGTTTTATATTGCCAGACTTTTTTCATTAGTGGGAAATTTTTTTCAGTGGATAACAACCGTTACATGGCCATTTTGGATCATTTTTTGGGTTCATCTTCCATCACTATGGCATCTACAAGTAAAAAAACACAACTCAAGTGATTCTTGTCGGGTTTTTAATGAAAAGCGGACCAATTTGTACTTTTTTGTGCTGATCCACGATAAGCCAGTGTGTTTAATTTGTCGTAAGTCAGTGTCAGTATCAAAAGAATACAATATAAAATGACACTATGAGACAAAGCATGCATCCAATTTCAATCACCTTCAAGGGTGGCTTCATGTGAACAAAGTGAACCATCTCCAAATTGATTTAAAATGCCAGCAGGGTACGTTTAAAAGGCAATGGGAAGAGAGTGAATCGTGCATCAAAGTGAGTTATGTAATAGCTGAAAAAACTGCTAAAAAACAAAATCCTTCTTGGATGGCGAGTCCGTGAAAGAATGTCTCATCGCTGCTGTGGATATTCTGTGCCCAAATAATAAGGAAGTGTTTAAAAAACTGAGTTTGTCTGGGGTAACTGTAGCACAACGTGTCGAAGAAATTGCCAAGGACATTGAAGGAACTTTAAAAAAACGGTCGTCCGAATTTACGTCATATTCACTTGCTTTAGATGAGCATACAGATGTGAAGGATACAGCACAACTGGCTATCTTAGTCCGTGGCATTGATCAACAATTCAATGTGACAGAAGAACTGCTAGTGCTCGTACCTATGAAGGGAACGACGAAAGGACCTGATATTCTTGAAGCTGCCAAGAAAACGCTCCAGTGTTTAGACCTCAGCTTAACCAACCTCGAGGGTGTGGTAGCCGATGGGGGCTCCTGCCATGTTGGGAAAGAATGAAGGGCGTGTTGCGCTGTTACGGAAAGAACCAGAACTAGAAAGAAAAGCTTTCGTCCATTACCACTGTTTAATCAACAGGAGAATTTGTGGAAGAAAACTATTGGATTTGAGAATGTCATGAAAGTTATTGTGACTGTATTCAACATTATTAGAGCAAGAGGATTGAATCATTGTCAATTCCAAGAGTTTTTGATCCAAGAGTGCAAAATGGATCACGGCGATGTGGTTTATTATAGTGATGTGCGCTGGATGAGCAGAGGGAAGGTTCTTAAAAGAGTTTTTGACTTAAGGAGCTAAATACAGTAGTTCATGCAAACCAAGGGGAATCCAACAGTGGAATTTAATGATCCGAAGTGGAAGACAGACTTTGCCTTTGTGACTGACATCTCGTTGCATATGAATGATCTAAATACATGGCTACAATCCAAAGATCAACTGGTGCACACTCTGTTTGATCACATCAAAGCTTTTGGGGCCAAGCTGAAACTTAGGGAGGCACAACTCTCAAAAAAAGACTTAACTCATCTTCAGCTTCTTGCTGAGTTCAACTGTTCGTCTCTTGATGAATACATTACAAAATTAATGATATAATCACGTAATCACAAGAAAGATATTTATTTAACCAAATATTTCGGTCTGGAAATAGCAGACCATCGTCGGTGGTATTACAAGAACAGTTTAAAAAATATACAAGCTAGAATACTAACAATAGATCGTTGAAATTAGAACATGCCGCGTGATGTTATATCACTTAGTGATATAACATCACGCGGCATGTTCTAATTATTGTGACTGTATAAACTAAAAATTGTGACTGTATTGTGACTGTATATTGTGACTGTATAAATTATTGTGACTGTATAAACTAAAAATTGTGACTGTATTGTGACTGTATATTGTGACTGTATAAATTAGAACATGCCGCGTGATGTTATATCACTTAGTGATATAACATCACGCGGCATGTTCTAATTTCAACGATCTATTGTTAGTATTCTAGCTTGTATATTTTTTAAACTGTTCTTGTAATACCACCGACGATGGTCTGCTATTTCCAGACAGAAATATTTGGTTAAATAAATATCTTTCTTGTGATTACGTGATTATATCATTCAGTCTTATGTCGCAAGTATCCTTAAAACAACAAATTACAAAATTAGCCATGTTGCGAAGTGAGTTCAAAGAGAGATTTAGTGATTTTCGTAACCAACAGTCTTCTTTAGATTTATTTTCAATGCCATTCAGTGTCAATGCTGCTGAAATGCCAGGCTCAGTCAAATGGAGCTGCTCTTCTTTGAGAGAAAAATTATTCAATATGCCTTTGCTTACATTTTACAAAGACCACATTTATGAGGATGCATTCCCTAATCTTAGCTGGCATGCTTTGAAGATGTGCACTTTGTTAGGAAGCACATACTTATGTGAGCAGTTCTTCTCCAGAATGAAGCATGTGAAGTTCAAGATAAGAACTCAGATTATGGACCAACATCTCAAGAATATTCTGCATATAGCGACTTCCAACATTGATGCCAACATCGACAAGCTGGTCAAGGAAAAACAATGCCAAGTTGCCCATTGACATTGTAAAAAATGAATGCTTTCTTCATTAAATTATCTTATTTCAAGTATTGATTGTATTTACTTATCATGAACTTAATTCCTACCTACACTCTTAAAGCTGAGTTTGTTTATTTTTATAGGGTTTTATGTAAAGTAACAAATGTACAGCATTCCATGTGAATCTGGAAAGCATCTTACAATTCTAAATACCGCATTATAGAACTAGTGGCCCATGGGCTTCAGTAAAATTTTTAATGCGGCCCGCACTGTCTGAAAGGTTGAAGCCCCCTGGACTAATGTAAAAACATAGTTGGAGGTACTCAGGATATTGCAAAATTCAATGTAAACATGGCTGTGGGACTCTGCCAGAATTTTAAGTCTAAAATCTGGCAGAGTCCCCAGAAAATGGAAAGAAGACAAAATAATTCCCTTGCATAAAGGATCTAAGACTGAAGTAGCAAATTATAGACCAATCAGTATCTCAGGAGTGTTAGTAAAAGTACTGAAAAAGTTGGTCAAAGAGTGAATTCAGAAATGGATGGATGAGAATATGATACTCTGCGAGGGGCAGCACATGACTATGTGTAGGATCAGTCACACCTTAGTAATTTTACAATAAGGGGGTGGTCTGAAAAGTTATCGGCCTCGACCATAGATGGCAACATTATCGGCAAAATTTTTTTCCCTAAGTTGGTACACATGTCATAAGAATCCATGTGAAATTGAAGTCATTCTATCAAATAGTTTGTTTTATACAGCTGTCTGAAGCAAAAGTGTTGTCTGTATCCCTTGAAATGGATAAAATTGAGTATCATGCAGTTATAAACTTCTTTGCAAAAAGAAGGTATAATGCCAAAAGAAATTCAATATAAGTTCAGAAAAGTTTATGGGCACTCTTCTCCTTCATTTTTTAAAATTAAGAAATGGGCTGCCAAGTTTAAACATGGCTGTACCAGCCTTGAAGATGATCCACTTGAAGGACGTCCAGAAAGTATAACAACACCAGAAATCATTGACCAAGTGCATGATATGGTATTGGATGATCGGCGAGTCAAAGTACGTAAAACTGCTGAGACTATATTCATTTCAAAGGACCGTGTAGGATATATTTTGCATGAAGAATTGCAAATGAAAAAGCTTTGCGCAAGATGGGTGCTGTGCCTGCTCACAGCAGATCAAAAACGCACTCAAATGAAAATCTCTGAACAGTGCTTGGAGCATCTTAACAAGAATGAAACTGATTTTGTGAGTCGGTTTATTACTATGGATGAGACATGGATTCACCATTGCACAACAGAATCCAAACAGCAGTCAAAACAGTTGACAGAAGCCTGTTGTTCATCGCCAAAGAAGATAAAGTCTCTTCCATCAGCAGGAAAGGTCATGGCATTGCTATTTTGGGATGCTAAAGGCATTTTGTTTATTAATTATCTTGAAAAGGGTAAAACAATAACCGGGAAATATAATTCTGTTCTTTTAACCAGACTAGATGAAAAAATTCATGAGAAAAGACCTGGTTTGCAGAACAAAAAAATCATCTTTCTTCAGGACAATGAACCTGCCCACAAAGGTATTTTGGCAATGGGAAAATTAAGGGATCTGCACTATGAATTGTTGGAACATCCATTCTATTCCCCAGATGTGGCTCCCTCTGACTTCTGTCTCTTCCCAAAACTAAAACTCTTTCTCAATGGTCAGTGTTTTTCTTTGAATCAAAAGAAATTGCAAACTCAAAGTGATTGCAGCTGTAGAGGGGTATTTTGCAGATCTTACTGAGAACCACTACAGGGATGGAATAAATGTATTAGTCTTAAGGGAAATTATGTTGAAAAATAAAAACAAGTTTGAAATTATAAATTCATTTTTTCATTGTTAGGCCAAGAACTTTTCAAACCACCCTCATACAGTGACAGCTGCTGAAGGATGATACTGCTGGATTTTGCAATGCCATTTTACTGACTATTACATGGAACTCTGTTATACAAATTAGAATTAGCCGGCCTGGTTGGTCGAGTGGTTAGCATATCCACTCGCAAGCTAAAAGGTTGCATGTTCGAATCCCACTGTGGGCATGGATGTTTGTGATTGTCTGTGAAAATACTGGTGGTGGTGGGCAGTAGATGCCATTGGTGTAGATGAGGAAGGTAGTTGCGGTGGATGGATTGGTGGAGACGGAGAGTTGTAGATTAGGAGTCCTCCCTCAATGAGTCTTTGGATTCCCTGGAGGTGTTAAATAATAATAATAATAAATGGGGATAGAAACTGGTTATATATGGATATGAAGGGGGGGGGGGCTGATGGGCAGATACCAAAAAAAGTAGTATATGGAGGAAGCAGGTAACTAGTGGTGTGCTGCAAGGCTCTGTGCTAGGACCACTACTGTTTAATTTGAAACATAAATGTATGAAATAATTAAGAGAAATATTCAGTTGTTTGCTGATGATGCAAAATTGGGCAATGCAATAGTTAAGGAAGGCAATGTGGAGAATTTGCAAGATGATTTAAATATACTGCTAGTATGGACAAAAGATAATGGGCGTCAGTTTAATGTGTGAAAAATGTAGTTATGCATTTTTAGGATAAACTGTTTAGTCCATTTAGGATAAACAGATTAGAAGCTGTGTATGACATTGTAGCAGCTGTACTCCAAGAAACAGATGAAACTAGAGATCATTTGGGAAGGGAGGATAACTGATAAAGTTGAAGTTTATAAGGCACTTGGGTAAGGTTGCCAAGATAGGTCATAAAATTACTTGGCTACTGAAGAACACACTAACAAGCAGAAATAAGGATGTTATCATTTCTCTTTATAAGATTTTGATACATTCACATCTGGATTATCTTGCTCAGTCTGGTTACCTAGGTTTATTGGAGATGAAGAAGTGGTGGAGAGGATCCAGAGGTAAGTGACCAAAATGATTAATAGTCTGTGAAATGATTCCTATGAGGACAGACTGAGCATTTGTGGATTGAAAAAGTCAATTGATAGGCGAAAAAAGAAGAGATATGATAGAAACATTTAAATTAAAGGTTTTTATAGGACTGATGCAGGATTGATATTTCAGCACTTGGCTGAGGGGCAGAACAAGGGATCATCCCTGGAAGTTGAATAAGAATGTGGTTAGTAAGAGTGTGATGACTAGTTTTTCACTTGGAGAGTGCAGAATGAATGGAATGGGTTGCCAGAGTCAGTTGTGAGTACTTTGTCTGTTAATGGATTCAAGGAGAGGTACGATAGATACCATGTTGATATTTTGGGTCCATCACGATAATTCAGACTCCATGGAGGTGCCTGTACAATATCAATAATCAAAAGGGTGTACAAAAAAAGGTTGATAAACATGACGTTACAATATCGCTTCCCTTCATAACTCTCAAACAAGCAAACCAAAAAAATAAATTAAAAATAATTAGATTGTAGTCTTATAGCAGTACTTTTTATTTAAGGAAAACCAAAACTGATATTTTTTCAGAGTACCTACAAAAGCAAGTATTAATATTACTTTGCCACAAACAGTTACGTAGAAGTTGCTCCTCTGATGAATGTCAGGAAGTGGAACAACTTTTAGCATTATACATTACAGAAAAAGATATAGAATGATATGAAATTATACACTATTACAATAGATTATACCAAACTATAACAATTAGTAACCCTGAACAACAGTTCTAATTGTTGTTGTCTCAGTAACTGCAAAATTATGAAGACATTATATCATCATCACACCTCTCTCTGGATTCAAGACATTCACATTGTCCAATGATTAATTCCATTCTTCATAACTACTGTATATTATAAATTGAATGGTATGGATGGCTGGCTTAGAAAACTATTATTATTATTACAGGCGACTCCAGGAAGTCCTTACACTCATCGAGGGAGGCCCTAAACATCATGTCCACACAACTATATGACATTCTCACAGTATCTATCATACCTTGCCTTGAACTCACTCACCATCATAGCACCCACAACAGACTCTGGCAGCTTATTCTACTCATTTACCACTCTAAAAGTAAAGAACCCAGCTCTAACATCCCTGCTAACCACATACTATAGGGATATCTATGTGAGATAACAGGAACAGAAAACAGATGATCAGATCTAAGCATGAAATACCACTTTATGATGAACAGCTCACAGTTCATAATTATTTCTATCCATTTTTTGTTTCCGCTTGATAATATTCAGTAGAGTCAATTATTTTTTATAACTGACTACATTCTTCTTATCATACTTATATTTCTTCTTATAATATTTAATCACTATAAACGTGAAAAGTGTGCTTCAGTTTAACATGGTTTAACTGGATATACTCATGATATGAAACCATCAAATTTCAGCTGCAATGTCAAAAAAAAAAAAAAAAAAAAAAAAACATACCTTCAAGGGATAAGGAAGTTATTCTCCTTCTTCCTCTATATACAGCTTTGACAAGAACACATCTGGTTGCTGGCAATTTTTAAAGCATGTAAACAAGATAATTTCATACTCTCACTTGTAAAGTGTTGATTATGAGGGCAGAGTAAGAGAATACAGACTTCATGATCACGTATATTGATGGAGAGGAGAGTGGGGAATGACAAATGTATAAATTAGGAAAGGGATTTCAGAGTATAGATATAGAGATGTGTTTCAGGCCATGGCTGGTGGAGAAAGAATGGGAGGGATTTCATCTCTGGAAGTGGATTAAGAATGTGGTAACATACATATCAAGTATGAGGTTTTATGTAACATGATGAACAAGTGGAATGGTTACTAGCTTGAGCAGTCAGTGCTTTTTCATCTTCAGTGAATGAATCATAGGAAAGAGGCATGATAGTGCTGTTTCAGTTAAAAGCCCTTCTGCAATGAACAAAAGGTGATGCCCATGCAATAATGTATATTTCACACTCATTCTTTCATCCCAGATTTCTGGGACGAAATAAATTACCATTCTATATTATCTTCTTCTCAATCAAGGCTTCATTGAACGAAATATACTATCTACATAAGTGTAGCTCTTTTCATACTGGATATTGGTGCTGAAAGAAATATCCAAGTTTAATGATGAACTATTTCAAACTACATATTACCACACAAGTGAAGAAGCATGTATATCAAAAAACCAACTGTTCAAGTGCATCCACAAATCTAAAAATGGTTATGATATCATGGAGAAAAATTACATACGTGCAACATAATGCCATCTGTTTTGAATATGCATGATTTTCAGGAGGATTAGCCATTAATGATAAACTGAAGTTCCTGCGTACATCTGCACTGAAGTCTTCTTGGAGAGCAAAATGTATTTTAAAGAAAGGTATGCAGCATGATTATTGGAACCTAAAGATGGAAGGGGGAAAAAAACACTCACGAATTAATAAACTTAAGTCCAGAGCTAAACAGAGTGTTCTAAAAATGTATTTAATATATATCCGATACTAGTTTTTTAAAAGAATTTCACGTAACTTGCTTTCCATCTCTTAACCAAAAATAAATAAATAAACACTAAGCACGTGCATAATATTTTTTTTTTCAGCTCTGATCTAAGCCAAGTAACAAATAAAAGGTTAACTATCCTTTTTTAAGACGCTCTATTTCAGAACTACTTTCAGAAATATTAACGTACATCAAGATATATAAATATAAAGCCACCCATTTAGAGAAGGCAAAATATCGTTTGGAACAGATAGTAAAATAAACACTCTTCATGCAATACAGGGCTTCCTTTTAACAAACACTGGCGATTTACGACATAAACTAATTATGATTAAGTATGTAAAATACTCTATCAGTAATAAAACAAATTATTTGATAGAAAACATTCAAAGTTAAAGTACCATAATGAGAAAATATAATTATTAATAACCAATAAGAAAACGAAAGAATTCGAAACAATATTTGTTTATTTTAAGAGTAATCCAGCTTATTGCACTGGTATATCACACACCAATATATAGCATGGGAGAGCAAACTCGACGAGAGCGAGATTGCATTACGTATTAGTGCGGCATAACTTGGAAAGCCACTCCATGTGTGTTTTGATCACATATGATCAAAACTTAATTTATATAAAGGCTTAAGAAAGCATTTTGGCACTTCATTAGGAGATATGCTAAGCGAATTGAGAAAGGTGGTGCCAGTTCAAGTAATAACAGTGATCTGAATATAACGAGATTATATTCTTGTTTTTAATCATTTACTAGCGTAAGTAATTACTCTGCTTCAGGGTAGCTGAAAAATATGGTGATACACCATTTTACAACCTGTATATGAAAATATAAACTAATGCAGATTTGACTTCAGTATTTACCTATACCTAGGTGTAGCTCCCTCTGATAAGATATCATAAAATATAAAGGCGAAACCACACTGAGTTAGTTATTTGTATGTCGAAGTTGGTGATTTCACATCAGTTGCGTCAGTATCCCTTAATGCAGTGTTTCTCAACGTGGGGCAATTAGAAAATGTACATGTACATATTCATATTATACTTGGCTAACTATTATGCTAGAGGGGGAGCATCAAAATCTTTGAGACATTGAGATTGGGTATGATCCAAAAAACGTTGAGAAACACTGCCTTAATGCAAAGCCCACTTCCTTTTGGACGCAGTTGATGTGAAATCACCAACTTCATACAAATATATTAGTCGTGAAGATGCTTTACGCGCAACTTTTATTTGTTTATGTTTGAGTAAAGGATTAGATCGATATAACTTCCGACCAAGTACAGTTTGTGGCTGGCAATGCATCAAAGAATAAATTACACACTTAGCAACTCACATATTAATAATTTCCAAGTTCTATATAATAGACATGTTGCTGGTTTAGTGGGCTTGACCTCCCATGATGAGTCTCTCACTCCATGAAGGTCACCGTAATAATAATAATAAACTTTGTAACCAAGCAAAAAAAAACTTTCTGTAACTGTGCTCTGATGCCACTGTAAATACGGTCTGTCCTTGAAAACTTAGGAGATTTTGAGCCGCTTAACTAGCAGCTAAGTCTGGTCTTTTAGGATGAAACTTTGAATCTAAGACTGATAGTCATAATAATAACAGTTACTTAAAAAAAATTTACTCTATGAAGTACATCCAGTATCTTCATTATCAATTCAGAATATATGTTTAGAATTGTGTGAGATTATGTTAACTGAATATTAATGTACAATTTCTAAACTGTACACATTTATTATTATTATTATAATGGGTGTCTTCATGCAGTCAGAAGACGTTGCAGGAGACCCTACATTGATGCACTGTTATTCACATTATTCACACAATACTTATTATATTTCTCCTTAAACTCATTCACAGATGAAGCACTCACAACGACCTCTGGCAACACATTAGTTTTAGAAGTTGCATTAATATTCAGTTAACATAATTTATATATACATGTGCATAACTGCTCTGTGAGAGAAAAAAAATCTAGCTCCTACCTCTTTCTTAACCACACACAAACTTCACTTCCTGTATGTCCCACCTGTGTTCTCTCCCCATTTTCCATATAATGAAATTTTCATCAGATAATATCCTATAACAACCATTCAGAAGACCTCTATCATATCATCCCCCTTTCTCATGTTTATCTCAGTCTGCACTCCAATATTCTCAATCCGTGCTCATAATATACATTCCATCCCAATATAATCTTTGTAACTCTTCTTTGCAGCCTTTCCACAGTTCACATGCTCTTAATCTCTCATCATAATCTACAATTGATAATACTGATATAATTTTTTGTAATTTCTTTGCAAGCTCTCCACATCTTATTTAAAATTGCAGAACACAAGAGACCAAATTTGCACACAGAACAAAGGGGACCAGTGCAATCATATCAAAGCAATATGATTGCTTTGATATGATTGCACTGGTCATATAAAGAGGAAATTATTTTCTTATCATTATATGTCAATTGTTTCAGCATTGCAATTATTCTCTGTGTATGTATTTGCAGTTTTTGCAATGTTTCCTTTGAATGTCACATAACTCCAAGATTCCTATTCATATGAGTTTCTTCAAGCATATTCCCACCAATATAATATGCCATTGGAAATCTCATGATGTTAAAATACATTAATTTATACTTACTAATATTGAATTATTATTATTATTATTATTATTCAGGCCTCCATGGAGTCAAAAGACTCATCGTGGGAGATCCTTTCTAAGAAACACAAGTCTATCAAGACTCGTCGAGGGAGGTCCCTCCTAAGAAACACAAAGTCTATCATACCACTCCTTAAATGCATCGACCGTTCTCACCCTCACCACTCCATCAGGCAATGCATTCCATGGTCCAACCACCCTCCATGCAAAGAAACCACTTCTCACCCTCTTTCTCAGAGTTTCCTTTCGTAACTTCCAGGGATGGCCCCTTGTCATGACTCCTTCCTGCTGTTCAACCAAGCGAAAGAACTCCCCAGTGTCAACCCTGTAACCACCTCTTAACAGTTTAAAAGTCTCAATCATATCACCTCTCCTTCTTCTATCCACCAAGCTCTGCAGTCCACACTCCCTCAGCCGATCCTCATAACTAACATTGTACAGTCCTAACACCATCTTTGTTATCTGCCTTTGAACCCTTTCCACACTTCATTTACCCCCTTCAAATCCTGAGGACCAGATCTGAGAAGAATAGTCTAAGTGTGGTCTGATCAGAGTCTTATACAACGGAATGATAACCATTTTATCTCTGCAGGTCAGTGTCCTTTTCATTTTGCAATCCACTGTGTTACCTTCACTACCTTTGCAATATGTCCCCTAAATTTCAGGTTTCTATCAATCATCAACCCCAGATCTCTTGTCTCCCCTACTTCCTCCAGTTTAACTCCTCCCATAGAGTATGCAGCATCCCATTGATGTGTTCCTCTTGCAGGGCTACCACATTTGCACTATTACTAATAACCCTTCCCAGCTTCACATCATCTGCAAACAACTGAATATCCCCTTGCAATCCATGGACAATGTCATTGATATAAAGGTTAAACAATATAGGTCCCAGTACTGAGCCCTGTGGAACCCCACTTGTAACCTTTTGCCTCTTTGATATTGCTCCACCATACCCAACTCTCTGATACCTATCGGACAGCCAATCCTGAATCCAGTTGACCAATCTAACATTCAGTCCCATGTGCTGCAACTTGAATATCAGCTTATCATGTGGTACCCTGTCAAATGCCTTTGCTAAGTCTAGGAAAATGGCAGTATATGCCTTTCCCTCATCTAATGCTTTTGTAACTTTATCATAAAATGCTAGCATATTGCTAAAACAAGCGCTCCCCTTCACAAATCCATGTTGACTCTCACAGATAACATTACCCTCATCTGCACAATGTTGTATATGGTCCCTCACTACTTTCTCCAAGATCTTACTAACTACTGATGACATACAAACTGGCCTATAATTAGACACTTCCAGTCTGCTACCGCCCTTATGCAATGGCACTATCTTACTTTCCTTCCATTCCCTGGGCACCTTTCCCGCAGCCAGACTTTCATTGAAAAGCCAGGTCAAGGGCACTGTCAGTTCCTTAGCACATTCTCTCAAAATTCGTGGTGAAATACCATACAGTCCCACAGCTTTACTAACATCCAGAGTCCTCAGTATGTGGAACTCTCCTCCTGCACCTCTAAACTTCGAACCTGTCCTATCCCTTATTCAAATTGACTCCTCCAGGATTAAATACTCCAATAAAGTGTTTGTTGAACAATTCCACTATGTCCTCTGCATCAGTCACTCTATTTCCATTTTTATCCCACAATGTCATTCTTCCACAGTCATTTCTCCTCCTACTGGCCACATAACTAAAAAACTCCCTAGGATTTTCCTTGGATCTAAGGGCCAATCTTTTCTCATATTCCAGTTTCACCTTCCTTACCATACTAGTCACTCTCCTGGCCTGTGACTAGTATGGTAAGGAAGTATGGTATGGTATGTATGTTCTCTTCACCTGTCTCCTTATATCTCTTCCATGGCCTCTTTTTCACATGCAGTTCCTATTTAATATTGTTTGTCATCCATTTTACTCCAAATTGTGTCCTCTTCTTCACTTGTGGAATACAGCTTACCGTCGCTGCTAACAAATATTCCTTCACAATTTCCCAAGCACTAATGATATTCCAGCCTTCCAATTCCTCCCTCCATGAAACTTCCCCAAGTTGACTCCTAAGACTATTATAATCACCTGCTTTATAATTTCACATACGTTCCCATCTCTTTGATACTCCTGCATGTCTATTCATTTTCCAAGTCAAAGCCATATGGTCACTCTCTCCAACTGGTGGGAGAGATGTCATCTCAGTTGTTATCAACTCTTCTTATGCTATAACCAAATCCAAAACTCTTGAACCTCTTGTTCCCTCTGTTACATGTTGTCAAAGACATTTGTCCCTCAAGAATTCTAGAAATTCCATTCCCTTATTGCTGCATGCATCTTCCTCTCCCCAATTTATACTGCTGTAGTTAAAATCTTCTATAACAATCATTCTTCTTTACAGCCATTATTATTTGTCCAAAGTTCCAACTTATTCAAATCATTCTCTAAGTGCTGTATATCAGCAAGCATCCCCAATTGTCATGTGTATCTTTGTATTATTATTATTATTATTATTATTATTATATCACACCTCCAGGGAGTCCAAAGACTCGTCGAGGGAGGGCATCTACTCTACAACTCTATCTCACTACTCCACCAACCTTAATTATCTAAAACCAACGCCGACTACCACCACTAGTACTTTCACAGACAATCACAAATATCCATGCCCACAGCGGGATTCGAATCCTCAGCCTTTTGGCTGGAGAGCGGATACGCTAACCACTCGGCCAACCAGGCCGGCATTATCAGCAACCAACTGAACATCTCATATTAGTCCATTTCCTATATTATTAATATATAAACTGAACAACAGTTGGATGGTGAACTGATCCCTTGGTACAACAATGGTTGCCTTAAATCTGGCAGATTCAATCCTACCCAACAATATGCTTCTTTCTGATACCAGTACATCAGCAACTCTTTTATTTAAGCCACCATCATTACTTCCTTGATATGTACCCTCAAGGGGATGTGCAAGCTACTGTGACAGTACTACATAATTAAGCTTACTTTATTGCTTCCAATATTTATTATCATTATTATTATTACAGTAACCTCCATGCAGTCAGCAGACTCTTCATGGGAGACACACTCAACCAGCAATATATATCTGCTATATTGATCCTTGAAATCATTTACATTCACAATACACTCTGGCAATGCATTGCACTCACTAATAACTCTCTAATTAAAAAGTCTACTCTTCACACCCTTCTTCACCATATCCTTATACAATTTCCAGGGACGGCCTCTTGTTCTTCCCATCCACATTTTTTTTATAATTCTTTCTGTATTAATCTGGTAAAATCCCTTAACCAATGTGAAGGTTGCTATCATATCACCTCTTTTCTTCCTATCCACCAAACGCTGTAATCTATATTCCCTCAACTCCTGTGCACGACCTACATTCCAGTATTACTTTGGTCATTCATCTTTGTATTCTCTCTAGTGTTTCCACATCACAATGAAAACTGGGCAACCAAATTTGACAGGTGGAATCTGACTAATACCTTATACAGAGGCACCACCACCTCCTTATCCCTACATGTCAATCTACTTCTTATTATAACAGTAATACAGTCTTGCAATGTGCTCTTGGAACTTAGCAGTCCACTGTCTACTATCAGTCCAAGATCCTGAACTTGGACTGATGGTAACCATTACTATCAGTCCAAGGTTACTGTCAGGTTACTGATAGTAACCATTACCTTATTATAACAATAATACAGTTTTGCAATGTGCCCTTGAAACTTAACAGTCCACTGTCTACTATCAGTCCAAGATCCTGAATCTCATCCACTTCCTGAAGTACAGCTCCACCAATACGGTACGTAGTCTTATATCTCCATATCCCAAAGTGTACTACTTTGCATTTATTAATATTAAAACTGCAACCTGACTCACTCATTCAAGCTAAAAGTCTATTCAAATCTTCCTGCAGAGAATTAACATTGGCAATGCTTCTCATAATTCTACCTAATCTTCTATCATCAGCAAACATTTAAAAATCCGTCAATCTACATGACATATCATTAGCAAATAAGTTAAACAGTAAAGGCCTAAGAACAAAATTCTGAGGCATGCCACTGGTCACCTTTCATTTCGGAGACACTGCTTCATCATACACAACTTCTGCAAAAGCAGTTGTGTATGATGTATACAAATGCTTTTGCAAAGTCCAAGAATCATGACATTAATGACAAGGTGACAGTTTTCTATTTTCCCTGAAAACAGAAGTCCCCTTTACATTCTATCCCCATAACTCTGTTTTCTTCCATCAGTGTAGTCTTACTGCTGCCATAATGTTTGGCCAAGTCAAACTAACCATTACCTAAAACTCCTATTCCTTATTCCTAATGATATACCCTCCTTGCCATTCTCCAGTACCTTATATATCAATATATATAAGGTACTGGTTAAGGAATCTTTTCAAGGTCAGAACATTTGAGGACTAAAAGGTTTGTCAACCAAAAAATTATAAATGAAATTTGAGGTCAGTAACAGAAGATCATTTAGTTATAAGAAGAAGAGTGTAGTTATAATCTGAAGAAAGGAAGCCATATGCCATTGTACAGTGAATGGCCATAGAGGAAATACCCTCATTTACAAAGGATGGAATGCAGACCATAAGATGACTGTTAAGATTTAACATGTGCATGGATGTATAAATAGTATCTTGATAAACAATAATTATCTGAGCTGCATATATGGTAAAATATCTGATTAGAAGTAATAGTCCTATTGTATAAAGCCTTAGTCAAACTACATCTTGACTACTGTACACTGATTTGGCTCCTGGACTTCAGAGGGAAATGAGGAACCCTTGACAGAGTTCAGAGATGGATAATATAGCTGATATCAGAGGTAATATATTTTAAAATGAACTTTGATGATAGACTGAAATGTACTACAAATCTTAATGAACAGAAGGAAAACAGAATATGACTGAGAGATAATGAATACTGCTGTAATCTTCAAAGGGGGTACTGCATTTCCCTCTAATGCCATCCTTTGGAAAGCTGTGTAAGGATGTGGTGAGAATCAGAGGCAATATAACACCACACAGTCAGTAAAGATAAACTAAAATAACCTCAATAACAAGGACAATCACATACATACAGGGGGGGGGGACAGCAGCACTCTTTGTGGTGATTCCTGTTGTTAATGCTGATGGATAGATAGGGCTGTGCACAAAAATCTTTAAAATGGTACCATCTGTTCTGTTGCAGTTAACTGGGTTTTGTAGAAGGGTTTCTCTGGAAGCAGCACAAGTTCTACAAAACCCAGTTAACTGCAACAGAACAGATGTATGATTTTAAACAGATTTTGGTGCACAGCTCTATCAGTTATTAACAACAGGAATCACGAGTACTACTGTTGCCCTCCATGCACAGGACTGTCCTTGTTATCCAGGACATTTTAGTTTGTCTTTGCTGATTGCATAGAGTTAAATTGCCTCTGATAATGCTAGCTTAAGCTAGCAAAATTTCAGCTATAAATATTTAATTTAGGCTAGTAAATTATTTGTTTACATTCAAGTGTCTTCATAGTTTTATGTTACAGAAACTTCAACATGAAAAAAAGGAGTTTATTAGTATATATTAATAAATCCAAGATACAAAAATATCAGAAGAGATCAGCCTTTTATTTTCTCAATGTTGGTTTGCAATATTAATATTACAGATTTCTCCTTTGTTAGTCAAAAAAAAAAAAAGTACTTGGCTTAAGCTTTACAAAATGAAAGCAATACAGTGAGAGTTGGTGAGAATGAAGTATAGCAGCAGTATACTTTAATGGGTGTAGTAAATGTTCTTTCATCGATGTTTTTTTTTTTTTTTTTTTTTTTGCAAAAAAATAATACGGTACCATGACTGAAATTAAGTATATTTATTATTATCTGAACCCTCCAGGGAGTCAAGGACTCATCGAGGGAGACGTTGAGTCACCCAAACCAGCTAACATACCTTCCCTTAAATTCATTCACACTAGATGCAATCACTACCCCTAAGGACACATTATTCCACCACTCACTGCTATCTGGGAGAAAAACCTAGCTCTTCTCCCTTTATTGACTGTGAATAAACTTAACTTCCATGGATACTCCAGTGTTCTTTCCCCGTCTTCCATATACCAAAAAATTTCATCAGTTGATATCCTGTAACACCCAATCAAAAGTTTCTTCTCTTCTTGAGTATTCTGCAATTGAGCAGGTTCTTCTTTTAGGAGAACTTTTCTTCCACTCTCTTCTGTTCTGAGCCTTCTCTTTCAAGGTTGTGTACCTGTCTCCATTCAGCATGTCATCTAGCATTGTTTTCCTTACTCTTCCTCTGGGTCTTTTTCCGTCTGTTTTTCCTTCGATGGCATCTCTGATGATTCCATTCCCTCTCAGAATATGTCTGATCTAGTTTCCCTTTCTTCTTTTTATTCTCCTTAACAGACTTCTTTCTTCTTCTACTCTTTTTAAGACTTCTTCATTAGTTATTTTATCTGTCCATTTGATTTTTCCATCCTTCTCCAAATCAGCTAACGCCTTTTTATTCCCGTATACAGGAGTAGGCAAGGCCATTTAGCCCTATCTAACTTTTGGAGACTGAGTGGGCAGTTCAATCTCCACTGGTACCAATCAGAGATAGATGGCCCAAGGCTATCACTAATTAAGGTACACAGTGAAGAGAGATGGCTCAAATGTGCCGCCATCTCGTGGTCCCTAACCCTAACACAATATATTTAATGTCTGAAATAATGTGGGTTCTACGGTCGATTTTCTTGAGTTTACAGGACGAAAAACCCGAGTTTCCGGGAGGAAAAACCCTCAAAGCTTTCCAAAATCTTAATTTCTTCTTTCTTCGATGTCCAAGTTTCAGCTGCATAGAGGGCAACACTCCACACTCTATAATCTTTGTAACTTTTCTTTGCTCCCTTTCCACAGCTTCTTTATCCCTTTGGAACCTGGAAGACCAAATCTGCACACAATAATTCAGGTGTGGTCTTATCAAAGCCTTATAAATAGACAAAATGACTTCCTTATTGTTACATGTCAAAGTTTGCTTCAACATTGCAATTCTCCTCCGAGTTGTATTGCAACTTTTGCTATGTGACCTTTGAATTTTAAATTCCTATCCACCTATACACCAAGATCCCTTGTCTCTTCAGTTTCTTGTAGTAGCATACCATACTAATATAATATGCCGCTGGAACCTCTAATCACGCCAAAGTGCATAACTTTACTCTTACTAACATTAAACTGATAGCCATTTTCGTTTGCCCAAATTTCCAGTTTATTCAAATCATTTTGTAATTGCTGAATATCAGTAGCATCCCTGATTGCTCTGCCTATCTTTGCATCGTCAGCAAACAATTGTACATTTCATGTTAGATCCTTCCTGATGTCATTAATGTACAAATTGAACAATAATGGCCCAAAGACTGAACCCTGTGGTACACCACTGGTCACCTTAAATCTGGCAGATTCACACCCACTGTATACCATTTTTTGATATCTGTCTGTCAACATCCTCTAATCCAAGTCAAGAGTTTATATGCCAATCCCACATTCTCCAGTTTATGCAACAGCCTTTCGTTTGGTATCCTATCAAATGCCTTAGAAATATCCAACATTATCATAGTGTATCCATTCCCTTTATCCAACTTGGCCGAAACGTTGTTATAAAATGTGAGCAAATTGCTGAAACATGAATTTCCTTTATTAAATCCAAGCTGTTCCTTGCAGAGTATAGCTTGTTCTACCCATTTCTATATGCAAGTTCTTACCAACTTCTCTAAAATCTTCACTACCACACACCAAAGATACTGATAGGTCAGTAGTTAGACACATCAATTTTCACCACCCTCGTACAATGGAACTATCATATATTCCTTTCATTCCTGAGATATCATTCCTGAGCTGAGACTCAAGTTATACAAACATGTGAAAGAATGTAGCCAATTTGGCTGAACATTCCTTCAGCAAACGGGCTGATATTCCATCTGTCCCTGTAGACAGATTCTTATCCAGGTTATGCAACAGCTCTTCAACCTCATTTTCATGAACCTCTACTCTTCATCCAATGTAGCACTGTGCACCATGTTGCATACACCTCGTTGATATATTTTAGCAAAGTGATCACTCATTAACTGAACAATCTCATTAGCTTCCATCACTCGAGTACCATCTGCATTCAATAAAGTTATTCTTCCACATTCATTCTTTCTTTTGATTGCAGCATAACGATAAATTTCTATTCGATTGCCTTTAGCTTGCATGGCCAATTTCTTTTCATACTTCAAGTTAGCTTTCCTCAACACTCATCACTTTTTTGGCCTGTGCTTTATATATTTCATAACTCCTCTCACTCTTATTCTCATGATATTCTTTGCACATCATCTTCTTGTGTATGTCTTGCTTAATAAGGGTGCACGTCCATTTCACTCCCAACCTATTTATTCTTCAAACACTAGGGATACATTCGTATACTGTCTCATTTAAGCACTTTTTCAAAGATTTCCATGCATTGCTGACATTTTGCCCATTTATTTACTGATACCATGGGCCCAAAGATAGTATTCTCCTAGGTTGATCATAATTTTCAGCTTTGTAGTTCAGGCATGTAACCTGTTTTAATCGTAGCATCAATACAATTAGATACTTTCCAAGAAAGTACAGCATGATCATTGTCACCAATTGGTGGTAAAATAGCCATATTCTTGACAGAGACCTCTTCTGATGATATGAGCAAATTCTACACTCTTTGACCTCGAGTTCCTTCTTTCACATGCTGATTGAAAGAGTTGTCTCATAACAATTCAGTAAATTCCTCTTTTTTCTTATCGTTAGATTTCTCTTCTACCCAATCAATGTTTGGAAAATTAAAGTCACCCATAATGATAATTCATTTGGTACCCATAAGGCTAAATTAGTGATGCATTTCTTTATATCCCTGCAACTGAGTCGCCAGGTCTGTAGCAACACCCCATCATATACAGTGGAGCCTCAGTTGTCGAACGCCTCTCATCTCGAACAAATTGGTTCCCGAACATATTTTCCAAACCAAAAACGCACCGATTCCCGAACAGGCAAACCGGCAACCACGTGATCCCCAGGCTAAGATGTACAGCGAGAGAGCGTCACTTTCAGCGCAGTTCTCCTCTGAA
Organism: Typopeltis vanoorti; assembly: GCF_054136105.1. Lineage (NCBI taxonomy): Eukaryota > Metazoa > Arthropoda > Arachnida > Uropygi > Thelyphonidae > Typopeltis > Typopeltis vanoorti. Next base: position 46,946,657 of record NC_143562.1, on the reverse strand, counting down.
TCCAGGACCTGCTCGAATTTGCAGTGCCTTTTCTTGATTTTCTTTGTATTTTGCTGTTTTCTTAATTAATTATTATTAAATAAGCCACTGTAAGTGCAAAGAAGGATAGTGATAGTAGCAAAGCAAAAAGAAAAGTTGTTAGAACCACTATAGACGTGAAAAGAGAAATCTTATCCAAACATGAAAATGACTTTCGTGTCTCAGATCTTGCTATGCAGTTTGGTATGGCGATATCAATAATCTGTACAATACTCAAAAATAAAGAGGCGATCAAGGGAGCTGATTTTGCAAAAGGAGTTAAAGTTCTTACTAAACAAAGATCTCAGACGATTGAAGAATTGGAAAAATTGTTGCTGATTCAGATAAATGAGAAACAGTTAGCTTGGGTAACCAAGCAATTGTTTTATTCAGTGAAGTCTTCTCCCCCAAATGTGAGAAAATACCGTCAAGATAAAAATTTGCCATTAAAATGCCTTCTTTTGATGGACAATGCTCCTGCTCACCCTCCAGACTTGGGGACGAGTTGGTGGAAGAGTTTGATTTTATCACAGTGAAGTTCCTATCCCCTAACACAACTCCTCTAATCCAGCCCATGGACCAGCAGATCATTTCAAACTTTAAGAAACTCTACACCAAAGCACTGTTTCAAAGGTGTTTTGAAGTGACCTCTGACACAGAATTAACACTCAGAGAATTCTGGAAAAATCACTTCAATATCCTCCATTGCTTATTATTCTTGACAAAGCCTGGGTGCAAGTGACTTACAGGATCATAAACTCAGCCTGGAAGAAACTGTGGCCAGACTGTGTAGCAGACAGAGATATTCAGGGGCTTTGAGGCTGAGTATGTTGCTGTTGTCGATGATGTTGTTTATCTGGGCAAAAGCATGGGCTTGGGAGTTGGCAATGCTGATGTGAAGGACCACAGGAATGAGCTCACCACGGAAGAACTGGAACACCTTCAGAAGGAGCAGCAAAAGACGGTGATTGAAGAAATGTCTTCAGAGACAGAGGAAGGAAGGGAGGACTCCTAGTTCTTTGATCAAAGAAATGTGTGTGAAATGGGGTGAGATGCAAAGTTTTGTGGAAAGAGATCACCCTTTTTCGCCTATATTTTATCTATTTATTGTGTTTATTCTTTTTATGTAAGATTTTATGCATTTTCATTATTTTTGTATATGATTTTATGCATGAAGTGCTATTGTAAAGGTTTAAATAAGCAATCATCTGGGATTCAGGAGCGGATTATTCCATTTTACATTAATTCTTATGGGAAAATGGTTTCAGTTTTCAAACAAATCTGTTTCCGAACAGCGTTTAGGAACGAATCATGTTAGACAACTGAGGTTCTATATGTATTTTATTCTGTTAACATCTCCTTCACACCAGATAGACTCAAACTCCCTGCTACATGGGACATTGTTACCATCATTGTTTTCTTGTGTTTCTACCATAACTGAACTTAAGTCATCTGATATCATTAGTAACAATTAAACAGCCTAGCCTACTTCTTATAAAGGAATAAAAGGTGTTAGGTGAGTTTTTTATATTATCAATATTAAAACACACATGTTCAGAATCTGCAACTCATTTTTTTATTCTTATAGTGATCATATACTTGAAATATTGATCAACTCACAGTGAAGTAGGAAGTAGGAGAGAAAGAAAAAAAAATTGTTAATGTTTATTTAGAAAAATATGCAGATTGTACTCTTTAGGAAATATACAAGATGTACCAAAAGAGCCTCCATTGCTCAGTTGATAAAGACCAGTGGTTCCCAGAGAGTTGGCTGTAACATCCCCTTGGGGAATTCTGGAACGACCCAGTGGGACAGTAGTAGCCTCTTGAGCAAGAGGGGGCTTGGAATTGAAGTAAGGAGGGTGAAAGCATATTGGACAAAAAATTAGGTGCTGAAAAAAATTTATTGTCGAAAATTTTGATGATATAACTTGTATTATGTAAGTAAGGGTCGTAATGGTTGCATTATTTTCCAAGGAAATGTACAAAATGCTAGTTATGCCAATCAGCATTGAAGTCCAACGATAGGTCTTAACAAGCAAAGTGTTGGAGTGCTCGCACTTTCAAGTGATCAGGATTTTACAAGTCCAGTATGCATCGACAGAAACATGCGCATGTTATGACTTGTTCACTGTATAATACTATAAATACGTGAGACATGAAATCAGTTTTAGATTGTTTCTGAATTGTGTGACAAGCAGTTAGCAATTTGATGTAAATAAAAAATAAATATAAATCAGCTAACGCCTTTTTATTTCCTTATAGGGAGTAGGCAAGTCCTTTATACCCTACCTAGCTTTAGGAGACTGGGTGGGAAGTTCAATCTCCACCAGTAGCCAGTCAGAGATAGCTGGTCCATGTCTATCACTAATCATAGCAGCCACCAATAAAGAGGCTGGCAAACAAGTGCTGCCATCTCTTTGTACCTAACAAGATGTGTTACTGTCTGAAATAATGTGGGTACTAAGATCGATTTTATTGAGTGTAAGGGATGAAAAACCCAAGTTTCTGGGAGGAAAAGCCCGCTTGCCCATGCCAGACTAACTCGGGAATCAGTTGAAAATAGGCTTAGAAAAAGTTCCTCCAGTCGGTGACGACTTGAACCTAAGGCTAACTTCGAGCGACCAAGCACAGAGGATGCAAGCACCACTTCCGCTGAGCTACAAGGCCCCCATTTGATGTAGTGCATATTCGATATAGTCGGTACCTTACTTACACGGATTATACACAAACCAAATTATTGTTATTCCAATAAAACATCAGAATGAAAGAAATAGAAATCAGCTAACACCTATTTTTATTCCAGTATAGGGAGTAGGCAAGGCCGTTTTTCACCCCTTTCTAACTTTTGGAGACTGAGTGGGGCAGTTCAATCTCCACTGGTACCCAATCAGAAATAGCTGGCCCAAGGCTATCACTAATTAAGCAGCATGCAGTGAAGAGAGATGGCTTAACAAGTGCCGCCATCTCGTGGACCCTAACACAATATATTTAATGTCTGAAATAATGTGGGTTCAACGGTCGATTTTCTTGAGTTTATGGGACGAAAAACCCGAGTTTCCAGGAGAAAAAACCTGCTTTCCCCATGCCAGAAACCGGTCGAAAAAAGGCTTAAATAAAACATCAGTTCACATGAATATTTTTATACATTTTCTTGTAAAAATAATTTTGTTTAGGTACGTGAGATTGCAGCCTAGCAATTTCTCACGTACTATTTGTCATGTCTCAGATAATATCAAGGCTTAACCCAAGAAAAAATGTAGACAATATAATATCGAATATTCGAAATATGGCTTTATTCAGTCGCCTACAAACAAAACATTACCAATGCGCCTGATTTGCCAAAAAGTTTACTTCAAATGAATCTATGAAGCCTTCAAGACTAGAAGAACATTTGACAAAAGTTCATGCTGATAAAAAAATATAAAGATTTATCGTATTTTCAAGCACTTAAAGAAACATTTTTGAAATAACCAACATTGGCAGGTATGTTTTCAGCAGCATCCAAACTAGGTGATAAGTTGCGCGCCTCTTAGAACATTTCCTTACTGATCGCTAAATCGGGAAACCTGCATAATGTTGGTGAAGAACTAATCCTACCAGCTGTTAGTGAGGTCACGCACTGTACTGCACAAGCCAGCCTCTGATATTATTAAGAAAATTCCTTCGAGCAAAGTGCAACAAAGAAGCCTTAATTTTAGCATATGTACGACATATAAAAGAAGAAAAAAAATTACCAAGCATTATTTGTTAAAAATTTGCTACTAACACTAAAGGAGAATCGATATTTCATGCAATGCAAGAATTTTTTAAAGAAAAAGAAATCCCTCTGGATAATATCTTGTCAGTGGCAACTGATGTTGTCAGTTGTTACCGATGGTGCTTCGGCGATTGTAGGGCGGTTTTATTGCATATTTCAAACAGGCGGTGCCAAATGTACTCGCTGTACACTGATTCGCAAAATATGTGATTCATCGTCAACATTTAGTTGCCAAATACCTGAGTGATCGCCTACACAGGTTCATTACATTATGTAATGATCTGTGTAGGCGATCTTGATTGATCCTGTGTAGGATGACTTGATTTTCATTACAGCAGTCAACAAAATCAAGTCATTCATTAAATGACAGATTGTTTTGGACAACTTTGTATCGACAACGATAAAGAATTCAGTCGCTTGCTACTCTATACAGAAGTTCGTTTAGGCTATTAAAAGGTGCCTGTTTGATTTTATAAACTCTTTGACTTAGTGCTACAGTTTTTAGAAAACATAAGTGATTCTTTACAAACAAACTTTTTTATAAACTCTTTGACTCGGTACTACAGTTTTTAGAAAACAGAGGTGATTCTTTACGAACCAACTTGATTAATTTCAAAAGTGACATAACTTATTTAACTGACTTGTTTAGCAAATTTAATCAAACAAATCTACAACTCCAAGGAGGTGAGCTGAATTGAATAAAAACAAAAGCTGTTATTTCTGCGTTTGTGTCAAAACTTGTTCTGTATGGACAAGTTACTAACGAAACTTAGGACTAGGAGAATTCAGCCAGTTTCCAAATCTATCAACAGTGGAAAAATATGATGAAGACGTGCTCAGCTACTCTCAGCACTTGGAAGCTCTCCATTGTGATGTCAACCAACGATTTGAAGATATTCTTGAAATAAAAAGACCAGATTGGGTTTTGGACCCGTTTACAAGACTAAACACAGAAGAATCTTCACAATTACAAGAAGAAATGATAGAAGTAACAACAAATGAGGAACTGAAACTAAAATTCAAAATTTATCCTGGATTGTAGGATAGTGGCACACCCACTGGCCCACAATTTTTTTGGGGGGGAAAAGGGTTATCCCCCAAAAAAAGAAAACGGAAAAACACTAGAAAATTTTCCAAATTAAATTTCAAATTAAATTAATTCCCAAGTTACTTGATCTCTGGCATGGGAAGGAAGGTTTTTTCTCCTGGAACTCGAGTTTTTCATCCTGTAAACTCAAGAAAATCGACCATAGAACCCACATTATTTCACACATTAAATATATTGTGTTAGTGTTAGGGACCGCGAGATGGCGGCACTTGCTGAGCAGTCTCTCTTCCCTGGTCTTGCCACTTAATTAATGATAGCCTAGGGAAAGCTATCTCCGATTGGTTGCCAGTGGAGATTGAACTGCCCACTCAGTCTCCAAAAAGTTAGATAGGGCTCAATGCCTCGCCTATCCCTATACGGGAATAAAAAGGCGTTAGCTGATTTGATTTCATTTGATTAAATTAGAAATATTTTTCAAATTAAAATGTATTTTTTTATTTATGTTGTGTCATGTCTACTATTTCTATACTACTTATGAATTAGCAGTCACATAAGGTGGGAATACCCTATAGCTATCGGGAATTAAGGCTGTTGTGAACGCAAAGCAAACGAAGTAGTGCTCGGGAGGACCGAGGTGCTACTTTATTTGCCCGAGCTAGGACAGAGGAGATCATGGGTATCATGTATTAGTGATCACTGCAGATCCTCAGTCATAGATTGTATGCAATGTGTAGTGTGTATTCTCAAATCGTCTATTCAACTCGGCCCATACCCAAGATTAAATTTTGAGTGCTCGTCCCCCCATGATTAAATCCTGAGTGCCCCATTGTTGTGGCCTGTAGTAAAAAAGGTTTTTATCGCATTTCCATCATCATGTTTAGTGCAACGTGTGTTCAGTGCGGTCACAAATCTTTTAACTAAAAAAAAGAAACTGACTGCAAATGGCTGATCGTGATGATTTAAGAATGCTGCTGATAAATATTATTATTATTATTATTATTATTATTATTATTATTATTATTATTATTATTATTATTACCGGCAGCTCCAAAGAGTCCTTAGACTCATCGAGGGAGACCCTAAACATGTCCAGAACAACTATTAAGCATCCACACAGTATCTATCATGCTTTGCTTTGAACTCACTCACAGTCATGGCAGCTTATTTCACTCATTCACCTCTCTCCGAGCAAAAAACCTAGTTCTAACACCCTTGCTGACCACACTCTTGCCCAGTTTCCATGGATGGCCCCTAGTTCTCTCACCACCAAACCTGTTCTCTCTGGATCCTCTCTACCTCCTCTCCATCAAGAAGAAACCCTGGTGCCCATATCTGAGCACAGTAGTCAAGATGGGATCTTATCAAGGATCGATAAAGAGGAACAATAACTTGCTTGACTCTGCTCATCAAAGTATTCTTCAGTAATCAAGTGATCTGATGAGCTGAATTATCCACTTTTGCAATGTGCCCGCTAAACTTCAACTCCCTGTCCACCAACACTCCCAAATCCCTGTCCTTGTCAATCTCCTGGCAGGTCCACCAATGTGGTATACTGCTGCTAATCTTTTCACCCCAAAATGCATAACCTTACACTTTGCCACATTAACTGACATCCATTCTCCTTAGTCCAGTCTTCCAATCAACCAAATCATCCTGCAAAATTTTGACATCATGTGTATTCACTATTGTTCTACCCAACTTTGCATCATCAGCAAACAAATGCACAGTTCCTCTTAGATCCTTTCCTGTATCGTTAATGAACAAGTTAAACAGCAGTGGTCCAGGAACAGAACCTTGCGGCACATCACTAGTCACAGGCCATCTTTTGGACTCTACTCCTGAATAAACTACTCTCTGAACTTCTCTGGACTCTAAAAACTACTCTCTGAACTCCTGAATAAACTACTCTTAAAATAACTCTCCAGACCTCGCAAACTTGTTTGCGAGGTCTGGAGAGTTATTTTGATTGTTATCGTAGAATTTATGCCGATAAGAAAAATTAAAACTGTTCAAACGACTCTTGATAACTTCTTTCGATAAAAAAATTGCAGTAAATAATGTGGGTACAAGTATTTATTTAACATTTACTTTGCATTAATTTTTTATCTTTCCTATAAGAGTACCGTATAAAACGAATTATTAATACAATAATCGATCATGGACGAATTGTAATTTTTACCATTGATTATTAGATTTGATTAACGCAATTTTGATATACGAGGTAACATCGAGGGATTAATTAACCGCGTTAATTGAGGGATACCTGTCAAGGTGTCCTACAGCAAAAAAAAAAAAAAAAAAAAAAAAAAAAAAAAAAAAAATCAGCTAACGCCTTTTTATTCCCGTACACTCCCGAGAGTAGGCCATTTAACCCTATCTAACTTTTGGAGACTGAGTGGGCAGTTCAATCTCCACTGGTACCCAATTAGAGACAGATGGCCCAAGGCTATCACTAATTAAGCGATACACAGTGAAGAGAGACGGCTCAAATGTGCCGCCATCTCGTGGTCCCTAACCCTAACACAATATATTTAATGTCTGAAATAATGTGGGTTCTACGGTCGATTTTCTTGAGTTTACAGGACGAAAAACCCGAGTTTCCGGGAGGAAAAACCTGCTTGCCCGTGCCAGAGATCGACTAACTCGGGAACCGGTCGAAAAAAGGCTTAGAAATATTTCCTCTAGTCGCTGACTAGACTCGAAACCAAGTCTTCCTTCGTGCGGCCAAGCGCGGCGGTGTGTAAACGCCACATCCACTGAGCTACACAGGCTCTGGTGTCCTACAGCAATACATCATTAGTCAAAAAAATTAGTAAAAATATGTATGTACAAAAGTTAAGCTGGGCAATGCAGTATCTGCATATAAACAAAATTACAGAGCATTTAAGATAATACATAATTAGACAACAATATAAGTTAATAAACAAAATGCATGTACAACACCAAGCCAAGGAATGCAGTATCTACATATAACATTACTACAATAAGATTATAACAAATGTTATTACAGCAATATATAGAGTTAAAGAGGAATTATTATACATTATGTATGCATAAAAATTAAGTTTAGCAGTGTGGTATTTACATATTAACAAAATTACAAAAAGGTAACACAAGGAATACATGAATGGTCAGAAATTAACCTAATGGATAATATATACATTAGTACTCAACTCATGCACATGTACATCTCACCAACGCTATATCCATCCCCATATGCCGCAGTTTACTGATTAGAATTCCATGTGGTATCCTGTCAAAGGCCTTAGCAAGGTCAAGCAGTATCACTGTAAACCCATTACCCTTATCCAGTTCAGCCGTCACTGTTATAAAACGTGAGCAAGTTACTGAGGCATGATCTACCCTTCACAAATCCAAGCTGTCCCACATACAGTATTCCAATCCATTCCTGCATTTTTCTCTAGACTACTTTCTCCAAAACCTTAACAACGACTCCCGTTATGCTGATCGGTCGGTAATTTGCACCCGTAGTCATGGAGCCTCCTTTATTAAATGGAACTATTTTCCCCTCCTTTCACCCCCTCGGGACTAACCCAAACCTGAGACTCAAATTAAACAAAATGGTCAAGGGCATTGACAATTCTTCTGCCATTTTACGTAAGACCTGAGCTGGTATACCATCCAATCCCATAGATGTATTCACATTAAGGTTTTGTAATATACTATTCACCTCCATTTCATTCACCTCAATTCCTGTATAAGCTATTGGTTCCTTCATTCCTGCAATATCACCACCTGGATCATATACTCTTGCAAAGTGCTCGTTCAGTAATTCCACTATTTCAACTGATCCAGTTACCTCCCTACCATCAGCATTCCTTAAAATCATTCTGCCGCATACATTTTTCTTTTACTTGAGGCATATCGAAAAAACTCTTTAGGATTCTCTTTAACTTGCGTTGCTAATTCCTTTTCATAATCTGCTTTTGCTTTTCTTACCACACTAGTTATCCTTCTGGCCTATGCTTTATGCTTTTCGTGTGCCTGCAGGTCACTTTCTCCTTAAATTCCCTCCACAGTTGTTTCTTTCTTTGCAGCTCAAGCTTAATGGTGTTATTCATCCATTTAACCCCCAATTGATTTACTGTCCGGACTCTAGGTATGCAGTCAGACATTACCTCCTGCAAATGCTCCTTAACCACTTCCCATGCACTATCAACATCCAGCCTTTGCAGTTTTACATGCCATGGCACTGAACCAAGCAATCTCGTAAGCTTTTCATACCAGCCTGATAATTCCACATGTATCCTGTCTTAATTGAAAATTCCACATATTTAGCCACCAGGTCAAGACCTTATGATCACTCTCAGCAATTGGTGCCAACGTGGTCATATTCATTACAGTCAAATTCTCAGATGTAATTACTAGGTCAAGCACTCTCGAAACCCCTAGTATATTCCATTACATGCTGTCTCAAGTAGTTATCCCTTAGTAACTGCGTAAAATCAATTTCCTTCCTCCCATGTGTCCTCTTCTTCTTTCAATCAATGTTACCATAGTTGAAATTCCCCATAATAATTACCTGTCTTCCACTTATTGAGTCTATTTGCCTATGCATACCATCTCCATCATTTATTCCATCACTTGGTCTATAGCAGCACCCAACTTCATATTTTGTTCTGCTAGCCTCGATCTCACACCAAATAGCCTAAAATAATGCCCTTTTCACTACTCTGTAGTTCAATTTCTATTCTCATTGGCTGCAGTTCATCAGCTATCATCAGTAACACTCCTCCCCCCATTCTTTTCTCTTTGTCCCTCCTGAACACACTATACCCTTCACATTCTATGCCAATAGCTATATTATCTTCTGTCAGATGTCTCACTAATGTCAATAACCTGTGGCCAGGAAGAGCCAACCAAGGCCAAAAATTCTTCCTACTTGTTCCTAATACTTCTAGCATTAGTATACATAAAGTGCAGAAGCCCGTTAGTCCTACCCCTATCTTGATATCTTCTACTAACTGTCCCATTCTGGTTTGTTGTTCTACGTACTAGTTTAGGCATATTATACAAATTCTTACACTCAACTGCCTCACTGATGTCTGCATATCCACTCCCCCCTCCCAATAGCTCTAGTTTCCCTGCTTCTGCACATCCACTTTCACTTCATTCAGCAACACTTTTTCCAGTCTCCACACACCAAATCCATTCAGATGCAAACCATCCTTCTTGTATAAGTCTTTTCGCCCATCAAACTCACTGCACGCAATACAAACTCTGCACCACTCCTCCTGCATAACCTGTGCATGGAGTCATTCGCAATTATGGCTCTCCTTCTCAACTCTACTCTTAGAGTAGAGTTGAGAAGGAGGCTTAATTCTTCTCATTAGGACTGTTTTAATATTACTGATCGTTATTTACTATTTTATGTGATGTGCAATTTATGTTTGTTTTCTCAATTTTAATAGTGTTATTAGTGCAATTTATGTTCTTTTATTGATTTCAATAAATAGTTTTAAAATTTCAGTTCCAAGGTGGCTTATTTCCAAACTTCAAAAATCACTACTAGATGCATAATAAAACGCAAATTTGTTTCTGTATCTATCTGTTTCTTCGCTTAAAACTCGAGAACTGCTGATCTGATTTTCATACGATTTTCTTTTACATGTATCAGGTAGAGCTGGTCAGGACTTAGAAAGTAGTTTCTAGGGATTTGCTGAATTATTATTTTATTATTATTATTATTATTTTTTTTTTTTAGAAAAGGGCGCAGTAAGGTAAATAAGTTTGGGAACCCTCGTATAGACGAAGCACTTTGTTCAGAATCCGTGTGTTAAGTCTTAAGTGCTGTGAGGACATCATGTTGGAGACTTAATTGATGTATACAGCACTCGAAAAGGATAAAACTGATTTTAATACTTCCAATATTCCGTTTCAGTAACTAAGATATCTTCAAGGATTACAAAAAAACTAATGTAACATACACACAAATACAACATAATACAATTTGGGAAACAGTAATCATCATGATTTCTGATGATTACTGTTTCCGATTTCGGAAGTTTAATGCACTCATATTTATTTAGATTTGGCTGATTTCTGAGTGTTGCTGCAGATTCTAATAATAGTCTTTCTTTCATGAATTTACTGTGGTGGAGCATGGTCGTTTTTTTCCAGGAGATCATGTGGGCTGTATCCAAGACATGGTCAACCAGGCCCGACTGACCATAGTCATGGTAGAAGATGCATGATTGGTTCTTCTAAGCAGATGGTTGCTGATCTGTCTGTCCAAAGTATGTCAGCTTACAGGAACAGGGTACTTTATAAACTCCAGACATGGAGAGAGGAGGAAGCTGATCTTTGGTAGAATGGATATGGATAATAAGTTTGAAGTGGGGCTTAAATGCCATGTGGGGGTTGTACTTTTTTTAAAGGCTTGGCTATTTTTTCTGAAGTGCCACTGATGTAGGGTATGGTGATGGCATTTCTTAACTCCATCTGAAGATATGGCCGGGGAACGGGGGAGGAACTGATTATTTTTTAATAGTCTAATCGCTATAGCCATTGGAGAGGAAGGTATTGTGTATGTGATTGAGTCTGGTCCAAAAAGTGGTTCCACTGAAACAAAGATTGCGGGCTGTCTTGGTTAGAATTTTAATAATGCCATATTGTTGAGAAGGGTGTGTGTGTGTGGGGGGGAGAGTTTATCAATGTTTTCTATATACAGTGAAGAAAACAACCATTAGGATGGCGTGTAACTAAGGTGTCTAGAAAATTAAAACTATTGTTATTTTCATTTTCCATCATAAACTGTATTCTTGGATGTAGGTTGTGAGGTGACTGGGGAAGGGGTCTAATGTGTCTGGGCCATGAGGCCAAATAGAGAACACATCATCATCATATCTTAGCCAGATAGAAGGTTTGAGAGGGACTGAGTATATGGCTCCTTTTTAAAAAAATTTCCATATAAAAATTGGCAAGAGGGGATGAGAGAGGGGAGAACCCATGGCGATTCCCTCTATCTGTTGGTAAATTTTGTTCTTCCAAGAAAAATAACCAGAACTGATGGCAAAGGAAAAGAGATCTAAGATGTCAGAAAGAAAAACGTTCTCTAAGAGTGTTAAGGTATCACTTAAGGGAATATTGGTAAAGAGTGAGGTGATGTCAAAGCTTACCAATATGACTCTACTATTTAAGATTAAATTTTCTATCCTACTCATTTAAAATGAGCAGAGTTTTTAATATTGAATGTGGTAAGTCCAATGGGGTGGGGGAGATTAGAGAGTTAGCCAGCTGCTTTGACAGTTTGTAGTAAGGTGCGTTAGTGGCGTCTACAATAGGTCTTAGGAGGGAATTAGGTTTGTGGATTTCTGATAAATCGTATATTCGATTTATCAAATAAATCGAATAAAACGAGAACCGAAAGGTTTGAGGGGGGTTTTTTTTTGTAATATCCGGAGGCCAGGAGGATACTTTTTTAAGCAAGTTTTTAATTTTTTAACTTGTGTTTTTGTGGGATCGTGTTCTATTGGGATGTAGGTAGAACGATCTTGGAGGATAATCTCCGTTTTTCGATTATATTCAGTGGCATTAAGAACAACTGTAGCATTACCCTTATCCGCTCTGGTGGTGACGATTCTTTTTTCTTTCCGTAATTTTCTGAGAGCAGTGAGTTGGGAGTACGATAAATTACTTCTTTGGAGGTGACGACTGGGAGAAGATATTGGCGGCGTCAAGTTCGATGTTGTTGGCTATTTTCGGCGCTAAGCGACATTCAGCATTCGATGTCATACATTATATCTAGCACCGACACTTCCTTCGATGCGACCGCGAAATTGTGGCCGAGGCTTAGGGACTGACGGCATCTTCGTTGAACCTTTTTGATGATAGATTGACAACTGTCCGGAGCGGTTGAATTTGCGGTTGCAGTTTCGATTTACACAGGTTGTTAAACTTTTTGGTGCGCTTATTTTTTGTTTTTTTGGAATGCATTCTATGCGGAAGCTTCTGAGATGGCAGAGTGAATGGACCAAAGTTAAGGGTTCAGTACCGCGGAGAGCTGTAATTGTATGGAGCCAATGGCGGTGTTCGTCTCGGAGAGACGAACTCACTGCTCATTGGACTTACCACATCCTATATAAAATAAACTCTATTCATTTTAAAACCTAATAGAAAATCTGACCTTAAAAAGTACAGACATATTGGTAAGCTCTGACCTCACCTGACTCTTTACCAATATTCCTTTAAGTGATAACTTAACTCTCTTAGATAATGTTTTTCCTTCTGACATCTTAGATCTCTTTTCCTTTGCCATCAATTCTGGTTATTTTTCTTAGAAGAACAAAATTTACAAACAGATAGAGGGAACTGCTATGGGTTCCTCCCCCCCTCCCCTCTCACACTCTCTTGCCAATTTTTATATGGAAAATTTTGAAAAACGAGCCATAGACTCAGCTCCTCTCAAACCTTCTCTCTGACTAAGATACGTAGATGATGTGTTCTCTATTTGACCTCATGGCTCAGACACATTAGACTTCTTCCTCATTCACCTCAACAATTTACATCGAAGAATCCAGTTTGCGATGGAAAAGGAAAATAAGAATAGCTTAAACTTCCTAGAATTGCTGAATTGCATGCCTTCCTAATGGTACACTTTCCTTCACTGTATATAGAAAACCTATGCACACAGGCACTCACTGTGTGATAAACTCTCCCACCACAATCCCATTCAACAATATGGCATTATTAAAACTCTAACCATAAGAGCCCACAATCTTTTACCGCCGTTTCAACCGAACCCAACTACATACAGAACACCTTCCTCTCCAATGGCTCAGTAATTACAGGTATTAAAAAAATAATCAGCTCCTCCCCCATTCCCCTTCCATCTCATCAAAAGGAGTTCAAAAATGCCATCACCATACCCTACATCCGTGGCACTTCGGAAAAAATAGGCAAGACCTTTAAAAAGTACCTCCTGCAATAGCGAACTCTTGGGGCAGGCCCAAGTTGTGTAGACGATTTGAGAATACACACTACGCATCGCATACGACCTATGACTGAGCATCTGCAATGATCGCTAATTCATAAGTAGTATAGAAATTGAAACCCGGCCATTGGGGAGGGCAAGTTATCTCATCTCAGTGCCGGTCCCAAGCCCGGATAAATGGCGAGAGATGGCGTCAGGAAGGGCATCCAGCGCTAAAAAACATGACAAAACCAGGGATGAAATGTCGAATAACAGAGAAAGGACAACGGCTAGGGCGTCCCCCTTAAACGATGCAGTTCTGTCACCCGAAGACTGTGAGAAGTGGGCTTGGGCTACCGAACGAAGGACTGGTTCGGCTAAAGAAGCGAGTCCAACACAAAGAGAGAGTGTGTAAAGTAAGAATCGGGTAGCTGAATGTGGGTACAATGTATGAGAATAGTAGGGAGATAGTAGACATGATGAGAAGAAGGAAGCTGAAGATCTTGTGCGTGCAGCAGACAAGTGGAAGGACAATAAAGCAATGGAGCTGGCGGAAGGATATAAATTGTTTTACAGCGGGGTGAATGAGAATGGAAGAAACGGAGTTGGAATCATCATCGACAAGCAGCTGAAGGGTGGAGGTGAAGTCTGCGAAGTGTGCCAGAAGAACGATCGCAAGCTGTTTAATCTGTTTATTAACGATATAGGGAAGGATCTAAGTGGAACAATTCATTTGTTCGCTGATGATGCAAAGTTGGGTAAGGCGATAGTGAATGCAGAAGATGTCAAAGTCTTGCAGGATGACTTAGATAGATTGGAGTTCTGGGCTAAGGAGAATGGATGTCAATTTAATGTGACAAAATGTAAGGTTATGAATTTTGGGGTGAAAAGATTAGCAGCAGTATACCACATTGGTGGAACTGTACTCCAAGAGATTGATGAGGCCAGGGACTTGGGAGTGTTGGTGGATAGGGAGATGAAGTTTAGGGGCACGCAAAAGTAGCTAAATCAGCTCATCAACACACTTAGTTGTTGAAAAATACCTTGACGAGCAGAGACAAGCAAGTTATTGTACCTTTGTACCGAGCCTTGATAAGACCTCATCTCGACTACTGTGCCCAGATTTGGTGACCTCGGTTCCTTCTTGATGGGGAGGAGGTGGAGAGGATCCAGAGGCGAGTGACTAAGATGATAACAGGTCTATGGAATGAACCATATGAGAACAGGTTGAAGATTAGTGGGTTGCAGAAACTAGTTGATAGGCGGAGGAGGGGAGATATGATTGAGACATTCAAATTGCTAAAGGGATTCTATAGGATTAATTCATAGGATATTTTTGAGATCAGGACTGGTGGTGGGAGAACTAGGAGACACCTATGGAAGCTGGGCAAGAGTGTGGTTAGCAGGGGTGTTAGAGCTGGGTTCTTTACTTTTAGAGTGGTAAATGGGTGGAATAAGCTGCCAGAGTCTGTTGTGGGTGCTATGAGGGTGAACGAGTTCAAGACAAGGTATGATAGATACTGTGAGAATGTAATCGCATAGTTGTGTGGACATGATGTTTAGGGCCTCCCTCGATGAGTCTAAGGACTCCTGGAGTCGCCCGAAATAATAATAATAATCAGCTAACGCCTTTTTATTCCCGTATACGGGAGTAGGCGAGGCCATTTAGCCCTATCTAACTTTTGGAGACTGAGTGGGCAGTTCAATCTCCACTGGTACCCAATCAGAGACAGATGGCCCAAAGCTATCACTAATTAAGCGGTATGCAGTGAAGAGAGACGGCTCAAATGTGCCGCCATCTCGTGGTCCCTAACCCTAACACAATATATATATTTTTTAATGTCTGAAATAATGTGGGTTCTACGGTCGATTTTCTTGAGTTTGCAGGACGAAAAACCCGAGTTTCCGGGAGGAAAAACCTGCTTGCCCGTGCCAGAGATCGACTAACTCGGGAACCGGTCGAAAAAAGGCTTAGAAAAATTTCCTCTAGTCGCCGACTAGACTCGAAACGAAGTCTTCCTTCGTGCGGCCAAGCGCTGTGGTGTGAAAAACTCCACTGAGCTACACAGGCTAATAATAATAATAATAATAATAATAATAATAATAATTATTATTATTATTATTATTATTATTATTATTATTATTATTATTATTATTATTATTATTATTATTATTATTATTATTATTATTATTATGAGTGCTAAACTTGAGATTGGAGGAAGCGTGGCTGTGATAGTGTGTTGATACGCTTCACAAGTAGGTTGTGACGAGGAGGAGAAAGAGGCATTCTGGAGAGAGCTAGACCAGGTAGTAATGGGAATCCCTGATGGTGAGAGAGTGATCATCAGAGCAGACCTGAATGGGCATGTAGGAAGGCGACGAAGTTGTGAAGAAAGGGTGCACGGGGGTTGGAGTAGTGGTGAAAGAAATGAAGAAGGTAAAAGAATCGTAGCTCATGCTGTGGCTTTCGACCTGGCTATAGCTAACACGTGGTTTAAGAAGAGAGTTGGACACCTGGTAACTTATAAGAGCGGGCACAGAATGAGTCAGATTGACTATATGTGCAGAAGGAAACATCTGAAAGAGGTGAAAAACTGTAAAGTAAAGTGATTAACGGATAAAGCGTAGCGGCACAGCACAGGTTGGTTGTGGTAAACTGTGATATAAAAGGGGAAAAGAAGAATAGACGGAAGTGGCGGAAAGATAGGAACATAAAGTGGTGGAAATTGGAAGAGGAATGTCCAAGGAATGAATTTAAAGAAAAGGTATTGGAAGGAATGAAGTTACCAGTGGATGTAGAAGAATGGTGGGACGTAAATAGTAGGAATATTAGAAAAATTGGAGAAGAGGTGCCCGGTATAATATCAGGAAAGGAGCCGCCCGAGGATAAGGAGGCATGGTGGTGGAATGAGGAGGTGCAGTTGGAGATCAGGGAAAAGAAAGAGGCAAAGAAAAAATGGGACATGACTGGAACCAGAGCCGACAAGGAGGCGTATAGATTAGAGAAGAAAAGTGCAAAGAGAGCTGTGGCAATGGCGAAGGCGAGGGCAGTTGAAGAGGTTTATGAAGTACTGGAGAGAAACGGTGATGAAGCTAAGTTTTTGAGAAGAGCGAAAACTAGAGATAAGGCCTCGAAAGACATAACATCAGTTAAGCAGATAAAGAACGCCATAGGAGTAGTACTACAAGAGGAGGACTAAATCAGAGGAAGATGGGATGAATATTTTCGTAATCTACTAAATGAGGAGAATCCAAGAGAGAGGTGTGAGTATGGAGAGGTAAACGAAGGATCGGTGCAGGACATAAGCAGAGAGGAAGTGTATTGGGCACTGAGAAAAACGAAGAATAGAAAGGCTGTGGGGTCGGACCAGATAACTGGAGAAGTGTGGAGAAGCTTGGGAAGCGAGGGCATAGACATGTTATGAGATCTGATCAGGAAAATAGCCCATCAGGAAAAGATACCAGAGGAATGGAGGAAAAGCATTCTCGTTCCAATCTACAAGGGAAAAGGAGATGTTCAAGACTGTGGCAACTATAGAGGGATCAAGCTGATGTCACACACGTTGAAGATATGGGAAAGAGTAATTGAAGGAAGGATACGGTGGGAAACAAAAATTGGTGAGAAGCAGTTTGGATTTATACCAGGTAGAGGGACAACGGATGCAATATTTGCGCTAAGGCGATTGCTAGAGAAATATAGGAAGATGCAGGCCGAGCTACATATGGTGTTTATAGACCTGGAAAAGGCGTACGACAGAGTGGCCAGACAGGAGGTATGGAGGTGTATGAGGAAGAAGGGGGTGTCGGAAAAGTACGTGAGGTTGGTGAAGGAGATGTATGAGGGAGCAAAAACTCAGGTCAGGTCTAGTGTTGGCATGACAGAGGGGATTCCCCATTGTCATAGGGCTCCATCAGGGATCAACTCTGAGCCCTTACCTCTTTGATCTGGTCATAGATGTACTAGTGGAGGACGTCAAGAAGGAGGCACCAGGGAGCATGATGTTTGCTGATGATATTGTTCTCTGCGAATCATCCCGAGAGAAGCTTGAAAAGACCCTGGAAGAGTGGAGAAAGATATTGGAGAAGACAGGCATGAAATTTTACCAGGTAAAGACCGAATATATGTCAACGGGGAGTGACGATGACATGATCATACGACTCCAGGGTGAAAGGTTAACTTCAGGGAAGAAATTCAAGTACCTTGGGTCGGTCGTCGAGAGGAATGGTGACCTGGATGAGGAAATACAGCACCGAATAACATGCGGCTGGATGAACTGGAGGAAGATGAGCAGGGTCCTGTGCGACAAGAGAGTGGGTTGTAAGATGAAAGGAAAGCTGTATAAGATGGTGGTGAGGCTGGTGATGCTCCATGGTGCGGAGACGTGGCCTATAAGAAAGGCACAGGAGAGGAAGATGGAGATGGCGGAAGTGCGGATGTTGAGATGGATGAGTGGTGTGACAAAGAAGGACAGGATAAGGAATGACTACATCAGTGGGACGATCAAGGTGGGCCGATCGGTAAGAAGGTACAAAAAAGTAGGCTGAGGTGGTTTGGTCATGTAGAGAGGAGTGAGGAGTATGTTGGTAAATGAGTGGAGCTTATGGAGGTGGAGGGAAGGAGGAAAAGAGGCAGGCCCAAACTCAGATGGAGGGATAAGGTGGCAGAGGATGGAGTTGGGAAGATGCCCTGGACCGGAGAATCTGGAAGAAGATTAAAGATGGGAACGCCGACCCCGTTTAACACGGAATAAGGCATAGCAAAAGAAGAAGAAGATAGAAATAAAAAACACGACACAACATAAATTTAAAAAAATAAATTTTAATTAGGAAAAGATTTTTGGAAAATTTTCTAGTGTTTTTTGTTTTCATTTTTCTTTGTGTAATCCCTTAAACCCCACCGTAAACTTGCTTCCCTTATCCATTCTACCAAAGATCAGCTCCCTCCTCTCTCAATGCCTGGAGTTTATAAAGTACCCTATTCATGCAAGCTTGAGTACTTTGGACAGACATGTAGATCAGCAACCATATGCCTAGAAGAACACTAATCATACATCTGCAACCATGACTATGGTCTGCCTGGCCTGGCAGACCATGTTTTGTATACAACCCATAGGATCTTCTGGAAAAAAACACCATGCTCCACCACAGAAAATTCAAAAAGAAAGAATATGTTTAGAATCTGGAGCAGCACTCAGAAATCAACCAAATCTAAATAAATACGATTGCATTAAACTTCCGAAAATTTGGGAAGCATTAATCACCAGAGATCCTATCTTACATTCTAGGCTACCTACATCGCCTATAGATTATGCACCACCTACATAGGACTTTAGAGTCACCCACGTGTTTAGCTTGTGTAGTGTATTTGTGTGTTACATTAGTTTTTTTTGTAATCCATGAATATGCATCAGTGATTGAGACGAAATATTGAAAAAAAAATCAGCTAACGCCTTTTTATTCCGTATACGGGGGTAGGCGAGGCCATTTAGCACTATCTAACTTTTGGAGACTGACTTGGCAGTTCAATCTCCACTGGTACCAATCAGAGATAGATGGTCCAAGGCTATCACTGATTAAGTGGTACACAGTGAAGAGAGACGGCTCAAATGTGCCGCTATCTCGTGGTCCCTAACCCTACCAATATATTTAATGTCTGAAATTATGTGGGTTCTACGGTCGATTTTCTTGAGTTTACGGGACGAAAAAACCCGCTTTCCCGTGCCAGAGATCGACTAACTCGGGAACCGGTAGAAAAAAGGCTTAGAAAAATTTCCTCTAGTCGCCGACTAGACTCGAAACGAAGTCTTCCTTCGTGCAGCCAAGCGCCGTGGTGTGCAAACGCCGCATCCACTGAGCTACACAGGCTCTTGACGAAATACTGAAAGAATTAAAATCAGTTTTAATCCATTCCTATTACTGTATACATTTCATTAAGCTTTCATCATGATCTTTGGCTGGAAAGACCTAGTTCAATTCTTGTCCAAGACGTGAGGAACCTTTATCTGGTCTCTTTTGACTAAAGGTGAGTTAGCCGCTCTCATATGGAACAGGGAGTTTTTTCAGCCGGAAAATTGTATTTTTCATTCCCCAGACCGACCCCGTGAACACACACACATCTGCAGTCATAAAAAAAATTGTTTCCCCACTCCCCCCAACGCTAGACTCTGCAACAAGCCAGTTTGGGATTTTCCAGAGTCGCACGTTCCAAATGACTAGAATCGACACACTGAAAAAAAAAAAACGAAGAAAAATTTATTTTGCTAGTCTAGAATCGATCTGTTGAGAATATGTTAACGAGTTGCTGCATGTGTTCATCACATTTGCAAAGGAATGGAAGAATTATTGATACTACTTCTGATGAACAGCATTCATAAAAAAAACTGTAGAAATGAATGCAGCAAAACTGTGCGAGATGGGTCATCACTGATTGCTAGTTGCTCTCTGACCTGTCTGTATTCAATCAAGAATTTTTTCAAAGGTTTAGAATATCATTCCAAATGTGAGAGAAGTTCACATTTGACAAAAATGAAAAAGACAACCTAATTTCTTGGATGCTGAGAAGGGCAATGATTGTGATACCTTTATGCAAAAAAAAAAAGATTAGAGGTTAAAGTTATTTCAAGAAGAGACATCTCGCCTTGTCTAGTAAAACGCCTCCAAAGCGAAATTGGGGAAACGACAGTACCTTGTGCCATTTGAATAGAAAAGGCATAAGTCCGATTTTCATTATGACCTGAGGAATCTTTATATGAGTTTTTTTTTTTTTTCAATTGAAGGTGAGTTATCCAATCTCATACGGAGGTAGTGGGTTTTTCTTTCTTTCAGAAACTCTGTTTTTTCATACCGTATACAGACAAATCGGCCTTCAGAACACACGAAATTTACAGACAAAAAAAAATACCAGTGGTAGTGAGTGGGCAATAAACGGCATTGGTGTGGGTGATGATGGTAGTAGCAGTTGGTGTAGTTGGTGAATTAAGCGGTGGAGACGAAGATTTGTAAAGTAGGTGCCTCCCCCCCTCGATGAGTCTTTGGACTCCTTGGAGGTATCACAAAATAATAAACAATAAAGAAATAGTCTTTTTTTGTAAATAAATAAGACAGATTAAGTTTAGACTGAATGTGCTGAATTTCATTTTCATGCTTTCAAAGTCATCATCATTAGTGTTCTGTCTCTTGACAGGTCCAATGGCATAACTCAGAAGATTCTCTTCCCCCAATTTCCTCTGTGTCTTGCTTCATGCTTTCAAAGTATGTAAATGAAAAGATGGACGTAATCAAAATCCCATTGATTTTCATTGGGATTCATGACTATAGTTGGATAAGGATGACATCATGACAGGAGTAGAAATGAAAAGGTACAGTGCTTTCACCAGGCTAGAAAGGACAAGATGAAACTAAAATGAAGTGAGTGCTGTAGGAAATTTGCATAAGGTGGTGATGTAGAAGGAAACAGCGGCGATAGTTTTGGGACAGAAAAATGACAGGAAGAGATATTTAGTCAAATGTTGCTATATGCCCAGTGAATGCAGAGGATGTGATGAAGAAATGTATATAAGTAATCTGAGGTTAGTGAACAAGGAAAGGGTGATCATTATGAATGAGTTTAATTATGATAATACAGATTAGAATGATGAGATAGCATCTGGGCATAAGGAAAATATATTTCTTCAGCTCTTGAGAGCTGAAGAAATTCAAGAAAAAAGGAGAGTAAATGAGGACCAAATATGCAGCTGTGAGTAAGGTATCACATTTCACTCCAATTAGTGAGAGTAATCATGAAGTGATCACCTAGGTGGTGGATGGCCATACAAAGACTTCTGCGAGGAAACGATATATGTAGAACTATAATGCAGATTATGAGGAGTTAAGCAGAAGAGAAAAAAATGCCATTTGGACATTGACAAAGAAATATTTAACAGCATCTGTGAATGTATTCCGAAAGTCAATATCCTGAATAAGGTAAGTGAATGAATGAATGAAGGGATGACGCATGAAATCTGGAAGAAGGCACTGTGGAGAAAGCATAAGATGAATAATGATAATATTATTACCATTAGTTGCACGAAGAGTATAAAGAGTGGACCAGGAAGATGACTCGGTAAGAACAGCAGAACTACAGCCTGATCAGAAAATAACAAATATAACTAAGAAAATTCCAGATAATTTTTTTCGATATCTGGCAAGTGGAGCGAACAATGATTATTCTAAGATGATGCTGATGGATGAAAATTGTGGATTGGTGACTGCTGCAGACGACATCGTCGAGGTGTTTGGTGAACAATTCATCAGGATGTTTCATCCTCATTAGTCTGAAATCAAGAGAAGATCAAATGCAGAGGGAGTGGGAGAAAATGGCTTACTGTTAGTGAGCAAGAGGTATACTAGGCGTGTTCAAAAAAGGACCGAACGAATGGCGTGCCAATTCGGCACAGAGAGCGCTAGCGCTCTGCAGCTACTAAGGGCGCCTAGTGGCAGGTTTGACACAAACTGCCATTTGCCCCGTTCTGCTATTAGCATTAGTCGAGTTACATCCCGCTGAAGTGAGCACGTGCATAAGCTGTTCGTCTGATTAGTAACAAAGTGACAATGAAAGAGCTTGAACAACGTGTCAGTGTGCGCTAGGGTAACCAACTTTTGAACATGAAAATAAGGGAGATTGGATCACGACAAATTTTAGCGAAATTTTTGGGACGTGAATCCTATATTAATTGATAGGATGGTTTATATTTAAAATATTAGCAATTTAAATTATAGCACATCGAATATTTAATATAATTTTAAACATTTATAATTACATGCAATTAAAATATCCACACTAACGCTAGCTCACCTGCAGTGTTGTTTAAGTCCTTACTTGTGTTACCGAAAAAGAGGTTCAAATTCGAAGAAGGCTTCGCATCTTTCTCTCTCCGTTTATGTCCTTCAATGCTAGAAGTTTGCTTGCAGTCATTATTATCCCATGGGCGATACTGAAGTCACGTTTACATAATATACAATTAGCTTTGTGAACGTTGAATAGCACGGGTTTTACCCACGAGTACTGTTCTTTCCATTTCTTCAGATAAACACAAATATTTACATTTCTTTTTTGGTGGCAATTTTACATTATTACTTTCCGTTTCACCGTCACTATCCATCACGAAAATATACTATGGCGCTCGATGTTCAAGGATATCCATTCTGAAAATACTTTTAGAATGAATGCAGACACAACGGCTGGTAAAAACACAAGATAGGAAACAGACAAACAAAATCCGGAAGCGTATATCGAAAATCGCTACCAACGATTTGATTATTCCGAATAGGTATCGATTATTAAAATAGCGTCAAAGTTACAAGATCAACACAACGATATAACATCTTTGGCAAAACACCCATGTATATGTAGTAGTCTGAGTGATGTATGATGGTGTGGAGAAACAGGGAAAAACTGTTTACTCAAAAGTTGAACATGCCGTTCACATTGGCAGTGGAAACGTCTGGCCATTCGTACTTTTGCCGGCCTGGTAGACCGAATGGTTAACGTATCTGCTCTCCAGCCAAAAGGCTGCAGGTTCGAATTCCGCCGTGGCCATGGATGTTTGTCTGTGAAAATACTAGTGGTGGTGGTCGGTGGTAGAGGGCGTTAGTGTAGATGATGAAGGTAGTTGCGGTTGGTGGAGATCGAGAGTTGTAGAGTAGGTACCCTCCCTCGATGAGTCCAAGGACTCCCTGGAGGTGTTGTGTAATAATAATAATATTCATTGACTAATTGTATCGATTAGAATTTTCCAAGCTATCAATATTAGTGTCAAATTGTATTCGGCGGTTATAATATATATTGAAAAATTAACTACAATGATGGATTATGAAAAATACGGGAGTATTTGAAGATCAATACGAGAGCCGAGATGATCCAAAAAAATTATTCATGACCACTGTCAGTGCCAGGTTATTTTGTGCCCTAGGCAAAGTTTAAAAGTGCGCCCCTAAATATCCATATTTACAATATGGATATTTTTTAAAATGAAATTTTAAGTATAAACAATAAAAATTATTTTCGCATGCTTTATTAATAATATGCAAAGTGATATATAATATATGAAAATATATTATACATATTAATTTTAATTTTTCTTGCCTTCAATTTTGCAAAATTTTGAAAGTTTTGCACCCCTTCATGGCGTGAACCCTAGGCGGTTACCTAGTTTCCTAAATGGTAACGCTGACCCTGTACAACTCTCCACCTCCACTACTAAACCTTAAACCTCTGCTACCAATCATCAACGTCAGCAATTAGCTTTGATTGTATAAACTGCCTGTAGTCTATATATGGTACTATCAAACAGTACGTGGAGAAAGTTTGAGCTGATTTAGCAGCTGCATCTGCAGCCTCATTTCCCTTAATTCCAATGTTGCTGGGAATCCAACACAATTGAACATCAAAATTTAGGATTTTCATTTTGTGAAACAGGTGTAACACCTCATAAAATACTGGATGTGGATTATGCATAGGAGAGGAGATAGCCTGTTTGGTAGCAGTTTTCTTTTATATGAACAAGTGCAAGCTGAATGGCATGTAACTATGCTGTATAATTACTGCAAGCAGGTGGGATCTGATTGGTGATAATAATGTCAGGAAATACAGCAGCACAGCCAACAGTGGTATTAGTTCTTGAACCATCAGTATAGATAGGCAAGAATTCAGGGTGTACTGCTCTGTGTGCATTAAACAATTGGAGGTAGGCAGATGATGGAGCATGAGATTTCTGTAGCTGACAAAGTGAGAGGTTGCAGGATGGTGTGCAAACCTGCCATGGAAGGATTATGTTAATATAGGCAATGTTGTCAACATTTATATCAAAAGCTTGCAGTCTCTTTAACACGCATACCAAAAGGACGTATGGCAGTTTGAAGTGTGTGGTATTCAGTTTTCCAGTGCAGAAAAAAGAGAGTAATCCATGTAGGATGATCTGGGAGAGACTTTATCTCTAGGGCATAATTAAGAGACAACTGTTTCTGTCGCAGTGAGCTGGTTCATTTGCTTCAACATAAAGACTCTGAGTAGGTGATGTGCGAAAGGTACCAGTTGCTATCTGTATATCCTGATGATGGATGGAATCCAACCATTGCAGGTTACTCTGCATTGCAAAAACATAGATTTGAGACCCATAATCCAGCTTTGAACATATAAGTGCATGATAAAGATGGAGCAATGAAGCTCGATCAGCACCCCAATCAGTAGACGATAGAGTGCGAAGAAGGTTCAACGTTCTCTTGCACTTTTCTCTTAGTTGACAAATGTGTGCTAGAAATGTAAGTTTACTGTCAAAGATCAGTCCCAAGAATTTGGCTTTTGTAGCTACTGGAATAATAGCGTCTCATTCTTAATTCAGGATCTGGGTGATGAGTGCATTTTCGACAGAAGTGTACACAGACACTTTTTCTGTTGAAAACCTAAACCCATTACTAAGAGCCCACAGAGAAACATAATCAGATTGTTTCTTTAATTGCTGAAGTTGTCTTTCAATTACCCCAATGTTACGGGAGTGGCAGTAAATTGTGAAGTCATCAATATGTAGAGGAGCATTGTCTACAGTGGGAGAGAGCTGTTTGGTGATTGAATTAATTTTAATAGCGAAAAGTGTCACACTTAAGACAGAGCCTTGGGGGAACACTCTGTTCTTGATATGATCGAGATAACGTATTTCCTGCTCTGACTTGGAAAATTCGCCTGGAAAGAAAGTTTTTAATAAATAATATAGTAAAGTGTCCTGTAAGAGCCAGGTTATAGAGGTCTTTTAATATGCCATATCTTCAGGATGTGTCATAAGCTTCTCCATGTAAAAAAAACTGAAACAAGGTGTTCTTGCTTCAGAAATGCATCTTTTATAAAAGTTTCTAAACGAACCAAATGGTCTAAAGTTCAGCGATGTCTACGGAACCCACATTGTGTATTGGAGAGAAGACTGTTGCTTTCTAAATACCAGAGAAGTCTGGCATTAACCATTTTCTCTAGTATCTTACAAAGACAGCTGGTCAGAGCAATGGGTCGATAATTATTTATTTGTCGTGCATCTTTTCCTGGTTTTAGGATAGCAATGACTATTGACTTATGCCAAGAATTTGGAAACTCTTCCTCTGCAAATATTCTATTGTATAGTAAGAGGAGATCCATAGATGATGGTAGATGTTTCATCATTTCATAAGGGATGTCATGAGGCCCTACTGCACTAGAGTGAGATAGTAGGAAGCTTTTTAGCTCCTCCTTAATAAATGGTTGATTGTATGACCTCAAGAACATTGGTAGAAAAATTTTGCCTTTGTTTTTCTCTTGCTGTTCTTTCAGAATTAAAAATTCAGGAGAATATGAAGCTGTTGCTGAGATTCTGGCAAACTTTTCTCCCAGAGTGTCTGCAATGGCTTTGGGATCGGCAATAACATTTCCATTATGGTCTAAGGTAGACAATGTATTATATATCTGCCTTTTATTATCCAGATTTTATCCCATACAATTTTTAGACTGGTCGTTTGATTAATTGATGTAGTAAATTGGATCCATAATTGTTTTTGACTCTGATGCCTAACATAGCGTGCTTTGGATCGAGCACGCTTGAAAGCTATAAGGTTTGATGTGGTGGGAAATATATCCCATGCTCTGTGTTGATCTTTTTTGGCTGCCTGACATTCTGGGTTCCACCAAGGCTTTGGATAGAGTGGAAACCGAGATGATGTTTTGGGGATGGAGGCTGTTGCTGCCTGGGCAATGCACTCTGTTATATATTTACCACTTCATTGATAGGCGTTTGACTGATGGCATCAGCATTAAATTCTGCAAGATGAGAGAAAGTGTTCCAGTCAGCCTGGTCCATTTTCCATATAGGTATGTGTGGGTGAACATGGTTCCTGTGAAGACATTGTACATAGAACAGGAAAGTGATCACTTCCATATATGTTCTCTTCAATGTCCCACGTGACCAGTGGAAGAATGAAGGGGAGCAGATTGTAATATCAATCGCAGAATATGATCGGGTAGGCAAATGGAAGAAAGTATTGAGTTTATTATTTAAAAGGGGGAGGTTATTATTATCAAGAATTCTTTCAATGATTCGACCTGTCTATTAGTGTTGGCACTACCCAATAGAGTATTGTGACAAAGCTACTCATCAAAAGTAGGGTTCAGCCAGTTGTGAGATAAGGCTATCAAGATCAATTTCATTTAACTCAGCACTTGGGTAAATAAATTGAACATACTGTAATAAGAAATCCCAAGGTGAAGGGAATCGCTACTGCTTCCAGTGCAGTATTAAGTTGAACCTGATGGAAAGGAATATGACTGCCCACTATGATAGCTACTCCTCCATGAGCAAGCCCACTTTCACCTCTATCCTTGCATACAACAGTGAAATTCCTAAAGGTAGGGTCCTCATTGGGTCTTAAGTACGTTTCCTGTAGACAGAAACAGAAAGGTTTGCGTTTCTGCAACAAAATCTTGATATCGATATTCTGGCAAAATCCACGACAGTTCCATTGCACAAATTTTCCTATTGTTTTGGTTTTATATACTTTTCTGGTTTTCGGGAGGTTGAGGGCTTACCTTTGTCATATTGATATTTATCAATTGTTTTGGGGAAGTATGGACGGCCGGTGACCATCTCTTCCTCTGATAAAGTATTCAATAAGTCTGATGTGTTAGAGTTAGATGGTATGGTAAGTTTAGTATACTTTCACTGGGTACTGAAGTATCCATTTTTTCTGTGGGAGTATCAGGTGGTTTATCTTTAAGTAATATCTTTGCCATAATTTTTTGACAAGTGGGTTTTCATCGAGTGGGATCATTTTTGGGGTTGTCTCTGGAGCAAGACCATAAGTCATGTGATTGATAGCTCAACAGAGTGGTACTTGTGATCATAAAGTGGAGGTATGGTGAAATTATCAGATGGTGGAACAGACATACAAGTTGAGTTGCTACTGTCAATTTCTTAATTGTTACCTTCTCATCTCAGAGCAGGTGATAGTGGCTAGTTTTCTTTTTGCATCCTTATGTTATGTTTTGCTCTGTTTTCATTCTCTGCATTTCTTTTTCCTTTCCATTTCTGACATGCACAAGAGTTAGCTGGATGATCTTCCTGTCAGTTGACACATTTAGCTTTTTTTTTTGCACAGCAAGACTTATCATGCTCTTTACTACCACATCGAGCACAGGTAGTAGAACCACGACAGACAGTTTGGGCATGTCCATATCTTTGACATTTAAAGCATCTCAGTGGGTTAGGAATGTACATTCTAACAGGACAACTGAGATACCCTGCTTTTACAGATGTTGGAGGCTTAGGTGTATCAAAAGTAAGGATGATGTTCTTGATTGGAACTTGGCGACCATCCCTATGTATCAGGATGTGCCTCACACCTGTCACTCCTTGATCTTTAAGTTCTGAACATATCTCATCAGGAAGATCCCATTCTGATATCACTCCTCTACAGGAGTTAAGTGTTTTATGAGGTGTTACTGTAATTTCTATTCCACCCATTGTTGCTCTCAGTAGTTTCTCAGAATGTTGCTGACACAATCTTCCCACAAAGACATCACCAGAATGCAATTTCTTAACAGTTTTGGGAGGTCCTGCCAGTCCTTCTACACCTTTTCGAATAAAGAAGGATGACATTTTCCCTATTGGTTTTTCACCTATAGCATGAATGATTAAAAATGTTGGTATATTTATGTTAACATCATATGTCTTTTGTTTCTTATTTCTGTTTCCATATGCAGTATCTACGGTACATGTAGTTAGTTGGGACTTTGTTAGGGCCCCTAAAACATTTAAGGATGAAGGATTCATGCTCAAGAAGTTTTTGGTTTGGCACCAGAGCTCCCGACCCACCATGGAGCCACACATGAACGCACACTGCCTGGCAAGAAATGACTGCGCTCAGGAATGGAATTCCAGGACTAACCTGGACGCTATACCGGCATTACATCAAGCCTAGGATCCTGATCCCAGACCATGGGGTGAGAGACTTACTGCAACACCGTTGACCCTCGCAGGCAAGTCCACTAGCCAATTGTTCCTGGCTGGGCCATCCAGGACCACCCGTCCGGCCAAGGAAGGGGCCAAAGTAGTGCAAGACTACTAAGATCCTTCCTTTCCGGATGTCCACAAATCGCACCACACAGTCGCAGGGGAGTTGGATCCCAGTGATGGTGGTCTGGAAAAAAGGAGAGTGAAACAGATTCAAGAGAAGTAGAGCAAAGAATATGGGAAGAAAAGCAAAGAAAAAGAGGAAGAATGAAAAGGGCCAGTACTATCACTGGGAGGTCTCCTCCACCACGAACTGGTGCCCCATATGGAGGGGCTAACTGAAAAAGAAGAAATATCTATAATACATACTAGGCCACAGAAGCGTTCTTTTTCACTGTGTGGTTAGTATGCATATTTAGATTGATATATTAAAGCATTTATTACTATGAGTTGAATGGCTTATCAGGTAAAACCATTCTTGATCCTATCAAATGGGAGTGTATCCTACCTGTAAATATCACACTAAGCATATTCCATTCCACATGATCATAGGTAAGGCACACTAATCAAAAGCTTTCCTCTTCAAGCTAATGGGAATATCAAAAAGATAGCTTTTATTCTTTCAAAAGCCATCCAAGTAGCTTCTTTTCATTTTCTATTCTTGTCTCTCTTTGAATTTTATTTCTCCTAGATAAATTTATGAAACTATTCTCTTCACTTCATCTTTCAGAATAATTCTTTTTGCTACAAAATTGTCATTACTTTTGTTTATTTAGCTTTATCTTCAACCCCGTTTAACTAGACATTTAAGCTAATTCCCTTAATTTTATTTCTATATCTATTGCACCTTCTGCCAAAAAAAAAAAAAAAAGGCAGATGTAAAGAATTTTGGATATACTGTATTTCTTTTATTCCACTATTTATCAGAAATGTTTCACTTTTGTTATGCAGTTTAATGACAGAGGTAGCATGTCTAAATATATATAGAGTCTGTCAAAAAAAAAAAAAAATGTATACACACTTCAAAAGAAAACCTGTATAAAAAATTGTAATAATTAATTTATACAGACATACAAGTCACCTTTAACTTCTACAATTACATGAGGTGCTCAAAGTGGTTACCATTAGCGTCCAGACACTTATTATGGCAAACTAATGCTTGGGCAACGTTGGCCAAAGTGTCCAGTGGGATTGCTGCACATGCCTTTTCAATTTCTTTCCGAAGGGCCACCAGTGTAGCTGGTTTTCTACGATACATTACATCCCTTAGAGTCCCCATAGGTAGAAGTCCAAGCGTGTTAAATCAGGAGAACATGGGGGGGGGGACTCAATTGCACCTGTTCGTCCTATCCATTACCCCTACAAACTCTCATCGAGGTAAGCTCTCACGTCTCGGTGGTAGTGCACCATCCTGTTGGAAGAGAAATTGATCATTCCCATAAAGTGCATGAATGGCAGGTAAAATGGATGCATGTAGCATGTCTAGGTACACTTGACCAATAACAGTACCTTCAAAGAAGAATGGTCCTTAAACCCCTAGATGACAATCCACACCAGACATTGAGCCCCAGTAAATTGACTGCCTTGTCCACATGAACACCTGGATTTTCTTGAGCCCAGTAAACACAATTATGCCAATTCACTGTTCCATTATGCTTAAATTGTGCTTCGTGTAATAATCTTGGGATATAAACTTTCCATTTAACTGCTTTAAGAATGTGCCGTATGCTTGCACTGCTAATTCCTGTCTGATGTGCACATTGTGTGTGGTAGACTTCTGTGGTAAACTGTTTCAACACCATAGCCAAGGAAGCAGGACTTGTTGCTGTGCATGGTCTCCCGGATCTTCCCTTGTGCACATCACACACGGTACAATAGGTCTCAAACATATCGCGAATGCATGAAATTGTTAGGCGTGTCGAAGGTTGTGTTGCAAACTCACACCCTACTGTCGTTGAACTTCAACATTCTCTAATTTGAAATACCATTTAAAACGGTCTTGCTTTCCTCAAATGACAATCGTGCCTCAGCCGTTTTGATTGACTGTCCTACTGGTCAAGTATTGATGCTAATATTCATGTAGGTAACATCTTTTGAGAGAACATCATACTACGCATTGTTACCTAAATTCGATCCAACTTCGAAAAAAGTCCATCAATGACATCTGTTAAAGTGTGCATATATTTTTTGATGGACTCTGTATACATATATATATATTTCAAGGTTTCTATGTTTTCTTTTGTTCCCTGTTTTAAAGTGATTCTAGAACAGCTGAGGTTTTAATGGAATCAGATGCTTTTCAAAGTTAAAGAAGTTTAGGTAAAGCATAACATAACAGGTTAAAAGACCTTTCCATAGGTAAAAGAGGCAAATACTTTGCCTCTTTTACCTATCATCTGATTGCTTATTTTATTTAACAATCATTCAAAGTCAATATACCTGAATAACTATCTTCAGTTTTTTATGTCACATTTAGGATCTGATTTCTTTTACAGTACTTTTTCCTCTAATTCTAAGCTTTTTAATAGTAATAGGACATTTTGTAAGCTTCTAATACTTACCTATTTTCTTACCCGAGTCTTCCCATGACTTTTATTTAACAAGTTTTTGACATTGTTTCACCTTATATTTTTCTGTGAATTCTCTCAGAGCAAATGCTGACATCTGCTAGTAACTTTTGATATGCTCTTATTTTCTATAAATGCTTTGAACTTCCAGAGTCTATCATGGTGTTCTGATTTTTTCCATCCTTACAAATAAGTTCACAATATGCCTACCTGGATGAATTAGTCAATGTTTACTTGAGAGTGCTAATGAGTCATTTTTGTTTTCAAACTCCTTCATTTTTTCTTGAATAATATTTGTATACTTGAGTCTATGATTTGCCTTCGCCAGCTGCTTGACTTAGATTATTTTTCATAGAAAGGCTTAAACGTTGGCTATACATGCTTACTAAATAACTTAAGAAAATTACAACGTACAATAGAATATACATTAAATTAAACTTTAATATATTTCCAATATTTCAGCAACGTCACCTTGCCATCTTCAAAGGAACTTACAATAAAGACACAGGCACTAACCACAGTAAATGAGAAATGAAGCGAAGAAGCTATGGTTTTCCTAAAAGTCCAGATGGTACTCCCAAGCAGGCTATGTAGGTATTCTTGGCCGTTGGGCTAAAGGTATCCTGATGTAACCCTCCCAAATTTGGGACAGTCTCTTGCAAACAAATTTGTTGAGGTTTGGCATGTTTCTTAGGGCTGAGGTTGATTCCATGAATAGTCTTTCAAATTTGAACTTGCCACGGTGTATTATTGTGGCTTTCTTCCACCGTATTCTGTGACGTGTATCCAGAGCATGGTCTGCAAGACCACAGTGGCTGTACTGGTGAGACCAGATGTAGTCCTTGTGTTCTGAAATTCTGATATTCGCTGTCCTGCCTGTTTGGCCAAAGTAGAACAACTTACAGCTGCAAGGGATCTGGTATACATCAGGTAGGTCTAGGGGGAGTGGTTGGTCTTTAGTGGAGCAGATAAGGGATGCCAATTTTCTATATGGTCTGTAACAAAAGATCAAGTCGTTTTTTTATCAAGCACTCAACGCGCTTTCACGTGGCCACAACTTCGCCATTGCTCCCAGAAAAATACCGACCAAGGTTATTATGATCCAAATTGAACGCGGGATCCACCACCTTCCAAATCACATCGCCAGCGATATTAGACTGGATGTAGCTTGTTCTCTCCAAAGCAAGACCAAAACCAACATATCCAATAAGGAATATAAAGCACTGCAGGAAATGAGGAAAAACAAAGAAATAATAATCAACAAAACGGATAAAGGAAATGCCACCGTGGTACTCAACCAAACGGACTAAACAGGTAAGCTTAATGCTCTATTATTAGATCATGCTACTTACCTCCTCACTGAATACAATCCCACCAACTCACAAATTAGAAAACTTCATAGGCTCCTTAAGAAGGTCACTTCTTGGCCTGTGGAAGTTACTGACAAATTAAAACTGTTTAACTCTATACACCCCCCCCCCGCCCCCCGTATATATGGCCTCCCAAAAATACATAAAGAAAAT
Source organism: Typopeltis vanoorti (assembly GCF_054136105.1). Classification (NCBI taxonomy): domain Eukaryota; kingdom Metazoa; phylum Arthropoda; class Arachnida; order Uropygi; family Thelyphonidae; genus Typopeltis; species Typopeltis vanoorti. Next base: position 46,913,807 of record NC_143562.1, on the reverse strand, counting down.
GTGCCATTACGTCCCATAGTGGATGGCATTGATTACCCCACATACAAATTAGCTAAACATTTGGCCAAAGCGCTCACACATTATACTGGCAACACACCATCACATATAAAAAACTCAAATAATGGTCAGTTTTGATGTCGCCTCCTTATTCACAAATGTTCCACTCAAGAAAACCTTAGAGCTAATCCAAGCTAAATTTCCTCGCAACATCTCAGCTCTATTTCAGTTCACAATGAACTCAGGCTATTTCGTTTGGCAGGGAAAATTCTACAAACAAATAGAGGGGACAGCGATGGGTTCAGTACTCTCCCCACCATTGCCAGTTTCTTTATGAAGAGCTTTGAAGAGAAAACCTTAAACTCTGCCCCACAAAAACCTACCATATGGCTTTGCTAAGTTGATGATGTGTTCGCGATTTGGCCACATGGCTCTGATACACTCCTCTCCTTCTTAACACACTTAAACAACCAACACCCCAGAATCAAGTTCTACCTGGAAAATGGGGAAAACGAGTCTCCCTTTCCTTGAGACTCTAGTCCCCGCCAACCTGATGGAACCTTGGTTTTTCTCGGTTTATAGAAAACCCACCCATACAGGCAAATACATTCACCAACAATCCCACCATTCTCCCCCCCCCCCACAACAATATGGAGTTGTTAGGACACTGTACAACAGGGCTAAACTAATCTGTTCAAATGACAATACCCTAACCAATGAATTAAATCACATCCTCAACACTTTCTACCTGGTGTATAGCAGGTCCCTTGCAGCTGTAAGTTGTCCTCTTTGGCCAAACAGGCAGGACAGCAAATATCAGAATTTCAGAACGCAAGGACTACATCCAGTTTCACCAGTACAGCCACTCTGGGCTTGCAGACCATGCTCTGGATACACCACAGAAGATGGTGGAAGAAAACCTCAATAACGCACCGTAGCAAGTTCAAATTTGAAAGACTATTCATGGTATCAGTCTCAGCCCTAAGAAACATGCCAAACATCAACAAATTTGGTTGCATAAGACTGCCCCAAATTTAGGAGGCTTACATCAGGAGACCTTCAGGCCAATGGCCAAGAATACCTACATAGCCCGCTAGGGGTCACCATCAGGACTTTTAGGAAAACCATAGCGTCCTCGTTTCGTTTCTCATTTACTGTTTAGTGCCTGCGTGCACATCTTTATTGTAAGTTCCTTTGAAGATGGCAAGGTGACGTTGCTGAAATATTGGAAATATATTAAAGTTTAATTTAATGTATATTCTATTGTATGTTGTAATTTGCTTAAGTTAGATTATTTTTAAAACCTTTTGTGCACGCCAGCAAAGGTTGGTCGATTGGTAGAGCCCCTGGCTCATGAAAAAATTTAAGCACGTTTGAGCGTGGTTAGTAGTTGGAAGGGGTTAATTGTTCGATGCTGTTGGCACACTCTCCCTCAATGAGTCTTTGGACTCCCTAGAGGTGTCACATAATAATAATATTTTCTGTTCAATATGTAATTCCTTTTTATCTTCCTTAAAACCAAACAGTGGTCACTTCATATTTCAACCCTCCCCCCCAATTTGAAAGTCAAGCAAATAAGTATCATATAAAATAATTATGTCAATAAAAATAGGATTATAATGAGGTGGTTGGATTTCTCATTGAACAGTCTTGAACCTGAGTCTGATTTAATGGGGAGCATTACTGTTCTGTGTAGTCTGGCAAAAGATTATTAGTAGCATCATGTTCTTAAAATTGTTATGCAGTAGAATTTTTGAATGTCAATGTTTCCATTGTTTTTGTGAGAACAATCTTATCTGAGTTAGAATGACTCAAAAGACTACTAAATAGTACTAGTTCAATAAAATTTGATAAGTATGACAAAACTTATAATGATAAATTTTTTAAAGTTTGATCCATTTGTAGCTATGTACTCTCTATATATAATTCTATGCAAGAGACCGCTTGCATTTGAATGAGGAAGGACATAGGCATTTGGTGAGATAGAGGTTCTGAATTAGTCAGTGTGTCAGTGCAGGGAAACTAGAATGCCTAAGGTGGATGGTAGCAGGGATGGCCTCTTGTGGGAAAGGGTACTTGGGAGTAGGGGGGGGACAACATCAGGAAAAACACTGAGCCCAGTGGAGTCTAGAGGGGATAATGCTGGGTACAGTGGCATTTTTTATGTGCTTTATACTAATGTCAGTGCTTATGATAAGTGAGGAGTTATGTCCTCTAAGAGGGGAAGCTTTGGAAGGCGCTTTGGAAGTGACCTAATGATTTTGAAAGCATATGGTGTGAGGTAGAGGTGGGCAAGACAGGATATTTAGTGGGATGTTGCTACAAACAAGGAGCACAGAGGGTGCAGACCAGAAGATGTTTAGACAGTTGAGCTTGGCAAGTGCAAGAATTGTTATGGGAGATTTTAACTACAAAAGTATAAATTGGGGAGAGGAATATGCATGTAGCAATAGGGGAATGGAATTTCTAGAATTCTTGAGGAACAAATGTCTTAGGCAACATGAAATAGAGAGAACAAGAGGTTCAAGAGTTTTGGATTTGGTCATTGCATCAGAAGAGTTGATAATAACTGAGATGACATCTCTCCCACCAGTTGGAGAGAGTGACCATGTGGTTTTGACTTGGAAGATGAATAGACATGCAGGAATATCAAAGAGACGGAAAAGTATGTGGAATTATAAGACAGGTGATTATAATAGTCTTAGACATCAACTTGGGGAAGTTTCATGGAGGGAGGAATTGGAAGACCAGGATATCATTAGTGCTTGGGAAATTGTGAAGGAATATTTGTTAGCAGCAATAGTAAGCTGTATTCCACAAATGGAGAAGAGGACACAATTTGGTGTAAAGTGGATGACAAACAATATTAAACAGATACTACATGTGAAAAAGAGGCTATGGAAGAGATATAAGAAGACATGAAGAGAAGATGCATGAAGAATATAAGACACAGGCCAGGAGAGTGACTAGTGTGATAAGGAATGCAAAACTGGAATATGAGAAGAGATTGGCCCTAAGATCCAAAGAAAATCCTACGGAATTTTTTAGCTATTTGGCCAGTAGGAGGAAAAATGATTGTGGAAGAATGACATTGTGGGATAAAAATGGGAATAGAGTGACTGATGCAGAGGACATAGTGGAATTGTTCAATGAACACTTTATTGGTATATTTCATCCTGGAGGAGTAAATTTTAATACCAGAGGGATAGGGCAGGTTTGAGGTTTAGAGGTGCAGGAGGAGAGAGTGTTCCAAATACTGAGTACTCTGGATGTCAGTAAAGCTGTGGGACAGGATGGTATTTCACCACGAGTTTTGAGAGAATGTGCTAAAGAACTGACAGCTCCTTTGACCTGGCTTTTCAATGAAAGTCTGGCTATGGTAAAGGTGCCTAGGGAATAGAAGGAAGATAGTGCCATTGCATAAGGGCAGTAGCAGACTGGAAGTGTCTAATTATAGGCCAGTTTGTGTGTCATCAGTAGTTAAGATTTTGGAGAAATTAGTTAGGGACCGTATACAACATTGTGCAGATGTGGGTAATGTTATCTGCGAGAGTCAACATGGATTTGTGAAGGGGGCACTCTTGTTTTAGTAATATGCTAGCCTTTTATAATAAAGTTACAAGAGCAGTAGATGAGGGAAAGGCATATACTGCCATTTTCTTGGATTTAGCGAAGGCATTTGACAGGGTGCCAAATGACAAGCTGATATTTAAGTTGCAGCACATGGGTTTGGATGTCAGGTTGATCAACTGGATTCAGGATTGGCTGTCCGATAGGTATCAGAGAGTTGTGTATGTTGGGGCAATTTCAAGGAGGCAGGGGGTTACAAGTGGGGTCCCACAATGCTCAGTACTGGGACCTATATTGTTTAACCTTTATATCAATGACATTGTCAGTGGATTGCAGGATGATATTCAGTTGTTTGCAGATGATGCGAAGCTGGGAAGGGTTATTAGTAAAAGTGGAGATGTGGTAGCCCTGTAAGAGGATTTGAATAAGCTAGACAGATGGGCAAATGAATGGGGGGAGGTGTCAGTTTAATGCAGGGGGAGACAGGAGATCTGGAGTCAATGATTGATAGAAACCTGAAATTTAGGGGACATATTGCAAAGGTGGTGAAGGTAACACAGAGGATTGCTGCAATAATGAGGACACTGACCTGCACAGATAAAAGAGTTATCATTCCAATGTATAAGATTCTGATCAGACCACACTTAGACTATTGTTCTCAGATTTGGTCCCCAGGATTTGAAGGGGATAAATTAACAGTGGAAAGGGTACAAAGGTGGATAACAAAGATGGTTTCAGTACTGTACAATGTTAGTTATGAGGATCGGCTGAGGGAATGTGGACTGCAGAGTTTGGTGGACAGAAGAAGGAGGGGCGATATGATTAAGACTTTTAAACTTTGAGAGGTGGTTACAGGGTTGACACCGGGGAGTTCTTTCGCTTGGTTGAACAGAAGGAATCAGTGATGACAAGGGGCCATTCCTGGAAGTTATGAAGGAAACTGTGAGCAAGAGGGTGTGGAGTCGTTTCTTTGCATGGAGGGTGGTTGAACTGCAGAATGCATTCCCTAATAGAGTGGTAAGAACAAGAATGGTCAATGAGTTTAAGGAGTGGTATGATAGACTTTATGTTTCCTAGGAAGGACCTCCCGAGATTAGTCTTTTGACTCCATGGAGGCCTAAATAATAATAATTTTGTTTTGCCTAATTTTGCCATTACAAATATTCTGACTGAAACCAAAATTGAAATGACTTAACAGTTTAGCAGATTCTAAATACCAAATTTCATTAAATTCCAGCAACCTGGTATATATTATTACTACCTGTTTAACCACCCAAATGGCCACACAGCCATTTGGGTGGCTAAAATATATCAAAAATATATATCCTTATTAAGTCAATACTATTTGAATATTATATTGACTTCAATGGACACTTTGCATCCATGTAACTATTGAAGTATAGACATGTCAGTTCTGTTGTTAAATTATTTCTCTAAATCTCAATTAAATTCCATCTTGCCAGAATGGAGTTAAAGCCTTATATAATTTCAACACATTTTTCCCCCTTTTGTGCCTCCACAAATGGCCTGATGGGGGGGGGGGAGAAGTCCGACCACACCTCCTCGCGGCCCCCCCGGACCCTTGAAGCTCTTGACCAAATTTATTATGGTCCGATTTCAAGGTGACTAACGTGGCAACGGCACCCATTTTCTAATGAAGAGTCATAAAAAGTTTTCAACCAATGCTACTGCGTCCGGGGAAGCCGACGCGTCTGGGGCTGCACTCCGGGCTCCTGATGATAAATATGCTACGAGGACTCGTATTAACATTTTGCAACTCAATATCAACGGTACTCAGAGAAAAATGGATGAACTCAAATACATGCTTTATAAAAATAATATCCATATAGCTTGTCTACAAGAAACAAAACTAAATAAAAATTTGAACTTCAACATCAAAGGATACACAGTTCTTAGGAAGGATAGAGAAGAAAGAACAGGTGACGGGCTTGCTATCCTTTTGAAGACCCCAGAAATCAAATTCAAAGAAATCACCCTAAATCAATATTTAAAAAATGACAGTTCAACGGAAGCTCAAGCTGTTGAAATACATCTACCAAACCATTCTATTTCAATCACAAACGTCTACCATCCTGATAATACAAATATTGATACAGACATTATTGAAAAGCTAAGCGAATCTCTAACTGATGCAACCATTATACTTGGTGACCTAAATGCAAAAAGCCCAACGTGGGGCTCCCCCAATTTAGACCATAAAGGTCAACAATTGGAAGACCTCTTTACAGATTTGGAACTCACAACAATTAACAATGGACAGAGCACCTATCTTTCTAAAACTACGGGAACTGAATCTGCTATTGACATCACAGCCATTAATTATAGTATTGCATCAAGTGCACAATGGAAAATTCTGGGAAATGCCATCAGTGACCACAGACCCATAATAACAACACTAAACTTCAAGATTGAACAAGAACAGCAAACCAAAAGGACGTGGAACTTCAGAAAAGCCGACTGGACAAGGTTTACTCAAACCTTGGAGAGCCTCTGTCAAGATGAACCTGTCTCTGGAAACCTCGACAGAAAATTACAAATCCTTACTTCACACATCAGTAAAGCTGCCAAAGCAACAATACCAAGAGGCCAGCGGAAAAATACCTGGATACCATACTGGAAAGATCACAATATTGATTCAATGATTACAGAAAGAGACAATATCAATGAACAATTCAGAATTAATAAAACTGATGATTACAGAAAGAAATTAATGGACATAACACACAAAATAGAGCAGGAAATTTGGAAGTGCAAACAAGAGAAATGGGCAGAACATTGCAGTAACCTGGATCCAAGAAAAGACAGCCAACACTGGAACATTATTAGAATCCTAGACAATATCAAAAAAGAGAACCGACAGAAAACAAACTTCATCATAAATGCTGGGAAACAAGCTATTACAGATCAAGAAATTGCAAACACACTGGCAAAAACCTATTCAAACAACTCCAAACTTCAGTATAACAGAGAGGACAAGCCCCTCAATAAACTCACAAGTAAAATGCTAAAACAAGCAAGAACATACCAAACTAATGACATCTTCTCCGAAGAATTTACACTAAGTGAACTAAATTCATCAATCGAGAAAACTGCACCTAATAAATCCCCTGGTAATGATCTTATCTTTGGTCATATGGTCAAACACCTTGGCAAAAATGCCAAAGAACAACTTCTGGACATTCTCAATACCTCTTGGCGAACAGGCAAACTTCCAAAAGAATGGAAAAAATCAGTTATTGTACCCATCCTAAAACCTGGCAAAAATGCTGCAGAATGTCAAAGTTACAGACCTATCGCATTAACTAGCATACTTTGTAAAATTACTGAAAGAATCATACACTCCAGGCTTATGCACTGGCTGACAAAAAATAAGAAAATCAACTACTACCAAACTGCCTATAGAACTCGTCATTCGACAACAGATCAATTATTCCATTTCTGCCAAACAATAATAGACTCATTTCAGGAAAAACCAACAAAAAAGACAACTGCCATATTCCTTGATATGACTGCTGCTTTCGATCGTGTTTGGATCAAAAAATTAATACAAACAATACATGATATGGAATTAGAGGAAACGCTTTAATCTGGATTGCTGATTTCATCAGAGGAAGAAAGATCAAAGTCAGAATCAATGCAGCAATATCAAAAGAGTGGAGAACCTGGGCTGGTGTTCCCCAGGGCTCAGTACTCAGTCCCTTACTATTCCTTCTATATGTCAATAATATTCATCCCTACCTTACAGAAGACACAAAAGTAACTTGCTATGCAGATGATATAGCCATCTGGCACACTAGTGCTAAAATCACAGAATCAGAGGAAATTCTAAACAAATCCATGAGAGGATTAGAAAAATGGTCAGACGAACTTAAACTCAAAATCAACCCAGACAAAACAAAACTAAGTACATTTAGTACAGACAGGAAAAATAGACATTCCTACAATCCCAAGCTAATTGAAAAAGTCACAAATCCAAAATACCTTGGTATTACGCTTGATCAGGAATTACGTTTTGCACAACACATCTCTAACACTTCCAACAGAGCTCTAAAAAAATTAAATATACTGAAAAGGCTTTGTGGAGCAAATTGGGGCGCAAAGCCAAAAATCCTCAAAACTACTTACACTACACTAATAAGGCCAATAACGGAATATGCAGCACCTATCTGGTCACCTTCGGCCTCATCGGTAAAGAAAAAACTAGACAAAATACAAGCAAAAGCATCCAAGATTATCATTGGTGCAGTCTCATTCACTAACAACATCAGAGCCCAACAGGAATGTGGGCTTGACCTGCTGGAGGACAGACGAAAATTTGCCACCATAAAATTCATAAATAATATCAGAAGCTACCAAAGTGATCATATCTCCCTAAAAACTTATGAACATTGGAACCAAAATTGCAGACTTCACAGATCATCAACTTTACAATATGATGACACTATCAGGAAAGAAATAGGTCTTGATCAGCTAAATGTTCACATAAACAAAGAACCTCTATTTTCCAGTCCTTTACCTTCAAATACCTCCATAAATCTAAACCTTACCAAACTCTGTACAAAAAAAGAACCAAAAGAAATGCTTAAAGAAAAAGGCCTAAATACCATCAACCTTCTTTCATCCTCCAAACAGGTTATTTGTTATACCGATGGATCATCAGACACCAATATGATTAATGGAGGCGCTGGTGTTCTCCTTCTACTCCCGAAAGGTGAAAAACTTTCAATAAAAGTTGGATCTGGGAGAATCGCTTCCAATTTTACCAGCGAACTTTACGCAATAAATAAAGCACTAGAAGCCTACTTAAATCTATCATCATCTCAACAATCTGAAGGAATTATAATTTATAGTGACTCAAGATCAGCTATGGAGGCAATCAAAAATGGCAATACCAAGCTCACACAAGACATCCATAAACTCTTAAATCAACTAAAGTGTTTAGGTAAAAGTTGCATTTTACAATGGATTCCTGCTCATGTAGGCATTGATCACAACGAAGCAGCTGATAAATTAGCAAAAGAGGCCAGAGAACTCAACCAAGAAACTCATATGATAACTCTTACTGATGCCAATGCACTAGCAAAAGCTAAACTAATTCCATTGAAATCAGTGATACAACATCAAATTCCCGAGATCAATGCTGACAGAAGGACCCCCACCATGATAGCAAGACTACGAACAGGACATTATAGAGGAATGAAGATCAATACAGATGATACGAGAACATATAGAAACTGCAACAACTGCCCCAATACTGAACTGACACCCACTCACATCTTTACCTGTCCAGCAATTACAGCAGCCTTGCAAGAAATAGATCCTAATCCTGAACAACAGCTCTATACAAACAAAATCACAGACATAGCCAAAGCAGTACAAGGAGCACACGGAAACATCTAAGACTCTTCAAAGGACAAGACAACAACAACAAATGGCCTGATTAAAAAAAAAAATTGGAATGGAATGGCTTGATAAATTATTTTAAGGATTCCACCACGACTAGATCCCACAGTAACTTGCATAAGGATGAATATAACTATCATAGGTACATAATTTTGACCTTTATCTTATCAGTGGGAGACAGGCCCAGGAAAGATACCTAGGTTGCACTTTCAAAAGGAAGTGTGCTTTGTATTACAGGATACTAAGGCAATTGATGTGAAGTCATCAGCCTCTATATACAAGTAGTCTGGTCATGAAGATACTTCATTTTGTTTGCTTATACTTGGATAAATGATTAAACAAGAATATAATTTCTTAACAAAATTAATTTAATTTCTAACCAAGAAGAAAAACTTTCTACAACTCTCTCTGATCCAGATTATTTTAATAGGTGATATGCCTTTTTACTCCTTGTATATGAAAAATATATGACTCCTGCATTACTTTCTAACCTTCAAACCTAGAAGAGCTATCGTGGTAGCTCTTCTAGGATTGACTCCCACTGATCAGACTTCAATAAATATTGAAACTAGTCTGGGTAATCACCCTTCCTATAATGCATAGCAAACACTTCTGAAAGGAAGTGTGCTTTGCATATATAAACTTCTATATACAAGTACGAAGTCATGAAGATACCTCATGTGCAAACTTGGTTTGCTTACACTTGGATCAAGGATTAAACAAAAATATAATTTCTTGGCAATTTAATATAACTGAACAGAAATTGCTATATTTCAAAAATGATCCAAGTACAACACAGCAAAAGACTATATAGTGGGCTAATAATGGACAGATGACACAAATATACAGTTTCTCACTATTAAGTCAACCCTGCCTTCCCATGGTGTAGTCTGGTCTACTTCTTCCACAAATAGGCCTCTGGCAATTCCAATGAGCATTCCACTAAACCCATGCTCTTCAGCCTTTTAATACTTAGTGACCATTTTAGTAACTTTTCTGAGGATAAAATTTTCTTACTGCCTACTGATATTTAAATTGAAAAAAAAGTTACATATCCTACATAAAATCATAAAATTAACTGAAATCATCTTTAATTTAATGAGATCCTTGAGCCTAATGCTGAGAATATCCAACTAAACATTGGATATCTGGTTTGATTTTTCATAAGGAACAAGAAAAGGTCTCCTCTTTCAGTGATTTTCAGACAGTTTCTCTGTTTGGTGACCATGATTCACAGCACTGAAGCCTAATTCCACTAGATATGAGGTAGGGAAAAATAGCAGTAAATTAAATATTATTTCGACATATTTGGATATAAGGCAGGCATTTTTTTTTTTTATTTTGCCATTGGTATCCACTCCTATTGAAATTCGATTTGCTCTCTTCATTATATTAAGTTCTAATAGTTATTTTAGTAATTACTTACTTATTACAATAATTACTTATTACAGAGGAGAGGGATACACAGTAGTATACTTAGATTTTGCAAAGGCTTTTGATAGATTACCGCATGATAAGTTGATAGTTAAATTAGAGCGGATGGGGTTGGATATTAGATTAGTGCACTGCATCGGAGACTGGTTATTTGATAGGTATCAGCAAGTTGTGTATGGGGGAGCAATATCCCAGAAGAGAAAAGTCACTAGTGATGTGCCTCGGAGGTCTGTTTTAGGGCAGTTGTTTGCAGATGATGCAAAGTTAGGATGAACCATGAAGAGTAGAGAAGCTACTGTGGCCTTACAAGAAAACTTGAATAAATTGAATGATGGGCATGCGAGTTCAATGTTGCAAAATGTAAGGTTTTAAAATTTGGTATTCCTGTATTCCATTAGATAGCAGATTGGTTAGATGGATTGAAGATCGGCTTTTTGAAAGATACTAGCATATTGTGTACTTGAACTTTGTTATATGGAGTAGTGTCTCAAAAAAGGAAGGTGACCAGTGGAATGCCTCAGGATTCTTTGACCCACTACTATTTAACTTATTTGGGAATTATATTTCATGTGGATTGACTAGGGATCTTCAAATGTTTGCCGATGATGCAAAGTTATATCAGGAGTAGTGCTGATGTTAATTCTCTACAGGAAGATTTGAATAGACTTTTAGCTTTGACAAATGAATGGTATTGCAGTTTTAATATTAATAAATGCAAGGTGCTACACTATCAGGTTCTTGAAGTGATGGCAGATAGTGGACTGAAGTTCCAAGGGCACATCACAAGTGCTGCAAAGACTGCACATCATATTGCTGTTATGATAAAAAGTACACCGACATGTAGGGATAAGGAGGTGATGGTGCTTCTATATAAGGCATTGGTCAAACCACATATGGACTATTGTGCTCAGATTTGGTCACCTAGTTTTCTTTGTGATGCAGAATCCCTACAAAAGACAAATGACCAAAGTGATATCAGGACTCTGGAGTGTTGATTATGAAGAGTGTTTGAGGGAATATGGATTACAGAGGTTAGTGGATAGGTGGAAAACAGGATATTATAGAGACCTTCATGTTAGTTAAGGGATTCTATTAGATTAATACAGAAGGAATTATAAAAAGGGTGGATGTTAAGATGGCAAGCCATCCCTGAAAGTTGTACAAAGATGTGGTGAAGAATGTGAGGATAATTTTTTGAGTGGAATGCATTGCCAGAGTACATTGTGAATACAAGTAGTGTAAATAACTTCAAAGCTTGTTATCACAGACATGTTGCTGGTTGAGTGAGCCTCCCACGGTGAGTCTGGCAACTTCATGGAGATTACCAAAATAACAATAATAATAATATTGGTTAGATGAATCAGAGATTGGCTCTCTGAATGATACATGCAAGTTGTGTGTGATGGAACAGTCTCTCAAAAAGAAGGTTAACTGGTTGCATGCCCCTAGGCTTCTGTTCTTAGGACCCTGCTGTTTAACTTAATTGTAAATGATATATCATGTGAACTGACTGGGAATCTTCAGTTGTTGTTGTTTGCTGATGATGGAAAGTTATAAGAAGAATTATAAGTAGCACCACTCAGTGGTTCTTAACCTTTTAGTAGTCGCAGCCCTCTAGGTATCCTAAAATATTTTGATGGTTCCCTAGTTTGTAGTAACATAATAATAATTAAACTTTTTTTAAAAAATAGTGGTTTTACTGATTACAATAATAAAAAAAAATCAGAAAACAGAAATCAACTTAAATGTATTTTAATGAGACCTCTATTGTTGAACACTCTCTACTAATTTGTCTATTCTTGCTTCAGTTGTGTTAGTCAATGCTATTCGTATGCAGGAGTCTATTCAGAGTCAATTTCTTTGTTGCGTTTTAATATTTACCATTGTGGAAAATCCCTTTTCACACAAATATGTAGAAACAAAAGGCAACAAATTTTGAATGGCAGTGGTAAACAAATGCGTATATTCCCTCCAGATATGACATCCAAAATTGGAATGAACTTTTCTTCTCAAAAACAAAGATCGGACTTAAATCCTTTGTCAATTCCAGTAATGTGTGATTGTCCGTTGGTAATAAATTTGTATTTTCGCAGTTATTATATGGATCGACTGGCAGCGTTGCCAGCAGTGAAAGACTTGTGGCACTCTGCAAAAGGAACTATTGCATTAAATTGCATAATTCAGATTACTAAAATAAAACAAATAAAACAGAACAAAAAATAATTATTTTAAGAGGTTTCAAAATTTTTAAAACTAGAAATGTTCTATAAATTTTCGCAGCCCCCCCATGGTTAAGAATCACTGGCACCAGTGATATTAATTCCCTTCAGGAAGATTGGAATAGACATTTGACTTGGGCAAAGGACTGGGATTGTAGTTTTAATATGAATAAGTACAAGGTCTGCATTTTGGAGTGCAGAAATATAAGGCTGTGTACTATATTGACAGTGCTGTACTTCAGGAGTGGATGAGATTCAAGATTTGGGAGTGATGGTTGATAGTAGACTGAAATTTAGAGCAGCGCTTCCCAAACTGTGGGCTGCAAGTTTTGTTGAGGGGGGGGCATGAAATAATGAAAACAAATTTAAAATTTTTTAAGACTAAGTAGATTTTTTTTAATCTTAAAAGAAACGTATTTAATTTTTATTACTTCTTTTTTGTTCTTTTTTATATTTTAATGGAAAAAATCACAAATTGGAGTTGGTTAACCGATTTTGCTTCTTGTGTATGTTGGCGATTAATGAATATTAATAAATATGTGCTTATTCATATAAGTTTTGTTTCAAAGGTATTGATAAGAAACACAAAAAAGATTACAAATCAAAATCTTGAATATAAATTGTATTGAATATAAATACAATAAATATTATAATAATATATGCCTGTATTACGATTTTTTTTTCCGATGGGGGGGGGCATGAAATATTTCAATTTTTTCAAAGGGGCCTTGGCCTTCATAAGTTTGGGAAGGTTTAGAGGGCATATTGCAAAGACTTCACATTGTAGTACTATTATGATATGAAGTACTTTAACATGTGGGGATAAGGAGATGGTTCCACCACTGTATAAAGTACAGTGGTGGAACCACTGTACTAGTCAGACCACACTTGGACTATTGTGCTCAGATTTGGTCATCTGGTTTTTGATCTGATGTGGAAATATTGGAGAGGGTTCAGAGAACAGTGACTGAGACAATATCAAGAATGCTGGCTATGGAGAGAGAGGTTGAAGAAATGTGGATTACAGAGTTTGGTGGATAGGAGGAAAAGAGGTGATATGATAGAGACGTTTTTGTTAGTGAGGGGATTTTATGAGATTAATCCAGAGGTGATTATAAAAAGAATAGAAGGTGAGATGGGAAGAACCAGAGGCCATCCACAGAAGTTGTGTTAGAGGGGTGTGAGGAGTAGATTTTTTACATGGAGAATGGTCAGTGAATGGAATCCATTAATGGCATATATTGTTAATACATGGAGTGTTAAGGATTTTAAGATTCAGTATGATAGATATGTTGTCAGTTGAATGAACCTCCCGCAATGAGTACCAATTCCATTGAGGTTGAAATAATAATAATAAAAATTGTTGATAAGAGGTTATTGATAATATAAACTCTTAGGTAATACCATCATAGTATCCTGTATTCTACTTGATACATATGAAAACATACTATTTATCATCAATATTTTGATAAGTAATTATACTATATGTATATATGTGTGTATTTTTTTTTCAACAAAATACATTTTAAAAAAATATTTCCCAATGACAAAATACTATTTTTTTTTTTTAAATTTCTGGATAAATATTTTTTTTTTCTTCTTGAAATTTACGTTTTTCTAATCAAAGAACTTGTTATCGAAATCGGTATGATAATTCATGATTTGATAATTCATGGGCATTGTGCTCAAAAGAACAATAAATAAGCTTGTCTTGCTTTATATCACATTAATTGGGTTCCCACATTTAAGTGAATACTACTTAATTTCAAATATCCTAACAATTGACTTCATGATGTTTGGAAGATTCTTGCTGGTAATGATCAGGAATCATTTCAAATTCTGAAATGGTCATCTTCAGTAGATTTTTCTTTAGGCATAAAAAGAGAATTTCAACAATATTCTTTCTTCAATAATATGCTACAAAGCTTTAAAAATAAATATTTATTTAAAATTTTATGTGTATGAAATTATCAGTAGTATAAAATTTGAAATAGTCACATTTGTCAAATCTTTGGTAATATACATTGATAATTATAATGCTGAGATTCACTTCATTTTGTTCAAACAGTGACATAATTCATAAAAAAAGTGTCCAAATTAATCATATATACAGTGGTAAGTTCATTATTTATTCTAAAAAAATCTAAAATTATTACGATTAATAATTGAGGGTCTTGGATTTGGTCATCTCATCAGAGGATGTAATTATAAATGAGGTGTCAAATCATCCACCAATTGGTGAGAGTGACCATGAGGTGATTACCTGGGTGGTTGCCAGCTGGAAAAGAGATCAATGCAGCTTGGGGGATTTTCAAAAACTATCTAGTAGATGCAATGTCTAAATGTATTCCAAGGAGGAGAAGGTTAAATAAGGTAGGTGTGAGATGGATGAATAAAGAGATTAAGCATGCAAAACAGAGAAAGAGGGCATTGTGGAGGCAGCATAAGAGAAGTGGAAATAACCAATTCCATGAGGTCTACAAAGACCAGGCAAGGAGGGTACTTGGTTGGTGAGGATAGCTAAAGAGAGCTATGAACAGCAGTTAGCTAATGAAGCCAAAAAGAATCCTAAGGAGTTCTTTCGATATGTAGCCAGCAAAAGAAAGAATGATTATGGAAGGATGACATTGATAGGAGAAAATGGTATAAAGACAGCTGTTGCAGAATGTGTGGTGGAGATACTTAACGAGCAGTTTCATAAAGGTCTTTCAATCTTGTGAATGTGACTACATGGAGAGATTGAGAGCAGTTGATGATGGGAAGGAGAGACTGACTATAAGTGAGCACAAGGTGTATGGGGAGTTGAGTAAACTAGATGTTAATAATGGGACTTAATAATATATCACCACATATTCTGAAGGAATGCGCCAGGGAGTTGACACCTGTCTTGACATATTTTTTTAATACGAGTCTTGCACTCAGTCAAGTTCCTAAGGAGTGGAAGGAGGGCAAGATTGTGCCACTTCATAAAGGAGGTGATCGAACTCGAGCATCAAAATTAGTAATCAAATTATAGGCCTATCTGTGTGTCAGGTGTTGTGGTTAAGTTGTTGGAGAAGCTTGTGAGAACTAGGATCCAGAGTTGGGTTGATAAGAATGGTATTATCTTTGATGGACAGCATGGATTTGCTAAAAGGGGGGGGGGGTCATGTTTTATTAATCTACTTACTTATTACAATAAAGTGATGCTTTCTTGGACAGAGCAAAAGGATACACAGTAATATACTTGGATTTCGCAAAGGCTTTTGATAATAGGTTGACAGTCAAACTAGAGCATTGGGGGTTGGTTATTAGATTGGTGCATTGGATTGGAGACTGGCTATCTGATAGGTATCAACAAGTTGCGTATGGGGGAGCGATATCCAGGAAAAGGAAAGTCACTAGTGGAGTGCCTCAGGAGTCTATTTTAGGTCCATTGCTGTTTAACTTGTACATTAATGATATAGGTGAAGATTTGGATTGAGATATTCAGTTGTTTGCAGATGATGCAAAGTTGAGACAAACCATGAAGAGTAGAGAAGATGTTGTAGCCTTGCAAGAAGACTTGAATAAATTGAGTGATTGGGCACGGAAATGAGGATGCAAGTTCAATGTTGCAAAATGTAAGGTTTTAAAATTTGGAAAATAAAGATGGAATGCAGAATTTATGCTTGGTGATGATATATTGTTGGAAGTGGAAGAAATAAGAGATCTGGGGGTGATAGTGGATAAGGATCTGAAATTTAGGGGACACATAGTCAAAATTGTGACGACAACACAAAGGCTTCTGGGAATGATGCAGAGGACACTGACTGACGTGTTGAAGTAGGGAGATTCTTGTTCCTTTGTATAAGGCTTTGATTAGGCCACATATGGATTATTGTGCCCAGATTTGGTCACCTGGTTTTTCAGAAGGATGAAGAGATGTTGGAAAGGGTCCAAAGACGACTGACTAAGGTAGTTTCTGACCTCTGGAATGTCGAGTATGAGGAAAGATTGAGAAGATGCAACCTGCAGTCTGGTGGACAGGAGGAAGAAGGGAGATATGATAGAGACCTACAAGTTGGTAACGGTTGTTATAGGATCAATGCTGGAGAAGTTCTACAGAAAATAGTGGGAGATGGGGGGGGAACCAGAGATCATCCCTGGAAACTGTATAAAGAAGGTGTGAGTAGGAGAGTGAGAGGCAAGTTTTTCTCGTGCGGAGTTGTAAATGAATGGAATGCCTTGCCTGAGAGTGTGGCGGCTGCAAGGAGTTTGAATGTGTTCAAGACACGATATGATGAGCTGTGTGTGTGTGTGTGAGATAAAAGGACCTCCCAGATGAGTCTTTGACTCCATGAGGTCTTCGGGTAATAATAATAAAAGAAGGTGTGAGTAGGGGAGTGAGAGGCAGGTTTTTCTCATGCAGAGTTGTAAATGATTGGAATGCATTGCCTGAGAGTGTGGTGTCTGCAAGGAGTGTGAACGTGTTCAAGGCACAGTACGATGAGCTGTGTGTGTGTGTGTGTGTGTGTGTGTGTGTGTGTGTGTGTGTGTGTGTGTGTGTGTGTGTGTGTGTGTGTGTGTGTGTGATAAAAGGACCTACCAGATGAGTCCCAGATGCCTTGCCTGAGAGTGTGGTGTCTGCAAGGAGTTTGAATGTGTTCGAGGTACGATACAATGAGCTGTGTGTGTGATAAAAGGACTTCCCAGATGAGTCTTTAACTCCATGAGGTCTTGGGGTAATAATAATAAAAGAAGGTGTGAGTAGGGGAGTGAGAAGCAGGTTTTTCTCGTGCAGAGTTGTAAATGATTGGAATGCCTTGCCTGAGAGTGCGATGTCTGCAAGGAGTGTGAATGTGTTCAAGGCACAGTATGATGAGCTGTGTGTGTGTGTGTGTGTGTGTGTGTGTGTGTGTGTGTGTGTGTGTGTGAGAGAGAGAGAGAGATAAAAGGACCTCCCAGATGAGTCTGGGAGGTCCAAGATGAGTCTTTGACTCCATGAGGTCTTGGAGTAATAATAATAATAAAAGTTTCTTCTTTATATATCACACTCACACACAATACATTTCGGAACCTATAGCATACAGTGCAAAGTGTGGGCAGGGATTAAGAGAGAATGAATCTTAACATTCTTTTTGAACAACTGCAGTGTTAGTTCTTGGTAATACTTCTAGGAGAAGACTGTTCCAGAGAACATGGGTAGGTAGAATGAAGGACAAGTGGGAAAAGCAAGTTTGATGGGTTAGCAGTTCAACTATAGATAAATGATGGGCTACTGCTGCTTGTGTTATAATAGGCTTAGCAGAAATGATAGGCAAGGATGAGGGATGCTGGTTTTGTTGAAACGAGCACTTGGAAATCCCTGTAAAAACAGCCACAGATCACATGTGAGACAGTGGCTAGAGATGGTCTGTGAAAGAAAAATCACCAAATTGCCCTCATTTGGATGGGACCAAAAACTTTTAGTGCAACCTACCAAAATGTGACAGCAGTATTCTAAAGTTGGATGAATTGGGATTTGTACAGTAAATAGCCAGAGAGATGAAAAGTATTGTTTTTAAGCATAACAAGTTACCACGTTTTTTGATGAAGCTACACGTGATGTGCTTGTGCTAGGAAACTAGAAGTAACTAACTGTTAAAGAGATCTGGTATTGTTTTCAGTTTCAGCAAGGAAATACCGTGAGTAGACATACTAGCATATAAATATAAATCTACAAGAAGAGACTGCAGACGTCCAAGACGCAGGTGAACTGGGTATTATCAAAGGTGACTAGGTATCACTTCACTACATGATGGTATGGAGATAAATGTTTAGGGTGCTATTGTAGAAAATCTTGAAGAGACCGATGCTTAAGCACTGAAAGGTCTGTCAGAGTAGAAAGAATAGAATGTGCTATCATCAGCAAAAACTTGACTTGACAAAGACAAGACTTGAAGTTGTTAGGAAAAAAGTCAGTGAGAGAAGGTCGCACTGAAAATGGTAGGTGGTATAACAGTTAACAGAGGAATACCTGCACTGGTAGAGAAATCTGAAAAGAGAAAGCTAGATATACAACTACAAAGGGCAGAAGGCTGACCATAAGATGGCAATTTGCTAAACAGTCTTCGATGCCAGATCTCGTCAAAATGCTTTGGAAATATCAACCGCATCAGCTTGTTTAATTTTCTACATACTGTATTTACATGAATATAACTCACACTTTTCCCCAAAAAATTAAAGTTAAAAAATTATGGTGTGAGATATATGCAGAGATTTTCAGAAACTAACGTTTTTCGGGAAAAAACTAAATTGATATTTATAATCAAATCCTCAGTATTCATTATAATTTATAATTGTTCACATTATTTATAAAATGAATGCATTTAAATTTTAATTATCAACATTATTTACGTGATCGGCCACTCACCTTCATCACACGATATATTTCAATCTTTTTTTTTTATTACATGATACCTCCAGAGAGTCCAAAACTCATTGAGGGAGGGCAACTGCTCTACAACTCTCTGTTTCCACCACTCACTCAATCCACCAACTACAATGATTCGCAACTGCACTACCGTCCACCACTACTTTCACAGACAATCACACACATCCATGCCCATGGCAGGATTTGAACCCACAGCCTTTTGGCTGGAGAGCGGATACGCTAACCACTCGGCCAATCAGGCTGGCAAAAATAATTATACTGGTAGCATGAGGCAATAGTAACACATTTTAGTTTAGTAACAACAGAAAGGAGCAGCACTTCTTTTGAAAAGAGACAAAAGAAAGCTTCATCCATCGTTGGAGTCGAACCCATGACCTTTGGATTAGAAGTCAACACACTAACCACTTCACTACAGAGACACTGCTAATCTTTAGCAACAATGCTTCTGTAATTAAATTAAAACAAACAGTTTCATTAATGCCTGTCCTTTTATCATTTTGGAATCACATGATCTTTGAGTTTATCATAACTTGGAGTTTAAAACCAGCACTGTAACTTGAAAGTTTCTCCATATTTCAAGCAAAATTTACCAGTAATTGACAGGACTTGAGATATGTTGAGATATGAGCAATCTTTCATGAATGACTAATAAGAAGTGAAAGTGGAGGGGGAAATAGACAGCAATGGTAGGCCAGTAGAGATAGTGCAACTATGATGATGTGCATATGATTAGTGCAGTATTAACAAAAGATCACACGACTCAATGACAAAGGCAAGCTGACAATAGTTGAGCTGAAATGCTGATTCTCTTCAACTGAATTCAAAAATATCTGAAACTGCCATAATAACATTCACTATCTATTTCTTAAAGTTTTAAACTTTTTTCTGTGTGTGAGGTATATGTGCAAAATTTTTTAATTTCTTTCTTTCTTCATAAAGTAAAATCAGGGATGTGAGATATATGTGAGGGCAAGTTATATTTGAGTAAATATAGTAATGTACTTCAAACGATTCTACATATATATATATAATAGAAAAAAACTTAAATGACTAAAACCAAGGGATAACAATATAGAAAACACTATCTTGATGCACAACTAGTTTCATCTTCCCAGAAGATGTCTTTGGGTACATAACATGAAACTGAAAAAAAAAAAAAAGAAATGCAAAATATATATTACTACAGAACAACAGCTATAAATTAAGTTATAAGCAGATTAATATAATCAGTGAACAAAGAAGATGATGAATGGAATGGAAATTATGAAAACTAAAAATTAAAGAACACACAAAAACAAAGAACAAAAAAATAAATTAAGTATATAGAGAACAAGCAACATAACAGTGTGCGCTTTTCGTGGAAAAATGATGTAAGAGGGCAGACAGTGACAAACTTGAGTTTTGTGCAGTTTGAGTACATATAACTCGAGTTATATACTTTACTTTGTGTTCTATTTTAGTTTTTCAAATTTTTGGTTTTCACAAATTTTAATTCAAAATCTATTGCCCATTCCATTCATCATCATCATCTTTGTTCACTGATTATATTCATGTGTCATTTTTGGCTATTGAATGTATATAATTTAAATTCACATAATCAGCTTAATTCTCAACATTGTTTGCTTCAGCTTAGCAAGTTTGGCTCCAAAAATCTTGTCTTCTCTACCTTCTAAAATGACATAACCAGGTATGTCTTTTTAACTACCCTTTAATATACAGTAAACCAGCGATTTAACAGACTTCAAATTTAACGGGCAAAATTTCCGGTCCATATGTCACGTGAAAATTAACACCCTTTTAATTTTAAAATGCTTTTAACCAAGATTTGCTTATAATTAACAGGATTTTTTTTTATTAATTTCCTGTTATTTTTAATAAATTTTGGCAAATAGGCCATCATATGTTGAAAAAACACTGTAGTAATTTAGCCGACATAAATGAGTCACTGCTCATAAAACATGTTTGGCGAATGATTAGGACACGATCATACCAATTGCACTGTAATTGGTTCTTTTGTCGCATGGCAAGACTTTCTGCGGCAGTTTTATTACACACATTTTCGTAATTTTAGGGTTAATTATAAAAAAAACAGCAGAATTCAAAAGTTCAAAAAAAAAAAACTTGATAGTTTTTTTCAAAGCAGGATCATCTAAACCAAACGCCTCAACATCGAACATTAATTAACTTCACATTAACTTATCTAAAAGTGTGTGTAAAACAATTTTGTCATTACAGTGCTAATAATGATAAAATTACAGTATAACGTCAGATATTTTTATTTTAAAAAATTCGCGATTTAATGGACATCCCTTAGCCCCTATTCGTCTGTTAAATCGAGGGTATACTGTAATTAAAATTTTATTATTAGATATAATTTTGCCTTTGGAGAGTGTGGTATAAGCTCCATCTCCCAATGAGTTTTGCTATTTCTATTATTAATTATATATCATTTCTTTCTGTGAATTATACCATTTTTTTAATCAATTCTATTGAAGTTTAACAAATTCTAACTTAAATTAACTACAAATACCGATCATGGTAGATTCAAATTATTTAGCTTTTTTGCTGAATTTCAAATTATTATTCACACAATTGACTCTCACAATAGCAAAGGATCATAGGTAAAGTTTATTATAGTGATTAGTTTGCTATAATGAATTTTCTTGAGAATATCATTGTGCCTATAAGGATTTACTCAGGACTTTTTGGTAGTTTGTTACAGTGAACAAGTTTGTAATAATGGTATTTGATACAGTGAGAATCAGCTGCACTTTTAATCAGATGACTAATATATATATATATATATATATATATATATATATATATAGGTATCTCCTGTTTAAAAATACTTCTACTAAATCATAAACAAAAAAAAATATATTTTTAGGAATTTTTTTAGAATCAGTAATGTGCTTATTCTATAAGATATTAAAAATGTAAAAGACATGAAAATACCTAAACACATCTTATCTTCATTATTAGTTCATTGGAAATGACTAATGACAAAGTTACAACTATGATTTGATTGTGCATAATACATCTCCTTCTAACAATCACATTTACAATACAGTAATTATGAATACAAGCGAAACTGTACAAGTAACAACAAATTTTGATTTCACTAGGCAATTAACTCTGTTAAGAGAAATTATGATATCAAAGTTCAACAGCAGAATTATTTAAGGCCATAAATAATTGAACTGTATATGTCCTGAACCTATAAAGTTAAATAACTATATAGACCAATCTGAAATGATATGTTGTATTACAGAACAGAATACCACTATTATCATTATTTCCTTTCTTATAATGGAAATAATGTTGCTAGGATATGACAGTATGATATGATGCCAGGTGGTGTGAGTTAAACATTGGTTGTTGTGTGGACTACACCAAGATAAGTAAATTTTATATTTAAATATGTGCCAATATTGTCTAAATTGTAGATTAATTCTTACTGTGAGATATTTCAGGGTGGAACATGGAGTTTGGATAAATTTCTTAAGCGATATTATCATAAATTCATTGTTTTTGTTAGCACACTGATACAACATGACAGTCAAATGCAAATCATTGTGTAGGTCTGCACAGAAGACAAATAAAACAAATGCAATGGATTTCTCAAAAATGGCACAGTGCTATAAAGGTATGCATGGGAAGATGTCATGGATATTTATGTAGAGAGGCTAAAATAAGAGAAAACAATAACTGTGGGTATGTATGAAATATGATATTCTGATGGACCATGAAGCTTGCTTAAATATGAGTTTAAACAGTTTAATTATAATTAGGGAACACGGTGTCATAACTGACATGGCAGTTGAAGATTGTGCAAATGTTCAAATAGTGTGTGGAAGTGATTGCAAGGTAAAAGGTTCGACTGACAATAAACTGGGCGACAATGACGTTGAAAACAGTGAAATTAAAGATAAAGTGGACAAAAATGGCTTTGAAAAACAGTGCAAACATAAGGTGGCAAGCAGGGTTGACAACGAATAAGTGTGTGTGTGTGTCTGACTGGCAATAAAATAGCAAGAGTGAATGATAGAGAAAAGGGGATGCAAGGTTTGAAAGCTGAGTTGATGAAATGAAGAGAATTGCAGATATGTATGAAAGAGTGAAGAAGACAAAAACAAATGATGCAGTATTAAAAAGGTATCAAAAGACCTGCGAGTGGCATTTTATAGTGATTCGATTATTAGAGGCGTGGTAAATGAGAAAATGCACAAAGTTTGTTTTCCTAGAGGTAAAATGAATAGAGTGATTGAAGCATTGGATATGAGGAGCGAGCAAGCAAAGGAGTTGGTAGCGGTGGTAGGGATAAATTACTTGACTGGAAACAAGGAGAATGTAAGATTTAATATCAAGAGGTTGTTGAAAAGGATAAAAAATAATAGTGTGATAGGAAAGGTGCCCAGTGTGTTGCCAAGGTATGACAGTGATGAGATGAGGAGAGAGCCAGAATTATGTTAGGAGAAACGTGTGAAGAGAAAGGAGTGCACAGTTTATTAATGTGTGGAATGAGACTGAAATAACAATTGAACTGTATAACAGTGATGGATTGCATTTTGATTGTTTCAGTGTGAGTCATTTGGAGAGACTGCTGCTGGAGGGGATAAGTGCAGAGAATGGATCTGATCGAGTAAGAAGTGATGTGAAAAAGCAAGAGAGTATGGAAGGAGAGACCAAAGTAGTGCTTATGAATGAAGTGGGTAGAATGAGTGCAGAGAATGAGAGAACAAGTGCGCAAGACAAACAGGTTAAAAAAGGGAGACTCTGGGTGGACAGGGGAACACAGCAAGAGGAAGGTTGATTCTCCAAGAAGATACGAATATGTACAGACAAAAAGGGAAGGGATGACCTGGGATTTAGGGAAAACAGATTTGAAAAAGGTTCTGGGATGAGTAAGAAGAAAAAGAATGGCTTGATGAAGCACATCTAATAAGTAGCATCAGTGAAACTTGTTATAGATCCAGGAATAAGCTGTTATGTTTGTATACGAATGATAGAAATATCAGAAACAAGGGAAATGAAATGGTTGGATGAGGATGACATCCTGACAGGAATAGAGATGGAAAGATATGATGTATGCTGGAAGATAGAAAGGGTGGTGAAGTACTCTTTTTTTCTATCATCAATAGCACTCCACCTCCTCACTGGTAGAGATGCAAGAGGGGGGTGGGGGGATAGTGGTAGTGGTTTTGAGGCAGTATGGTGTGCGATGGAGATGAACAGAAATAAATACTTCATTGGATGTTGCTATAGACCTGGTAATGTGAAGGGTAGTAACCAGAACATGTATAAGCAAATAAGCCAAGAAAATGAGAAAAGGGTGATCATTATGGGATTACAGCAACTGGGATAACAAGACAGCAACTAGAAGTAAAGAAAATGAGTTTCCAGAGATATTTGAGGGACAACTACTTCCGAGGGCACACAAGGATTGAGGGGTCTTGGATATGATCATCTCATCAGAGGATGTTATTATAAATGAGATGCCAAATCTCCCTCCAGTTGGTTAGAATGACCATGAAGTGATTACCTGGGTGGTTGCCAACTATGTGAGGACGTCTGTGAGGAAACAGTATATGTAGAATTACAAGGTTGGTGATTATGAGAGGCTCAGGTGCCATTTGCAGCTGTAGTATGGAATGAGGAGCCGGGCAGAAAGGAGACCAGTACTGCTTAGGTGATATTCAAGAACTTAGTAGAAGCAATGTTTAAATGTATTCCAAAGATCAGAACGATAAATAAAGTAAGTATGAAATGGATGAATGAGAAGATTAAGCATGAAATATACAGAATAAAGGCATTATGGACACAACATAAGAGGAGTGGTAATAATCAATTCCAGGAGAAATACAAAGAACAGACAGGTTGGGTGACTTGGTTGGTAAGAGTAGCAAAAGTGCAGTATGAGCAGCAGTTTGCTAATAAAGCCAAAATAAAAATCCTAGGGAGTTTTTCAATATGTAGTCAGCAAAAATAAGAATGATTATGGGAGGATAGCAATGATTAGAGAAAATGGTATAAAGACAACTGCTGCAGACGATATAGTTGAGATATTTAATGAGTAGTTCATAAAAGTCTTTCATCCTTGTGAATGTGACATCATGGAGAGTTTGAAATCAGTGGATAATGAGAAGGAGAGACTGACTGTGAGTGAGGAAGAGATATATGGAGAATTAAGCAAACTTGATATTAATAAGGTTGTGGGACTTGATGATATATCACCACATATTTTGAAGGAATGTGCCAGGGAGTTAACATCTGCATTGACATATTTGTTTAAAATGAGGTCTTACATTGGGTTAAGTTCAGAAGGAGTGGAAGGAAGGATGTACCACTTCATAAAAGAGTTTGACAGGATTCAAGCATCAAATTATAGGCAACCTGTGTGTGAGGTGTTGTGATTAAAGTGTCAGAGGCTGGTGAGAATCAGGATCCAGAATTGGATTCACAACAATGATATCATCTTTGATGGACAGCACAGATTTGCTGAAATGAGGTCATGTTTTATAATCTACTTACTTATTACAATAAGGTGACAGCTTCATTGGACAAAGGAGATGGATACACAGTAGCTTAGATTTCGGAAAGGCTTTCGATAGATTATCACATGATAAGTTGATAGTCAAGCTAGAGCAGATGGGGCTGGATATTAGACAACTGGATTGGAGATTGGATATCTGATAAGTATCAGCAAGTTGTATATGAAGGAGTAATATCTGGGAAGAGGAAAGTCACTAGTGTTGTGCATCGGGGATCTGTTTTAGGGCCATTGCTGTTTAACCTGTATGTTAATGATATTGAGGAAGATATGAATGGGAGATATACAGTTATTTGAAGATGATGTAAAGTTGGGACGAACTATGAGGAGAAGACCAGATGTTGCGGCCTTATAAGAAGATGTAAAAAGACTGAGTGAATGGGCATAGGAGTTCAATGTTGCAAAATGCAAAGTTTTAAATTCTTGGTGGGGATATATTGTTGGAGCTGGAGAAAATGAGAGATCTTGGTGTGTGATGGTGGATAAGAATCTAAAATTTAAGGGACGTATTGCCAAAACTGTGAGGGCAACACAATGAATTCTAGCAATGATGCAGAGGACACTTACTTGCAGAAGTATGGAGATTTTGGTTCCATTGTATAAGGCCTCTGATTAGGTCACATATGGAGTACTGTGCACAGATTTGGTCACCTGGTTTTCAAAAGGATGAAGAGATGTTAGAGAGGCTCCAGAGGCAATTGACCAAAACAGTTTCTGATCTCTGGAATGTTGAATATGAAGAAAGGTTGAGATGATTCAATTTGCATTGTCTAGTGCACAAGAGGAAGAGGGCTGATGTGATAGAGACATACAAATTACTAAGGGGTTGTTATAGGATTAATGTTTTTCATAAAATGGTGGGAGATTGTGGAGAACAAGAGGTCATCCCTAGAAGCTGTATAAGGAGGGTGTGAGCAAGTGAGTGAGAAACAGGTTTTTTTTTTTTTTTACATGGAGTCGTGAATGGTTGGAATGCATTGCCTGACAGCATGGTGTCTGAAGAGAATATGAACATGTTTAAGACACGGTATGATGATGAGCTGTGTGCATGATAAAAGGGACCTCTATGACGAGTCTGTGACTCCATGGGTTCTTAGGATAATAATAATGTTAAATTAACTAATTTCTATTTTATTAATAGTATGTTTTGAAACAGCACAGGATCATTTGCAAATTTATTTCTTTTAGCTCTTAAATAATACTCCTTAATCAGATTTTTATAATATTTATATATTATAAAAATATAATTAGAATGTCATTTAAGAACTAAAAAAATTTTCAAATGATCCTGTGCTGTTTCAAAAAATGCCATTAATTCTCATGCCATTCAATGCTAGACAGAGTTCACTGGAACCATACCAAGATGCTACACTACAGTACGTTCAAATATGATCATCTATTTTTTGAATCATGTAAAGCCTTATGCCTACATCCTAATCGTACAGACCATATGTCTATTTCTAAGTTTTCCAAAGTGATTGCTGTTAATTATTTATAATTTTTTATATTTATGTTTATTTTTAAATTAGTTTAAAAATAAACTAATTAATTATATATACATACAATATATATATATATATATACAAACTAATCAATTAATTATACATCTAATCCCCCATCTCTAAACTCTAATAGTGTTTACTCCTACAGTAAAGCTGCAGCCGAGACACATGATATTATACATGTGCTGCATAACCACATCTCAAAGGATTCAGAATTTAAATGTTGTTACCAGTTTTTGTTTTTTGCCTTCTCCATGAAAAAAGCTCATGACATATTGACCGCATGAAGGAAGACTTGAGTTCGAATCTAGTCGTCGACTGGACGAATATTTTTCTGAGCCTCTTTTTCGACTGGTTCCTTAGTTAGTTGATCTCTGGCACAGGCAAGCAGGTTTCTTCTCCTGGAGACTCAGATTTTTCGTCCCATAAACCCAAGAAAATCGGCACTTGCTAGCTGCCTTCTTCACTGCATACTGATTAATTAATGATAGCCTTGGGCCAGCTATCACTGATTGGCTACCAGTGGAGGTTGAACTGCCCATCCAGTCTCCAAAAGTTAGATAGGACTAAAATGGCCTTGCCTACTCCCAACCATTATTCAAAAACTATATTATGACTAATGCACATGTCTCTATTAAATCATTAGTAACTTACTATAAAGAACAAGACCTCATCAATAGGGCCTTGGTTGTTCTGGACAACAGTAAGCAGTGATATTAATATTGGAAGGCTTATTACATACATCTTGTCATTTTATTTCCAAAACAAACAAACAAACAACAAAAATTATTCTTCTTCTTTGAGCGCCATCTCCTATCGGAAGTCAGCGACCACCTTGGCAAATTTTGAGCGATTCTCAGCTATTCTGAGCAGTCTCTCAGAGTTCATACCAGTCCACTGTCTGATATCTGCCAGCCAAGATTTTCTTCGTCTTCCTTGTCCTCTTCTTCCATTTATCTTCCCTTTTATAATCAATTGGAGTATCTTATATTTTTCATTACGAAGTAGGTGACCAAGATATGCAGTTTTCCTTCTTTTTATGGTATCTAAAAGTTCACGTGATTTCCCCATTTGTTCCAGTACTTCTTGGACGTTTTTGCTGTCCATGGGATTTTTAACATTCATCTGTATAACCACATCTCAAAGACTTCAAGTCTTTTTATTGATGTTGTCTTCAAGGTCCAAGTTTCTGCAACAAAAATTATTAAAAGCAATTAATTACTGCTATCTTAGTAGAAAGAAGGTAAGATGCATTAAAATGGCTACTTAATGTGTCAAGTACTCTTTCTTAGTTTGTTTCTTCAGTCTTTAAATTCATAAGTGACTAACTATTCTTACTATTAGTAAGTATAAAGTATGAATTTATCCTTACAGTGAAACTGAGACCTATCACTGCAAACCTTTCAATTTTTCAAACTTTTATATATATATATATATATATATATATATATATATTCTTCTTCTGGTTCCCATCTGCCATACGGCCGCGGGAGGGTAGCTATATGCTACCATTCTAGGGAGAGATGGTTATGAGCAAGGTGGTTTCCCGTTGCCTTCCTTGCCGTAAGTATTTATGACTGTAACCTGTGTGTTCACGGGGCCGGTTTGCCTGCTTGCGGGATGAAAAACCCCAGATAAACTGGCGGGAAAAACCCTGCTGCCCACGCCCAAGACTGGCTAACTTGGCTATGGCTGAGGAAGATCCTTAAGCTCCTCACGTCGTGGACGGGAATCGAACCTAGGACACTCCTTCCCCAGGAATATGGTTGCGAAGCGCAAAGCCACTAGGCTAACCGCGCGGACTATATATATATATATATATATAAAGAATAATTTGATTCAGCACTTGCAGAATAATGTTATATATACCATTTTTATGATTTCAAAAATATTAAATACTTTCATCTCGATATAATATACATATAATTTTAACATTATAAAAACAAATATACATATATCTAGATTCCAACAAAACATGAGCAATATACATCATTTAATAAAAGTGACAAAGGCAATACAATGCAATGTATCATTTCTTTTTTTCTATTTCTTGAACCTCTTGATTAACTTCTTGAGAAGAGGCTAAACCCCAAGGTTGTAGATCTGATGAAGCAAATAATGCATACAACAATCCACCAGCAAAGAATGTGGCTGCTGAAAGGTAGAATATAATCCTCCACTGGTGTAATGTTTGCTGTAAGAAATTAAAATATACTACAGGAAAGAAATCATTATCCAAGTATATAAAATGTAAAAAGATAATACTTATTTGGCTTCTAAAAGATGTGAAAGAATAAAAGTATCAGTTTAATTGTTGTCAAAAAATTATCATATCAGAGTTGTTTTTTTTATAATTATATAATTATAAAAAATATAATTCTTAATATCCCTATTCATACTTGAATAAACTATGATGATGATAATTACATATTTTATAATTACATTACTTTCATTTAATAGACATCTCTAAGAGCTGCTGTTAGATGCATATTTCTATATATATTTCCCTATTCATACTTGAATAAAGTATAATGATAATTACATATTTTATAATTGCCAATGATGCTTAAAATTATGATCCATTGTTACTATTATACAAAAACCTCCCCTTAATCTGAAATCACCTGTATTATTTGATGTATGCATTACTTCTAAAGAGTTTCTAAAGAAAAACAGTTTATTATACTTCTAAAGAGGTTCACATTTCCTGATAGTCAGAAAGTACAATCAAATTTTAAAAAAAAAATTTTCAATACAAAGAAGTGGGATTTTGTAGTTTTACTATTAATAAGTGTAAGGTGTTGCATTTTAGAGTGCAGAAATATAAGGCTGTGCACTATATTGATGGTGTCATACTGTTGGAAGTGGATGAGATTTGAGATTTGGGTGTGTTTAGAGGGCATTTGCAAAGGCTGCATATCATGGTGCTGCTATGATAAGTACTCTAACATGTAGAGATAAGGAAGGGTTGTACCACTATGTAAAGCACTGTAAACAATTAATTGTGCTCAAATTTGGTAACCTGGTTTTTCAGTGTGATGTGGAAATACTGGAGAGGGCCCAGAGATGAGTGACTAAGACAATACCAGGACTTTGAAATGCTGGCTATGGAGAGAGGTTGAAGAAATGTGGATTGCAGAGTTTGGTGGATAGGAGGAAAAGCGGTGATATGATAGAAACATTTAAGTTATTGAGAGGATTTTATCAGATTAATCCATTTGGGATTATAAAAAGAGTAGAAGACAAGAGGGTAAAAATCAGAGGCCATCCCTGGAAGTGATATAAGTGTGTGGTGAAGAGGAGTGTAAGGAGTAGATTTTTGCATGGAGAATTGTCAGCAAATGGAACACATTACCAGAGTGCATTGTTATGCAAGGAGTGTTAAGGATTTTAAGATTCAGTATGATAAATATGCTGTTAGTTGAATGAAACCTCCCATGATAAGTCTACCAACTTCATGGAGGGTGATTTGCAGTATAATTCACAACACCAAATAAACCAAAATAAATACATTTATTTACAAGTTAAACTATACTTACACATGCTATTTCATGCAGCTTCTAAAGTTAGAGATGTGTTATAATATAGAATGGGAGTGTCCTTATCAACAGTAGGCTATGTGTTAACATTTCACTTGCTAGTTAAATTAGCATTAAGTGAAATTGGTAACTATTATAATGAGTACAAATGTGAACCTGAATAACTTGGAGGTAATGATGATTTCAATATACAATACTGAGTTTAAAATTGCACTGAAAAATAGTGTTTTTCTGTGTAATTTTGTGAATGGAAACATGCATTGGTAAGAATGAAATGAGAATATACGAAATCGGTTCAAAGACAATGATTCCAAACAATGAATTATGAAAAAGAAATGCCTAAAACAAGTGATATTTTTATTTCTTACTTTTTTTTTCTTATTTCCTCTTTTCTTTCTTTTTTCTCCTTTTTCTTTTCTTTTTTTTTTTCTTCTCAGTTTTTATTATTTTCTTTTTCATAATTCATTGTTTGGAATCATTGTCTTTGAACCAATTTCATATATTCTCATTTCATTCTTACCAATGCATGTTTCCATTCACAAAATTTCGCATTTGAAATTTTCCAACTCTTCACTCATTGGTCTCCGATTCGGTCTAGTCACCCGAATCGGAGACCAATGAGTGAAGAGTTTGAAAATTTCAAATGCGAAAAGGTGGCACTCTTGAAGATGGTATATAACCCGTAACATGGATTGAAATACCCCCCCCCCCCTGTTTTTTCTTGTTCCTGAATTTTCTCTCCGTTGTGCTTCGAGAAATCATCGCGGCTCAGCTCTCATATTTGAGGGCTGACTTTCGACAGAATTCAAGTATGTCACCGTTGTAGAGTCGGCAAGATAAAATCGCTGGCCGTAGTAGAAGTCCATACTACGAAAAATCTAGGCAGGAACTAGCGAGCACGTGTAACCCACGTGGCGTTGAAATCGAGAAATCCAGATTCGAAAACAAAGGACAAAGGACGGCAAGATCCGAAGACAAAAGAATTAGATAAGTACTCTCACTTATTCTAGCCCTTTTGAGATTGACTTACATTTTAAGTGTGGAATTTAAGATTGTATTACAGGAAAGAGTGAAAGGTTTAGATCTGAATATAAATGATTATGTTTTCTTGAGATGAACTTTTGGAACTTTTAACCCGATAGAGATTCTGTGTTGATTGTTCTAAGAGAATTCGAAGACTGCGTTAAAGTGCCTTAATGAGAAAAATGAATTGTAAATTTTAATGTAACATATACTGAGTTAATGAGGTATTGAGGTTTGCTGATAATTTGAATTTAATGTATAAAGTAAATTGCCAACTTTAAGTGTAATATGTTCTGAGTCACTGAGATATTGGAATTTTGCTCATATTCTGAAATTTGTGTTAATATTGAATTGTAATCGCAAGTGTATTATGTAATATTGTGTACTGAAATATTAAGACATAGAATTGCTGACATTTAAGGTAGAACATTGAAATTGATTAATGACTGAAAGAGTGAATGGGAGATAATGATTTAACCTTAGAATTTGATAATTAATTTGATTTGTGTAGTATCTTCAATTGGATTTTAATAAATGTTTGATTCTTTAAATGTATGTGTATCTGATCACGTTGACTGTCTCTGACCCTTCATAAAAATCAAACCTGAGTAAGTGTGAGTGCACGGGAATATCCCAAGTGAAAGTAAGGGCACGACTGCAAACAAGAATAAGATTATGCCAGAGATTCCAAGTTTCTAGAAATTTAATTATATTGCTAGTAACACCTGTGATTCTGTAGTTTTCCTAAAGCTAGAGTCTATCCCTATCTTTAATGCTCAAACTGGCACAGCATAAAAATAAATTTGTTTGAGTATTAAGGAAAATATACAGGATTCAGGGAACGGATAATCTTCTGGTGGCCCTAAAAAATTTAAGTTAAGTAAGAAAAATCATAAAAGAAATGTGACATAAGGCTTAGCTCGTTATTACTAAAGTGGAACGCATAACTACAACGCAAGTCTACTCAACATAGAGACATATACGCGATAGAATTGATATATACAACGCTAGTAATAGCGAATGATAATAAATAATAAAGAAGCTTTTATAACAGGATAAATTAACTGTGGAAAGGATACAAAGACGGATGACAAAGATGGTTTCAGGACTGTACAAGGATAGTTACGAGGATCGGCTGAGGGAATGTGAACTGCAGAGTTTGGTGGATAGAAGAAGGAGAGGTGATATGATTGAGACTTTTAAACTGTTGAGAGGTGGTTACAGGGTTGACACTGGGGAGTTCTTTCGCTTGGTTGAACAGCGGGAAGGAGTGATGACAAGAGGCCATCCCTGGAAATTATGAAAGTAAACTGTGAGCAAGAGGGTGACGAGTGGTTTCTTTGCGTGGAGGGTGGTTGAACCATGGAATGCATTGCCTGATGGAGTGGTGAGAGTGAGAATGGTCAAAGAGTTTAAGGAGCGGTATGATAGACTTTGTGTTTCTTAGGGGGGATCTCCCACGATGAGTATTTCGACTCCATGGAGGCCTGAATAATAATAATAATAACTCTAAGATGTCTAGGTATGCTCACATTTGTACTTATACATTTAAATTTCAATTAATGATAATTTAATTAGCCAACAGAACATTAACATGTACATAGCTTACTGTTAGTATTTTACGAGCAACTCCATTCCATTTCATAAGGCAAGTTAATCACACTTCTCTATTGCTACAATATTTATTTATTTAGTTTCTAATATTTTGTCAAATATCCATTACCATTTTCAGGGAATAAAAATCTCACAGTATATGTACTCTAATGCTGGATAAAAAGAAGTTTACAGGTGTTCAAAGTTGATCTTAAAATACCAGTTTTCATATTTTCAGTAAATCCATACAGTCATACTAAGATGTCAAATCACTCTTGTCCTGAACGCGTTACATTCAAACAGAATGTTTCATGTGCACAGCATATTTACAAATAAGCAAGTTTAGTACTTAATGCATGAGCAAATACAAAAAAATAAAGAAAATAATAATAATAATATATATATATATATATATATATGTTTAAAATTATTAACTGACTTAAACACCGAGAAAAAATACAAGAGATTTAATAAGGTTTCACAACTAGTTTCATCAGAAATGACGACTTCGTTAGGTGAATACAGTACCATGGAGAAATACATCTTAAAAATATATTGTACTTCAGACAAAACAGAGTTTAGAACAAGTAGTAGTTGTGATTGAAATTGAGTCCGAGTGTTAATTCTGGCATGAAGCAGCACTGTGCGTGTGGATGATATCATAAGTGTACCAAAACTGGATTACAGCACTATGTGAATTGGGCAGTCTGTAACTGAGATTGCTGTTTAGATGGGCAGGGTCAAGAGCTATTTCTTTGGATTCCAAGATACGTCTTTCTAATTCATTGCAGCATTTATTCACTAGTTATTCACTACTAGTTTCCGATGAAACTAGTAGTGAAACCTTATTAAATCTCTTGTATTTTTTCTCAGTGTTTAAGTCAGTTAATAATTTTAAACATGTCATTTAACTGAGTCAATTACTCTGTAAATAAATATATATATAGCTTTAAATGCTGTACAGGAAAAACTATGAACAATTTTAAATCCTAAAATGTGACAATTCTTAATACACTATCTGATCAAAAGTATCTGGATACCTACTCGAAACTGTAATCAGACTTTCCCTGTGACACACTTTCCAGTAGTGGACATTAATATGGGGTGGGTCCACCCTTTGCTTCTATGACAGCTCTAACTGTGCCGGGGAGACTTTCTACCAGGTGTTGTAACGTCTCTGGAGGAATGGGCAGCCCATTCTTCCTGAAGAGCTGTAACCAGAGCAGTTCATGATGTGGATCACTGGGGTCTGGAGCAAAGTCGGCATTCTAATTCGCCCCAAGTGTTTTATGGGCCAGTCCATTTCTGGAACGTTATGAACGTTATTGTCCACAAACCATTCCCTCACAGAACTTGCTTTATGGCAGGTAGCATTGTCATGCTCATACAGACAATAGTCATCACCGAATTGATCTTCTACCGTAGACAGTACACAATGGGTTAAAATGTCCTTGTACCCTTCCGCATTTAGATTTCTATGTGGTGTTACGATAGGGCCAAGTCCATTCCATGAAAAACACCCACACACTGTAATGCCACCTCCGCCAAATTTTACTGTTGGCACTACACATGCTTGCAAGAATCGTTCTCCAGGCAAGGCATTCGGCACACCCAGACCTTCCCATCGGTCTGCAACATGGTAAAGCATGATTCATCACTCCAAATCACACATTTTCAGTTGTCCACTGTCCAGTGGCATTGTTCTTTACACCAGTGCAGGTGGCATTTAGCATTCACAGGAGAAATGTTTGGTTTATGGGCAGCTGCTCGACCATGGGAAAACCCCATTCCTCTTAACTCTCGACACACAGTCATGGTGCTGGATGGACAGTTAGAGTAGGAACTCCTGGGTGATTATTTCACTCAATGTCTGGCGATTTCCATGAACCACCTTCTTCAACGTTCAATGGTCTGTCATTAAATGCGGCCTACCCGACCATGGTTTTGTTGTGGCTGTGCCTTCACGTTTCCACTTCACAATCACATCACCAACTGTTGACTTGGGCACCTTAAGGAGGGTTGAAATATCTCTGATGGATTTGTTACCAATAACTAGTCCACGTTTGAAGTCACTGAGCTCCCTTGACCTACCCATTCTGCTTGTACTTCTTATCACACAGTTCCATACCTCCTTTTATACTGGTAAGTGAAGTCGTAGTGACATCTAGATGTCAGTTTATGAATTATAGGGGGGGGGCGTCCGGATACTTTTGATCAGATAATGTATCTCTAAAGCTGCAACAGTTTAAAAAAAAAAAACAGTTAAAAACCATCTGCAGGTACAATGATAAACTTCAATGGCAGCTAATGGATAAATTTCCAGATGGGAAATTGGATAATGAAACTCATTTGTGCCTATGATTCTACAGCAGATGATACTGTGAAAACAATCATAATTTAATATTATGAATCTTTTTACAACTGTTGTTTTTTATGTTAAAATTCTTAAAATTATTTTTGGTTTTGTAACAAACTTCATACTTGACATGTGCCCAATAAATCGATACTTATGTTTAAAAAATAAAGTGTTTTACATTAAACTGTATCACTATTACCAGAGACTCAATGTTTATTATAATTTTATTATTATTAATACCACTATTAATAATATTAATGACACCTCCAAGGACTCATAGTGGAAGGGTACTCTATCCCACTCTGCACTACACGCATCTAACCATCTCCCCCTACTACTTAATTCTTCTACTACACACAACTCCCATCAATGTCATCCACTACCCATCACTACCACCAACCACCAACAGTATTTTTTGTTTGTAAATTGCATGTGTTCAGAAGGCCAATTTGTCTGTATGTGGAATGAAAAATCCATGTTTCCAGGAGAAAAAAACTTATACCTCGAAATGAGATTGGCTCACTCACCTTCAAATGAAAAAGGCCATGTAAAGATTCCTCTCATAAATGAGAGTTGAACTTAGATCTCTTCCAACAGCACAGTATACAATCGTTCTTTCCAATTATGCTACAAAGGGGCATTTTCATTTTAATAACAGTGTGGCAGCCTTATTGACTTCTGTTTGTTGGTTAATTGAACAATTGCATGAGTGCAGCAAAGAGATTCAGCTAGACTGAGAGCATTTTTATTCAAGTAACAGAGAGAAAATTTAGAACAGAGGCTAGAGAATTTGTTTCTATTTATTTGTATAAGACTGTGACTGGAATAATAATAAGTGTCTCTGAAAATGATTTTTTAAGTAAAGGTGAATTTAATAGCTGGCAGATTAATAGTATAATTAAATGGACAGTACCAAAACAGAGAAACTCAATAAGCATTCTACAAGGGTGGTCTGAAATGTTCTCGGCCTCGACCACAGATGGCAACACTATCGGCAAGATTTTTTTTTCTAAGTTGGTACATCTGTCATCAGCATCCATGTGAAATTGGAAGTCATTCTATCAAGTAGTTTGTTTTATACAGCTGTCCGAAGCAAAAGTGTTGTCTCTATCTCTTGAAATGGATAAAATCGAGTATCATGCAGTTATAAAATTCTTTGTAAAAGAAGGTTTAACGCCAAAAGAAATTCAATCGAAGTTCATAAAAGTTTATGGGCACTCTTCTCCTTCTTTTTTAAAAATTAAGAAATGGACTGCCCGCCAAGTTTAAACATGGCCGTACTAGCCTTGAAGATGATCCACGTGAAGGACTTCCAAAAAGTGTAACAACACCAGAAATCACCGATCAAGTGCACGATATGGTATTGGATGACCGGCGAGTCAAAGTGCGTGAAATTCCTGAGACTATAGGCATTTCAAAAGAATGTGTAGCATATATTTTGCATGAAGACTTGCATACGAAAAAGCTTTGTGCAAGATGGGTGCCACACTTGCTGAAAATCTCTAAACAGTGCTTGGAGCATTTTAACAAGAATAAAACTGATTTTGTGAGTCAGTTTATTACTATGGATGAGACTTGGATTCACCATTACACACCAGAATGCAAACAGCAGTGAAAACAGTGGACAGAAGCTGGCTGTTCAGCACCAAAGAAGACAAAGTCGGTTCCATCAGCAGGAAAGGTCATGGCATCGCTATTTTGGGATGCTAAAGGCATTTTGTTTATTAATTATCTTGAAAAGGGTAAAACAATAACTGGAGAATATTATTCCATTCTTTTAACCAGACTAGACAAAATTCATGAGGAAAGACCCAGTTTGCAGAAGAAAAAAATCCTCTTTCATCAAGACAATGCACCTGCCCACAAAGGTGTTTTGGCAATGGGAACATTAAGGGATCTGCACTATGAAGTGTTGGAACATCCACCCTATTCCCCCAGATTTGGCTCCCTCTGTCTACTATCTCTTCCCAAAACTAGAACTCTTCCTCGCTAGTCAGCATTTTTCTTCGAATCAAGAGGTGATTGAAGCTGTAGAGGACTATTGGCAGATCTCACTAAGAACCACTACAGGGACAGAACGTGACTTTTTTACGTTATGCGAAATTTTACATTATGTGAAATTTTTTTCACCAATCTGTAGCAAGTGGAAAAGCTGGAAGTCATTAAGTGATATCAAAGAGCCACTAGTAAAACAATAACTGTGTGAGACCTGGGATACAGCGAATCTACAGTTTGGACTATATTAAATAAGAGCAAAAAATACAAAGATCAAGGAAAAGTTGCTACTGCTTCTTTAAGCACGCAGATCATCCGAAATAGAAGCCGTTTAATGATTGAGATGGAGCGTCTTCTATCACTTTGGATTGAGGATTATAACCAAAAAAAAAAAAAAAAAGAATACCTCTTAGTACACAGAATATCCAGACAAAAGCTCTCCATGTTTTTACCTCATTGAAAGAGACCAACTTTTGAGAAGAATGTGAAAGCTTTACTGCAAATTTAGGATGGTTTGGCCATTTTAAAAATCGAACTGGACTGCATAACAGTGCAGTATTAATTAAATCTTTATACAGTGTCATTTCTTGGTTGTAACAATACGAAAATCTGCAAAACATCATAATTTTTTGAATAGCAGTAAGAGTAGTATTATAGTAAAACTACACCTGTGTGAGTTATAATTAATGTCCAGACTGCATTTGGTTGGAATATTGGTAAGAAAAAGAAATGCCATTCTCTTTAGGTCAAAACGTATAAAACTGAATTTTTAACTCACTCCTCAACACCAATGGACTGCAATAATTTTATTATTATTATTACATGGCACCTCCAAGGAGTCTAAAGACTCATCGAGGGAGGACACCTACTACAACTCTCCTTCTCCACCACTCAATTCACCAACAATATCAAACTGCTCTCATCTAAACCAATGCCATCTAATGCTCACCACCCCTAGTATTTTCACAAACAATCACAAATATCCATGCCCACAGCAGGATTCGAACCTGCAGCCTTTTGGCTGAAGAGCAGATACGCTAATCACTCAGTCAACCAGGCTAGCAAACTTGTCAGAGAAAATCTACCAAAAACTTAAGTCTTAGCTAATCTGGATGTTCCTTATGAAACTACAAACAAAAATCAAAATAAAAAAATACAAGAAGAAACTATACTAATCTGAGTTTGTGGAATGTATTGTTCCACAAACTTCACTTAAGTTGGATTTAATCACCTCACCCATTAAACACACCCAATTGCTGACTTGTTTACAGTAAGTGCATATGAAATAGTGCATTAACATTTTAAAGGTCATTTCTGTTAGTTTCATTCACAGATGCGCACACACAAATTAGATTTCAGTATGTAATTATAATGCAAAGTAATATGATAAAGTATATTTATACTTTATCATATTACTTTGCATTATAATTTAGTATGAGAAAATAGAAAATAAAAATGTTTTTTTTTTTTTTTTGCTGTTCAATCTACCATATGATATTGTCAAGGGATCAACCTTAACAATCAATGAAGAAAATAAACACTAAACATAAAGATCCTCAATAACAGGTTAAAAGCATAATCTATTTCTCTTTGGACTTTTAAGGGCAATGAGGTATTAAGAATGATCCTCCAGTTGCTTTGTTCACCTTCATATCAATATTAAAAATGTCTTTAGTGATTATAATAAATTTAGTTTAATCCTTTATCCAAGTGTGAGCAAACAAAGTTTGCGCCTGAAAGTATCTTCAGGACTGGGGTAAGGTGGTACAACACCAGGACAACTCGTTGCAAAGGTGGAGCAAGCTACCAACACTCCTGTCTCAGTATCTCTCCTATAATGCAAAACATATCTCCTTGCGGACATGTCTAATGTTATGCATTAAGGGAAAGGCCACTACCCACTGATGCATAACATTAGACATGTCCGCAAGGAGATGTGTTTTGCATTATAGGAGAGATACTGAGACAGGAGTGTTGGTAGCTTGCTCCACCTTTGCAACGAGTTGCCCTGGTGTTGTACCACCTTACCCCAGTCCTGAAGATACTTTCAGGCACAAACTTTGTTTGCTCACACTTGGATAAAGGATTAAACTAAATTTATTATACTCTAACCAAGTGAAAAATAAACTTTCAACGTCTTTAGTGATTATCCAGACAGTTTTACTGTGAAAATGTGTTACATTATGGAAGTGTCGTGTCCAAGAGTGCTGTGCATATCTAATGATTAGGATGCTTTTAATGTTTGCTATGACACAAAAATCAACTTTGAAAACTTTTAAATATGCGGCAAGACACATTATGTGCATGGCACAGAATTTTTTAAAAATGTAATTATCAGATAAGTACTAAATAATTCATTTTTTTCTTTATAATTTTCATATTCATCTCTAGATAGTTTTTTTTTTTTTTTTTTGCATTTACACATTGCTTCACTTTTCTAATCATGATTGTACTCTAGCTGCATAAACACTAAAAATTATGAAAGCATGAATGCAAATACAGAGTTCTGTCAAAGCTTTAGCATAATCCAAAAGTATCATGGTATATCCATTCCCCTTGTCTAGCTCAATGGTAACATTATCATAGAATGTGAGCAAGTTGCTGAAACATGACCTTCCCTTAGTAAACCCATGCTGTTCATTGCAAAGTAGAGATTATATTATTCACATTACAATAACAGTAATACATGGTATGCTATTATTTTCAAGCATTTTGCATGGGTGCAACTTACCACAAATGTTCTTTTGAACTGGAAGAGGATGAAGTGATATTTCAGCATTAAAATTTCAAATAAAATGAGAATAACTTATTATAAAGAAATAAAAGATTTAGGTGTGTTTATATCTCGTATAGTATATAACAGAAATACTCACTTCAGAGTCTGTTAGATATCCGACTAGTTGTGGTGCTAGAAATCCTGCCACATTGGCAACACAATTTGTAATACCCATGAGTGTACCTAAGTTAAGAGGAAGAAAAACATTCATAAACTTAGCTTACAAATAAATAAAGAATTCCTATAAAACTGAATGAATGTCTGGGACTTCTGTGGCTATATTGAAAATGTTGAAACTTCCAGTATGAAGACAACATAACAACATA
Source organism: Typopeltis vanoorti (assembly GCF_054136105.1). Taxonomy (NCBI): domain Eukaryota; kingdom Metazoa; phylum Arthropoda; class Arachnida; order Uropygi; family Thelyphonidae; genus Typopeltis; species Typopeltis vanoorti. The sequence goes on along the minus strand of NC_143562.1, from coordinate 46,873,109 downwards.
AAGAACTAATAAAGATCTTTTGTATTAATATTCATCATGTGATCTTTATACAAAGTTCAGAAAAAATTAAAAAAAAAAAAAAGCTTAGTTTAGTTGTATATTACTTCAATATCATTCCTGCAGCAATAATACTTTATTAATGACTTGGTTTCAATGGACCATATTCTGGAAGTGTGTGGTCTAAATTAAAGCTTTCCTGTGACCATAATGTCCTCTCTAGATTCTTTGATTAAAGTGGTGGACTTCGTACATGTGCTGATTCTCAACTGAGTTGTGATGTGGGAAGTGGGAGTTTCCAGCTAAATTAATGATTTTGCTAATACTACATATCTGATTCATTCAAATATATTCACAAAATATTTTATATCATAATTATCACTAAAATCTGGTTATGGCAGTCCAAATGTTAAGAGAAATTTGTTTTAAGATTCTGCCATGTAAATTTGTTCATTTTATTCATTTGCAGTAAAATTTTTGAATAAAATGTTACAAAATAGTATCTCTGTATGACATGTAGCTCAGTGTGTGTGTGTGTGCACGCACACACATGTTGGGTCATATAAAATTCATATCTAGTAGTTTTATATGATTCATTAAGCCAAAAGAAACAAAAAAAATAGAAGATTCTTGTTTATTTTTTTATAAAAAGGACAATTAGTTTTGTCCTATTCTCAAGGACTTCGTCTGATGCAAATATGCACAGAAGAAAAGATCAGCAAAACATGATAAAACAGAAATATAACAGCAGTCGTTACTCTAAAAAAAGGATTGCTATAAAACTATAGAACAGCTAGTTTCATGCTGCAGAATAAAAGTACTGCATATGCTATAGTTTTATATGCTGTTTTAAAAAAAATATGCTATTTATTTAAATAAGAATGACCAGTTTTGTCCTACTGTCAGAAACTTTGCTGGAACAAATATACAGATAAGAAAAATATTCAGTGAAATACAAGAACACACTAGCTACTTGTGTCACTAGAGGTTTCTTTAAATTAACACACACACACACACACAAAAAAAAAAGGAATAAGTAATATTATCTAAGATATGGGAAATTCTTATTTGAATCACACATCAATACTTTTTTTAAATAGCTAATGAATGATTAATATTGCAGTATTTCCTCAGCTATACTATTGTGTTTACTCCTTGTGTATTTTCATGTTAATTGATAAGATAATAGTAAGATAACTGTCTTTTCTAAAAAAAGGAGGGGTATAAAATGGCAGCATAAGCTATAGCTCTCAACAAACTAGTTTTAGTTTTTGTGTTATAATTTTATAGGAAATCTTTTTGCAGAGTACTGACAATGTATTTCTAATGTTTTTTTTGTGTTTCAATTAATATTTTCTGTATATGTTTGCTACAGAAGAGGTTCTTGAGAGTAGGCTGAAACTATTTTTTTTTTTAAATAAGAGTTTAACTCTGCTTTTTTTTTTTTTTTTGGCTTAATTAATCACATAAACTAATCACACAGATGTTTCACCGATAAGAAAGCTTTCATTAAGATATACATATATATATGAATGCTTAAAATGAATGCCCAGTAACAATAGTTACTGAAGGAATATTATGAACAAAGGAACCATAAATGATTATACATATCTTGGTGTTTTTATTGAATCACTCCTTTTAGTAATGAAATGTAGACGAATGTAATCAGCCTGGTTGGCCGAGTGGTCAGCCTATCCGTTCTCCAGCCAAACGGCTGTGGGTTTGAATCCTGCTGTGGACATGGATGTTTGCGATTGTCTGTGAAAATACTAGTGGTGATGGCAGGCAGTAGATGGCATTAGCCATCTACTGCCTGCCACCACCTCCCTCAATCTTTGGACTCCCTGAAGGTGTCATTTAATAATAATAATATCTTTATGTTTTGCAGTGAAGATACTTTGTGTAGAAAGTTTTAAGCTTGGTGAAAAATTACATTAAAAATGCCAAGAAATTATATTCTTGTTTAGTCCTTTATCCAAGCATAAGCAGAAAAGTTGTGCAAAAGTGTAAGTACAGGTGTACGTACACCTGTACTTACACCTGGAAAAGTGTAAGTACAGGTGTACTTACACTTTTCCCAAGGTGGGCAGGGCCCAAGGTGCTAGAGTTTTCCAGGGACCCTTTCACATAACCTGGGGCCTTTAAATTGCCCCCAGTTATGAGGGAGGCCATTTTTGTGGTCCCTCCCCCAGTTAGAGCCCATGCACCTGTGCATAAGTACAACCTTGGTTGTGCATCAAGTTTCTTCTACTTAGGCTACCTGTATATAGAAAATAATGACTTCACACTAATTGCCTTACTATCCCATAATGCAAGGCACATAGCCTTTCAGGTGTGTGTATAATACTATGCATTATGGGAAGGGCCACCACTCAGCCCTTTGTCTGAGTAAAGATTCATCACAAAAAAATTGGCAACTCCTCATGTATAACAATTGTTTTATAGAGTTTTAGTTTGAAGCTTTTTGAAATGCTGTTATTTTTTCATATTTTGTTAATTTATTCATATTAGACCATCATTTGTTAAGTGTAAATCATTCTAATAAGTACTGCAGCATTCTTTTGAAGAAATATTTTAGCAAACTTTGCTTGTGCAAGAAAAGGAGTCTTTTATATGATTCTGTTATTCTTCATTTGGAGGTAGAAACTATTATCTCTAATTTACTAACAGTGTGGATATTGCCTGCATGATGGAGAGAATAATTTATTCTTTCATTAAATAGGCAAAAAATTATTCTTCTTATGGAATAGTAGTTATGAAAGTAGTCTCGTACAGCCTACACAACATTGTAGGCAACAGCCTTACAGTTAATAAACAATAGTAAAGAATAAAATATGTATTATTGGTGCAATATTGTTGAATTTTGAATGAAAATATTTTTACCAAGAAATATCTCATTCAGAATTTAACAAGAAAAAGAAAAAAACTAAAAGGGGAAATGCTTGTAAATAAGTGAAGATACCAATTTTGTTTAAAGAATTGTACTAAAACAAACTTTGTAATATTAATTAAAGGTGAAAGATGTCATTTTTTTGTAAAAAGATTATAATGTAAGAAGTTTCTCTATAATGATATATGTTAGAGCACAATAACGAAGGATCAAAGTCCATTAACGACAACCTCGGATAAATTGTAGCCCACGGCAATTTGCTTACGTGCAAACGGCACGTGCACAGTGTTTTTTCCAGGAAGATGCTGCAATCGTACTGAAGATAGGAATGAAACAGGAGTCAGGCAGAAAGTTTTGAGTGAAAGAGGGCACTAGAGATACGAGGTATAAAACGGGTTTGTCCCCCCCCATTCAGAGCTTTTTTTAGGATTTTTCATCGGGAGTTGCTGGAGAAGTTCTGGTGGAGTCGGGAAGAGTTCCAGTTCGAGGTCTAGTCGATAGCGGGCAGTTATTCTCTGCTGTCATTTTGCGATGTCGGGCAGAAGGAATAGACAAAGAAATGCTAGGTACCTTTCCGAGTAAGCCTGAAGAAACTGGCTGCCACATACATCCGCATGGATCGATTCAATCCATGCTGTTTCCAGTCGAGAATGCGATGAAAGGCCAGAACAAAGAAGGCCAAACCTAGCCATGAGTTATAATCACCAAGGACGAGATCGAACATTCGGAGGGAAATTATAAAGAAAGGATAGATGGAATAAGTTACAGGAATGTGGTAACGTAAAACTCTTTATAATTCCTTTGTCAACAAAGAACGGAATAATGTGTCATGGAAGAAACTAGATGTTAGGTTATATAACACTAAACTTGTATGAAGGACTGCAGTGGGATTTTAGATATCAGTGTTTAGAACCAAATAGTTGTTTCTTTAATATTTGTCTGAATGAGTAGTAGTTAATTTGCCATAAGTAATGATCTATAGAATTATCGATGTGAATGTTTTAAGAATATGTGTAAGATAGTAAAGATATTTAAAGGATGCTAGCTAGAATTTTGTGTAGTGAAATGAGCCTATTCTTAGATGTGATATGTGAATTACAGTTGATATGTCTAACCTTACAACTTGGGATAACTCTATTCCTATTAAGTGTTTTTTTTATTGTAAATGTGTAATCTTTTGAATCTAATAAATGTATCTTGATTATCTTAACCTGTTTTGTGCTTTGATTTGAATCCAATGCACCGCTTGCTAATATTTGAATCTGAGCGGGAGAGAAATATATGACAGAGACGACGACTGCAACCTAAAGTGTTTTAAGAGAGAGAGATAAAATTGATATAAGGAGTAAATAATAGATTGATTAACTTTGTATATTTTCTGAGGGTTACTTCTTGGTTAAAAGGAATTTCTAACCTAGGGATCTGGCTGGCGCAGCTCGAACAAATAAATATTGCCAGATCCCGATTAGGAGGTAACTCCAGACCGTTATTGCTGAGGATCAGACTCTATTCAGAAGTCAATCCTTTGTCAATTTATTTAATATACGTAATCATTCTAAGAATGGGAAAATTGTCTGGATAGAACTAACAGTGAAAAAGATAAATGATATAAGAAGAGGAACACAACATAATAAAGAATAAATTAAAGCTATGACGCAATATAACAATATCACAGATAGAATTGCAGGCGTAGACTTCTGTGGTTAATTGGTTCAAAAGATATATTTCGGTGATTACACCACATTTTTTATTATTCAGTTATACAAAATACTGAAATAATAGTTCCCGACAAGTTTCGTAAATCGTAGGATTTACATCTTCAGTGAGTAAATAGTATAACTTAAAGTTTAAACAAGAGAATTAATAAATACAAATCATAACCGTCTGGCTATTCATAAACTCAAATAACAGAATGCAGATATAAAACGTTATTGACATTGAACAATACTGGAGTATTGTTCAACGTCAAGTCCGAGCTCGGATTGAGGTAAATTTTTTTATTAGAGCCGACCACACTTGATGGAGAATTAAACCTTGATTTTTATTGCATGGTTGGGTTTTTTAGCATATTAGCAGCTTCTTTAAATTTTCTTATATAACTGTTGTTTTCTATGTATGATATCGTCGTTTTTTGCCAGAGTACATCGTGTCCAGTGGAAGTGATATGGAAAGCAAGGCCCGTTTTTTTGTTCTCTTTTGTATCATACGTCTTTTTGGTGTTCAGCAATATGCATATTTCTCCAGATCTTCCTGTCTGTCCTACGTAGCAAATCCCACAAGAGCAGTGGATTTTGTAGACTCCTAGTTTTTTAAGAGGATGATGAGGTGGTTTTGGTGGATGTAAGAATCTTGAGATTTTTTCCATAGGAAGGAAGGCTACTTTTATGTTGTGTTTGTTCATTAATTTGGCTAACTTATCTGTAACATTTTTGATATAAGGGAGCGAGATTGCGTTTTTGTAATCCTGTTTTATTGTGTTGTTAGTTGGAGGCATTTTAAGGATTCTCTTGATGGTTTTTGTTTCATATCCATTCTGTTGGAGGATTTGTGTTAAGTATTTTAGTTCTTCATTACATCTTTCTTGTAATGAAGAACTAAAACTTTCTTAAAGAGTTTTAATTAAGCTTATTTTTTGTGAAGGATGGTGGTGTGAGGTTGCATTTAGAAATCTTCCAGTGTTTGTCAGCTTCCTATATACTGAGAAGGAGAGTTTACTATCTTCATTAACTTCTAATAGAATATCCAGAAAAGGAAGTTTTTTATTTTCTTCTTGTTCTAAAGTGAATTTTATGGTGTTGTGCAAATTGTTGAGATAATCTTTGAAATTGATAAGTTCATCTGTTGTTCCATTGAATATGATGAAAATATCATCCACATAGCATAGCTACATGTTTGGTTTTTTATGGTAATTCTTAAGAGCATTGTTTTCAAATTTTTCCATAAATAGGTTTGCTAATATCGGTGATAATGATGAACCTATGGCCATTGGTTCATCATTATCATTAATATGCTAAAAAACCCAACCCAATGCAATAAAAATCAAGGTTTAATTCTCCATCAAGTGTGGTCAGCTCTAATAAAAAATCTACCTCAATCTGAGCTCAGACTGTATGAACGAGAACAAGAATACGTGACATCGTCCAGTATTGTTCAATGTTCAATAACGTTTTATATCTGCATTCTGTTATTTGAGTTTATGAATAGCCAGACGGTTATGATTTGTATTTATTAATTCTCTTGTTTAAACTTTAAGTTATACTATTTACCCCTGAAGATGTAAATCCTATGATTTATGAAACTTGTCGGGAACTATTATTTCAGTATTTTGTACAACTGAATAATAAAAAATGTGGTGTAATCACCGAAATATATCTTTTGAACAGATAGAACTAAAAAAATCTGGAATGGTCACTGACAGACAAATGCTAAAATTTTACAGTAGAGCAGATAACAGGATTACATCAATAAAAAAACTGATGCAATCCAGTCTGATACAATAAAATCACATCAAACCAGACATTTTCTAAACAGATCTCATATATCTTCCTGGTGAAATTATTATATATCTCATAATGGTTATCCCAGTAGTACCACAGATGGATGAAAAGTTCAGAACAGACCTTTAATACTGCATTATTACATAGGCAAAGTGGATACTAGATCCAACATTATTCCAAAGCCAAATGTTTGTATAAACTAAGAAAGTTTCATAAGTTGACCTGACAGCTAATTAGAATACAATCCTCAGCATCCCTGAGTTGCCTTAGCTTATGCTACTTAAAAGACATGAGCACTGCCCAAGCATCCATTTGATAAAGGTTTCACTATTCTGACAGCCGTTTCGAACTGGTCGGTTCTCTTCAGAAAACAGACAGAAACCTTAAGAGAGCAAAAACTTTCATTCAGTACTCAGGAAATCAAAAGGTTAGAGAAATGTATTTTTCATAAGTGAACTCTTGGTCAGTGCATATAAGTAATTACTAAAGAAATAGCCAAAAGGCTTCAGTTCAGCTATGTAAAATTACATATGCAAAGAGGATACTAGATCTTATTAAAGCCAAATGTTTGTAGAAACTATGAAAGCTTCATAAGTTGACCAAAGAGCTTATGAAAATACAATCCTTGGCATCCCCAAGTTGCCTTAGCTTGCACTACTTAAAAGACATGACCACTGCCAAAGTGTCCAGTTCAAAATAGCTGTCATGCCTGTGAAACTTTTATCAAATGAACTAACAAAAGGTGAATATATGGATGCTTGGGCAGTGCTCATGTCTTTTAAAGTAGTGCAAGCTAAAGCAATTCAGGGATGACAGATTGTATTCTCATAAGCTCTCAGGTCAACTTAAGAAACTTTCATAGTTTCTACAAACATTCAGCTTTGAAATAATGTTGGATCTAGTATCCATTTTGCCTTTGTAATTTTGCATCGCTGAACTGAAGCATTTTCGCTCTTTCTTTAGTAATGACTTTGCCACTAGATTTGAAGACTTTAATTCAAATCTTTGAACTGTGCTTCAAACAGATAAGGAAAATCATTCCAGAGGACAGCGGTAGAAGAAATGAAGAAAAAGAAAAAATCTGATCTCTGAATTTTAACTTTAAAACAATGATGATTAATAATGCACTACTTCTAAACAGATTTATGAACAGTGACAATGGAAGTATTTGCAGTAAACAAGAAGAAAAATGAAAGAGAACAAAGTGAATGGTGAGAGACAGTTCAGTGATTAGTCAAACTGCTTTCTTCTGCCTTCAAATGTGGAAACTGGATTGAAGGATTAGATAGATCTGTACAGGGTAAAGGGTTGTTCAGTTCTCTTCTTGGAGAACTGAACATTTGGAAATCTATATTTGGGTTGCAGAAGTCATTATTCTAGAAGTTTTATTCATTTGTGTAGTGCAAAGAGTATCAAATGAAAAAGATAAGTGAAATGACTTGGCATTGGTAGATACTATGGATTGGAGTCAAGTGCAGACCGTTGTTAATATGCAGAAGGAAGAGAGCAGATGAAAGAACAGAGCCCTATGGTACTTACTATTATGATGATAAAACGGTTATTTTTGACCACAAGAACTATAGGAGAATGAATGACTACTATTTGGGGATTTTTTTGGTCAAATTTATTTTAAAACTAAGTTATACCAACTAGTTTCGCCAACTGTGGCTGTTGGCTTCATCAGGGTAAAAGATGTATAAAAAATAAGAACACTCAAATGCTAAAAAATACGTTGATATTTTTATCATTTGGAAAAATACGGAAAAGGATCTGTTCGATTTTCTAAGCAAGATTAACTCTCTGCATCAAAAAATTAAATTCACTCTAGAACTTGAGAAAGATAACCAATTACCATTTCTGGACATTTTAATCAAGAAATGAATAGATGGTCATATCAGCCTTACAGTTTATTGCAAACCCACCAATACAGGTAGATACTTGCACTTCACTTCTTCACACCATAATAAATTTAGTTTAATCCTTTATCCAAGTGTTAGCAAACAAAGTTTGCACCTGAAAATATCTTCAGGACTGGGGTAAGGTAGTGTAAGTTAGATACTGAGACAAGGAGTGATGAGAGCCTGGTCCACCTTTGCTCGGAGTTGCCTTGTGTTGCACTACCTTACCCTAGACCTGAAGATATTTTCAGGCATAAACTTGGTTTGCTAACACTTGGATAAAGGATTAAACTAAATTTATTATAGTCTAACCAAGTGAAAAATAAACTCCCAACATTCTTCACACCATATTTCTCAGAAACTCAGCATTGTACACATTAAAAATAGAGCTTCTCTCATTACGACAGATGATAAAGACTTCCAAGATGAACTCCCTGATATCAAATGACCTTACAAAGAATGGTTATCCTAGAAAATTGATACACAAGATTCTTTTCTGTGAAACCTCACAAAGACAACCTGAAGATATACATTATAATTCTACCATAGTGATTCCACTTGTGGGAACAATTTCCAATAAGATTGCCAGACTCCTCAAGCCGCATGGAATATGAGTGGCTTTTAAACCTGCATAGACCATTCACCAATTTTTACGATCTCTGAAAGACAGTCATCCATTTTTTAAATATGCCAGAGTTTACAACATACCCTGCTCGTGCGGCTTGAACTATATTGGCCAGAGTTCAAGAAGTTTTGAAATCAGGAAGAAGGAACACATAGGAGACATCAATAATAATAGAGAAGACAAATCGGGGTTAGCCTTTCATTTTGTTAGGACTAACCATATGATATAATGGGATAAAAGCTCAATGCCCTACTTAGAGGAGGACTTCCGCTCCCGAATTATAAAAGAAGCCACAACAGTTCTCCGTTCAGAACAAAACCTTAATAGAAACCAAGGATTGATTTTGCCCAAGATCTGGAAGACCCTCATTAGATCTTTCAACATGCCAGAATTAAATTTTGCTGCCAACTACAGAACGTTCCTACATGACAACTAGTAGATCATACACGCGCTATGCGTGGATGTATATGTTCTTCTGCTTTTATAAAAATACAATTGTATTCAGTTCATTTTATGGTTTTAGTGTAAACAGTTTTTAGTGTTTAAATGTTCTTATTTTTTATACATCCTTTACCCTGATGAAGCCAACAGCCACAGTTGCCAAAACTAGTTGGTATAACTTAGTTTTAAAATAAATTTGACCAAAAAAAAACCCCAAATAGTAGTCATTCATTCTCCTATAGTTCTTACCATTAGTTAAAATTTTAAGATGATCACCTTCATAATATGTGCAACAAAAGAGGAAAGTTGGCAATACCAATATATTTGGCCTATGGTCAAATATACTTCCTGAATTATAACACACTAGTTTTTAGTGTTTGGTTTCAAAACTTATTAAAATTATTTGAAAACATAATACTTCTTTCAAAATTAAGTGGATATTGAATACCATATTATTTCTTAGCCAAATAAGAAACTCAAAGATAGGACACCTAATCTAAGAGTTTCATGCCGAATATAGAAAACTATATAAAGTTCGGCGAGACCTAGTGTAAGCCAACCATGGTAGTGCATTGCTGGGAAACTCATAGTAAAAGTGGAGTAAGCTCCAATTACTGTCTTTAGCATTTACCCATAATGTAAAACACAGCTCCTAGGAGATGTATTATTGTTCCACATTATGAGAGAAGGTCGCTACCCATACCGGTTTCGACCTTTTTTGAGGTCTCGTCAGTGAGTAGGCAGACAGGTAGACCTAGATGTAATACTAAAGTTTCAGTAGTCAGAGCTTATTTCTTTACTGTATGATTTGCCAAAAGGTGCACAAATACAATTACTGAAATAAGAGCCAACAGGCTTCACTTCGGCAAAGTAAAATATTCAAAATCAAGTGGATATTGAATACCACATTATTTCTTAGCCGAATAAGAAACTCAAAGATAGGAAACCTAATCTGCCGAATCGTACAGTAAAGAAATAAGCTCTGACTAATGAAACTTTAGTATTACATCTAGGTCTACCTACTCACTGACGAGACCTCAAAAAAGATCGAAACCAGTCTGGGTAGTGCTCTTCTCTCATAATGTAGAACAATAATACATCTCCTAGGAGCTGTGTTTTACATTATGGGTAAATACTAAAGACAGTGATTGGAGCTTACTCCAACTTTACTACGAGTTGCCCAGCATTGCACTACCAGGGTTGGCTTATGCTTGGTCTCACCGAACTTTATAAGGTTTTCTATATTCGGCATGAAACTCTTAGATTAGGTTTCCTATCTTTGAGTTTCTTATTCGGCTAAGAAATAATGTGGTATTCAATATCCACTTAATTTTGAATATTTTACTTCGCTGAAGTGAAGCCTGTTGGCTCTTATTTCAGTAATAATACTTCTTTTTTTAGCTGGATGGAAGTTAATAGTTTAATGAAATAAAGAGCCAAAAGGCTTCACTTTGGCAATGTTAAAATTATTTAAATTAAGGGAATATTTAATCCCACATTAGAGTTTTCTTATTCATCTTTGAAATAATGTGGGATTAAATATCCCCTTAATTTAAATAAGTTAATAGTTTATTTTTTATGATTGCTATTACAATTTGTAAGCAATTCAATTTTGGTTTTAACAGGACTATTTTACAGGACAGTGTATTCTATATACTCCAAGTGCACTGATAATGGATGAAGAAGATCTTTTGGAGAATAAATAAGGTAAGCTACTTTTAATATTGGTTTTTGTGATTGGTATTTACAGTGTTTTTTAAGCACTGTAAATACCAATCACTCTTTTTAAGCCTTTCAGATACAAAACCATTAAACTTCTTTATCATCATGTTTAACACACATATGTTTAAATAACTTGTGAGATTTCTATTTCCTTGGATAAGGGAAAAAGCCAGGCAAGACTGCAGAAAAATTACATTCCCAATAAATAAGTATATTCTCTAATGCCTTTTCATTCCTCAAAAGGGATGACACTTTCGCCCAAATTCTTTTAAATAAAAATAAATGCCATTTAGAATTAAGAGCATCATATTTCATCATTTGATTGCTGATAATTAATTTTATGTACTTGGCAATCAAGTTTGCTGAGTTGTAGTTAAAAACTAGTTTTTCTTCAAAGAGAAAAAAAAAAGCACTACTTAAAACAAAGAACAATATGTCTTCGTTCTGATACAGTAAGTCAATGCATTCTCAATATGTTAGTTTCAAAACTTTGTTTGACAAAGAAGTTGCAAAGGATCAACTAAACACTTAACTGTCTTCAAACTGAACAAAGTAGGAGCATGGCATGCTTGCCCTCCTGGGGCATTATTTTGACACTGGCTTGTGGCTGCAGAGCATCAATTCACACAACTCATATCATGTATGAATGAAGTTGACGAGCCTTCCCTGACAGCCTATCGGACCTAGTGAGCAAATTAATGAAAGTGACTGATGAATTTGGACATAAATTTATGATTCAAATGAAGATTCACCATATGACTATGTGTAATTGTTTACATTTATATATTCTGTTCTGTACCCATACAATAAATGAATAAATAAGTTTCACAACTTCATCTTTTATAAGATCCTTTAATGTGGAAGTAGTCAGAAGGTTAACTACAGTATGGGCAACAGGACTCAAATTTTAATTTTCATATAAGGAATATATAAATATATAAAGTAATACCTTGCATACCATGGTTTTGAAAAACATGAGTTTCACTATAACATGATTTATAATTTTTAACACTTTAAATTTTTTTTTAACAGTAATAATAAACTACTATATTGCATTATTACTGGCACTGCTACTCAACGAAAATAGAACTGTAGTGATTTAGCATACTGCAATAACAACTCTATCAATAATTTTATCGATGTTATCATCAACAACTGTATCGATGCATGCTTTAGTACTATTTCAGCTTTGGTGACTCAAAGTCATGGTCGCTCTACAAAATTTTATATTTTTTATTACATACGAGTACCCTTTTATGAGCTTTAACTTTTATCAGAAAAATACATGATGCTTCTGGTTTTCTTACGGACGCTGATCCTAACATTGAACAAAGCATTAAAATTCAGCAAGCACTGCCAAATGCTACTGATGTTACAAAGATACACATGAAGAGAAAGCTAATAAAGAAACCTGTGCTAACTACATTGTATAAATACAATTTTTTCCACAAAAAAACTCATGTTTAATTATCAATAATAAAAATACTTTAATTTTTTTCTGTGCACATTAATTAGTATTTCTGGTGAGTCTGCAGTAAACAAATGGTGCATAATTATTTTTTTTTCACCAATACTGTAAATGTCTGTTTGGAATGCATTACACTAAACACATTATAATAATGTTTTAAACAGTGCAGTTTTGCACTGTTCAAAACACGCAGAACTTTTTTGGCAACTATTATTTGGCACACTATTACTGCAAGATATTACTGTATATAAGTGTGTGTCTATATATATATATATATATATATATATATATATATATATAAATAGACACACAAAAACAGAAAACTCTACATAACCCTGCAGAAAGTCACTTACCAGCAAAGTCTGGAGACATGTCAATGTGAGTAACCATGAATCCTGCATAAATGCAACCATTAAAAGCCATTCCCAGTGAGAAGAAAAATATGGTAAATACATGATCACATTTCACTAAACATACTCCTATTAGACATACTGCTGATCCAAAGAAGGCTAGACAAAACATAAAAATACCAAAAAACAATTAACTCTTCTAGAACACTAAAAAGCAAAAGTTAGGACTGGCATCTGTTTAATAAATTAAACAGATGCTAGTTCTAACTATTTCTTAAAGCAAGAAGAAAATGTGTCAACAAGGTTATTTGTTTTTATTTTCATATAGAAATAATACAGTTAAATGTTTGATGACAACTGGAAATTTGCTAGAGATCAACTTCTGCTTAACTATATTGTTTAACTGATAACTAAATACTTAATGAATTGACACCGTACACTAGAAATATAAATTAAATCAACTTTTTAATATATGTGCACATTATATGCACATTAATATGTGCACTTGTCTTTATCTTAAGTTCCCATGAAGATGGCAACGTGACATTGCCGAAATATCGGAAAGTATATATTAAAGTTGATTTAATTTATATTTCTAGTGTACGCTGTCAATTCCTTAAATATTTAGTTATCATATTTAACCAGCATATAAGCCTTTCTACAAGAACTATATTGTTTATATGAATAAAGTGTTGTATTCAGTATTTTTTCTAAAATATTTGATTTCCAGATATGATTACTAATCATGTGGATATCCCCACCCCCAGTAAATGGACAATTACATCAATAGAGCTCATAAATATCCACAGGTGACCAGCACATTAAAACATGTCACGAGTATTCAAGTTTTGTGGACACATGAAAACCAAAACAGATATAGCATTTGCACTAACAGGCTGTGAATCCCACTGTATATGGAATGGTTTGTTAATGTGATGATTTTCATTACTTGATGTAACACCATAAAAACTAGGTCTCTGGTAAGAATATTCTGTGATCATTATCAATTCCATACTGAGCTAGACCAGACTTTTTTGAATTTTTTTTAATAGAGAATGTAGGACTAACGTTCTTGCAGCCACTTTTCAACAGAATCAGAATATGAAAGAAAATGGATACTGCTAATTATAACATGAAACTAACTCTTCTCTTACATGATGGAACTACTTACCGAGAAACTGAGCACAAACAGCAAAATCAAGAAACTGAAATCTTTCTTGGATGAATTTGATGAAACAAAGATACTATCAAGAAATTGAAAACTCGTTTTGTTAGAACAACTTGTTTCTATGGTCTACGAACAATTCATAAAGATAAATTCATGTTCCTTCTTAGATTAACTGTAGACTATATTGGCTCTCCTACCTATCTTTCAGCAAAGTTCTCAT